>NC_081192.1:10305000-10905000 GCF_902713425.1 Acipenser ruthenus | reverse complement strand
TTTTGTTTCTGATTTAATTAAAAATGAAAACAAATATTGTCCTTTACATTGACGAACAAGTATATTTGTATGTGTTAACTGTACCCTGTTCAGTGACCCTAGCTTGGGACCTTTTGCAACCCACAGTTCGGGAGCTGCTGCTCTAACTCACTTCTTTGGGAGACTGATGTTACTGTTTCTTCATGCGACTATCACTGTCAATAGTGATTGTAGTGCGTTTTATAAAATACGAATCTAAAGTATACGTTTGGCAGTTTTTACATTTTGATTAGTATCACACAAAAACACAGTTTAAAAGATAATATTAATAATACAGGAACCAGTAGTTAAACTGATACTGCAGCTTTGCCCCTTAAACACAAAAGTGTGGGGGGTGAATCCCCCCTTGCCCCATGTAAATCCTGCCTATGGATTCAATCCAAAACACTCTAAACAATAGGGATTTACCAAACTCCCTGTTGACAGAATATATTCTCCTGACAATTAAACTCACATTTGTAGATGTCTGAAGACTGCGCCATTTGATCCACTACATGTAAACTTTTATGGATGAACTGCTTGGGATCAAAGGATAAACTGCTTGTCTTATGTTTATCCGTTGCCTTAGAAAACAGTTTAGTGGAGATTTCTACATTCTTACAATCTGTATTCTCCATGCAGTTTAGGCCCTGGCTACTGTGGTAATCACAGTGTGCAGTCCCAGTCCTTTATCCTTAGATCCCTTTGTGCATTAGCCAGATGAAGAAACCAGTGCTTAGGGAACAGCTGTCCTTTTGTAAACAGGAAAGGCTTTCATTTTGTTAATACGCAGCCTGTATGTGATGCCAATTATATGATTACAAACCACAATCCTGCCACAATTCCAATGTCTAGAGCAGTATTTACTATTTCCTATGTCATAGAAAATATAGCAAGCAGCTAAAGCTATATTTGCCAAAAACAAAGGCTTGCTTTAGTCTTTTATTTTTCTTTCACTTTCGTCACATCCAGCCTACTATACAAACTTTGTTATTTGACAATATCACCAGTCTTATGTTTATGTTTCAGAATTACAGAAGGTCTGTACCAGGTTTTCTAAGGGTTGATGGTTGCATGCCCAAATGCATGCTGATAATGAATTAAATCACCTTCATTAATTGCAGCTTAGATACTGTCTTCTTTCTGACACAGATTAATACGGTAATCAATATATGTTGTCCCTGTACATTTAACAAAGCATGTCTAAACCCAAAACAACAATATACTAATAAATCATGCAAAACATATTGTGGCACTTTGTCTAATTTTAGTAAATAAAACCATTGCTTTTCATGCAGAAACACATTTTGTCAAACACATATTATAAAAACTAATGATGTGTTACTCTCGGGGGAAAAAAAAACTATGTTCTCTTTATGATAAACACTATTACTAGATATGTCCTTTGATGAAAAATTCCAATGTATATGAAGGCAGTGATCAAGGTTATTATAGCCATCCATGAGCCTACAAATGAGGAAAACTAAATGATACAGATGGATTGCTTTTGCAAAGAATGGATGAAAACGCGAGATTTACTCAAATCAGGTGGAAGTCCAATCCATGCAGTAAAAGTGAGCATGACCTTTTGCCAGCGTGTTTTCTATAATGTCACTTCACCATTTGCTTAACAGCATTTACCCACATTGTGTTACTGTAATTGAGCCGTTCTTTGTATTTAAACCACAGTATAATGAATGAAAATAATATAACTATGCAGGCAATTATTTACATTATATATTCATATATTAATATGTATTTACACTATTTAAAACTATAGACCTGGCAACAATAGACAAATATCCCTCCACTGTAATTGCGTCAAAGAATTAGAAGAACATTAAATATCCATTTACATTCCTTAGATGCTTGTTGGGGGTAATTCCACATTGACTTGGGGCACTTTTACTGAATTCTATTAACATTTACGTTTAGAGAACATTGTGTACAGTAGTAATGTTTCAGCAGGAGGCATTTGCATGACTCTTGAGAAATGTTGCTTATGAATATGTAACATTCAGTCATTTCACCACATTCTTATGGCAGCATGCATCTCACTCACAAGTCCTTCTTTTTACTGCAGGGGCACAATTCATTTTCCTCTCAGGCTATGAAGGCAAGTGTGGCTAACTGGCTGAAGCTGATAAGCCGCCCTATAGAAGCAGCACTGCTGGCAAGACAAGATTTGCGAGAAAGACAATAGCCCATTGGGTCAGACAAGCTAGGCTGTATATCAGACCTATCAAGAATCACATCTACTAAACAATACCTTAAACATGTGCCAGCTACCACAAAAGCCCTCTGCTGTTTCAGTTTAAATGCCACATTATAATATTCCTTTTTGTTTCTTTAATTTTAAGAATTTTGAAAGAATTCTCCAAACAAGCAGTCTAGTTTAGTTATCTGAATAAAACACGTAACATGTATTGAAAAAATACACTGTACTGAGCCTGAGTTTTAGGAATTGTTGGATTTGGGAACAATACATTCTATTTATCATAAGAGATTACATATTATTTAATGTCTTATCTTGTTGTTTATTTTGTGTAAAAATAGGACAGGAATCTCATAATAGGGAAGGATTACCACAACCTTAAATGTCTGTACATGATAAAACTATACATTTTTAATTTATCAGGGGTGATGAATTAATGCCTCTGAGCCATATGCATCAATATGGAATTTCTAAAATGGCCCCAAAGCTCAGCTATGCTGTATGCATTTCAAGTGACAAAAAAATAACAAATGTACCATGGTAAAATGAATATATCTTCTTCAGTCCCTACTTTTCTTTCTGGTATGCCTAGAAAACCCATTAGTGTTATGACCATAGGATATACCCCAACAGAAAATAATGATATTTGATTGACAGATTTGTTTTCTATGCTCATAATACTGGCCCCAAGAAAGGTTCATTATTACCTAGTGGCTCCTGTTCATATGGTTTCTGATCACACCTGTTCATGTTGTAGCAATTGTGGTATCTGCCCAACAACAATTTGATGGGACTCCGGACAATGAACTAAATTCTATGTATAAACATTAATAAAATTGTGGTTCAGGTCAGGTAAGATCTTCCCATGTTTTATTTAAAATACAGACTGTGACAGGGCAGAAACCCTGGATGCAAATAGTGTGTTTTTTGTAAATAAAGATGGTTTCTTTTGAATTTAAGTTTGGAAGGGTTGGGGTTAATTCCATCCAAACCAAAATCCACGTGTGGAATGTGGCTGGGTCTTGAGTGACTAATTGATGGTCAATCAAGCCCCAGACACATAGTATATAAATGTAGCAAAATCCTTTGTTTAGTGGGAGGTAGTTGGAAGAAGCGTTCAGTGAAGGCTAAAGCCCAGCCTGAACAAAGTGAGTAAACACACATGATAGCCGAAGCTTGGGTGTTTTGATTTGTATTTTGTTTGGTATTGTTTTGTTTCAACCCATGTTGTGTTCCTGTGTTTTTGTATCTGTTTTATTTGTATTTGTAAATACAAGTGCGCATCCATGCTTTAAACTGCAGCTTCCTGCCTCTGAGTCTCCTCCTGGAGGGATCCAGTCATGTCCGCGACGTTACCCTTTCACGCCAACCCTGTCATGTATTTAATTAATCCTATGTAAATAAAACATATGATCAAAGTTTTTAACCCACATTTTTTTTCAAACTTACACAACCATCATAAGATGATTTTCTTTATTTATACTGTACAAAAGTATAAAAATATCAATAAGCCTGTGCAGTTTAAAGTTTGTTGTTGTTGTTGTTGTTGTTGAAGCCATTGACTTAGTAAATCAGTTTCAGCTACATACTGTTTGAAGTGAATATGTATTCTTCCTTTGTGGTCTCTTTCTTTTTCTCTTTTTCTATCATGGCATCTGATAATTTGAAGGCTATTACATTGTAAAAGTTTCTTACTTTTTCTATTTGGCAAGACACATAGAATTACATATTCTGAACGACGGGTAATAGCATGTTACTATCAATCATATGTCAGCCACAGCACAATTTCTGTAGGGCATTCAGGACATTTTGATGTCTATAAATATTAAAGTCAAAGGGAATATCAGAAAGCTTCCTGATGGATTGGCGTAAGAGCAGAATTCAGCTATGACAGCTGATTACAAATTACCTAATAAATTAGTATCCTTAATCAAAATTAGTCTTTGCTTAACATGACAGCAACCGATGTACAGTCGTCAAACCATAACCACACACATATTTTAAAATTTACAAATACAAATAAACTCTCTGCACATAGTAAACCTTAGCTTTCTCTCACAGAGTTATTTAGTCACAAATGTTCAATTTAATAGTGTGTAAAAAGTAGATACAGAACATAATAAACAAGTAGATAAAAATAAATACATATCATACCCACAGATCCAGATTGCACAAGTGATATACAATCAGAAACAAAAACACATCTGAAATGTGAAAAAACATCAAGTTATCAAAACTGCCCAGCCATTTTAAAGTGGAGATATTAAAAACACAAGCCAAGTTTCAAGAAACCATTGGAGCAACCTTGCCCAGCACAAAGCAAATATGCACTACTGTAAAATTGGTGGAGGCCCAGGTTGCCCCAATTGTTTCTACAAACTTGGCTTGTGTTTTTGATCCAAGTCTGTGAAGGTTCACTTTTGCCAGTGATAATATGGTTGTTGATCTTACAGAAGCTTTATGAGCCTTAATTCTAAATAGTATGTTGATTAAATTAATTAATTAATTATTGGTCCAGATATGTGAAAAACATGTAATACTGAACCTGCATTAATAAACTTGCACCCACTGATTCAAGTGACATTCCCCTGCCTCATTGCTATCTCTTTTATGCCAAGGGTTAATAGGATTTGCTGTTGACTGATGTGACTTTAAGGCATGTTAAACGGATGGTACAAACAGGGGTCAGACAAAACAGTCAACTAATAAGATGAAACTCAACATGTGGGGAGTCAGATAATATTGCCCTGGAGGCCCAATTCTTTATAGGATAAATATCTGGAGCAAAAACTAAAATAAACATGTTCCTTGATTTGTTTGGATTCCAACATTCAAATCTTAAAGGGATTCTTTATCATATCTAAATATTCAAAATATTTTTTGGAACCATGGAACTACTCCAGCAACAAAAATTCCCTTCTATCCACATAGACTGCTTTTGAAAAGACTCCTAAAAGCAGATTATTATTATTATTATTATTTTAAATTGAGATATGGAAGCATATAATGAGGCACGTGTTTGTGATTGAGAACAATACCTTTTTACTCCTGCAAACTTTGGCACGCAAACCTTTGGGTGCAGGGGTTAAGTTTTGATCATACAGATGATTATGTTCCATTCCAGGAAATCAGCTTTTTTCTCTAAAATGATGTCTTCTTAATAACAAAAGGCTATGTTGCAGTTGAGGAGCAAAATGATAAACCAGTGACTACATATTAACTTACTATTAACACATAATTAAGCAATACATCCTGGCTAGCTGTGTGCCTGTTTGAGTGAATCACTTTAACAAGGGGGAACCATAGCAAATGCTGTGCGATGTTAGGTAATTTTCAGGAATGTAGTTTGACAGCATGTAATAAGGTATCCCTGTAATTGGAAAAATCACAACTCTTGGTTCCCCGGTATCACAAAAATTAATATTATTTCCTGTTTGTTGTGCATCAGTTGTTTTGATCATTGTAATAATACTGCTACTACGACTACTACTAATAATAATACTACTACTACTACTACTACTAATAATAATAATAATAATAATAATAATAATAATAATAATAATAATAATAATAATTAATAAATAAATAAATAAATAAATAATAATAAGCAGACTGAGAGTATACTATGAGGAGCAGGAATTTGACATCCTTGAAAAATTGCCTTACAAGTAAACCAGATTTTCCCCCCTGGATTCTTCCATCAGTTATTGATTAAAAATATGTAATTTAAATGTTATCAATTAAGGTTGCAAGTGCCAGTGTTAAAAAGTAGAAATCCAAAAATGGACTGCTGTCTGTAAAAAGAAATCTGCAGAATGTAGGATTGTTCTCAAACTGAAACTTTGACGGCTAACATTTTGGAAATAAAATGCTGTGGATTTTTTTCATGCCAATCAAATTGATTGTTTTTGCAAGTTTTCCAATTAGAAATCTTTCAATGGTCAAAACAATGAGAAATGGTGGGTTTAAATACAGGTTGTATGTTCTAGAGAAAACAAAGGCTGTTTGTACCAATAATTCCTTAATCATTTACAGAACAAAGGTCTAAGTCAGTACACAAATTGAACATAAAGCTTATACAACAGACTGTAAACCCATTTTGGTATTTATATACATTATCCTTGTATGTTTTACTGTATACACTACACTGGAAATGCTATAGACCCAGTTGAAAACACTAGGTTTTTTAGAGGGGTTGTAATGCCGTAGAGTATGGCCTAAAGCTGTGGAGTTAGCAGTCATGCAAAAGCCTTGTCTGCTTCAAATGAAACATAGGACTAGATAGATATTCACTGAGTGCACCGGGCAATCTGCGCTATGAGCACTGAGGGCACCGAGCACTGTGCGCACCGAGTACCACGTGCACCGGGTGTCGTATGCACTGAGGCGCTATGCACACCGAGTGCACAGAGCACCGTGCGCAACAAGTGCAATAAGCACCCTGCGCACCGAGCACCACGTGCACCAAAGTACCATGGGCTGAGCGTGCACTGAGGTACTGGAGCACCGGGGGGCAGCTGAAGCAGCGGTGCCTACCCTAACCGCGTGTAGTCACACACCTGGCTTCTCTCGGCTCCTTTCAGTCTCACTAGGCCATTGAAAGGTTTTCTCAGCTTTTTCCGGAGAAAAAAATGACTAGAGACCTGTGCTTGACGTCTTTTTGATGATGTCAGACAGGGTGGAGGACATGCTCCCACATGAGTGAAGGCTGGAAAAAACAATAACACTCACTCCTTTAAATCAATACTGCACAGGCAGTCGACTCACGTACCACAGATAGGAAAGCAGCAGCCTGCAATGCGAGTGAAAGCAGGTTGCTGAAGAAAGATAGAAAGCAGCAAGCTAGGCTGAAAGACAAGGGAACTGCAGCTGACTCAGAAGCTCTTTTTCACAACACGCTCAGTTACCAACACAGAGGGTCTTACCTTACCATCTTCAGAGGCAAAAAGAGAACATGGCTTCCCTAGTTTGACTATTTAATCCCACTGTAGGTGGGACACCCCAGGGGCCGATTGGCAGCTCTGGTATAGAGAGCTCAGAAAATACCTACCAATAAGCAAGCATATCCCATATGTAATGTTTTGGTGGTCGTCTTCAAATTGAAAGGGAACTGCAGCTTCTGACTGGGTCTGCTTTCCTGCTGCTGACCAGCCTTGACCACAATGCTACCCTGCTACAGGTGCCAATACTTTTTTAGGCTTACAGGCCCATAGGGCTGTGAAGCCTATTGTTATTGCTGGGATTATTCTTATTATTCATTCCGCCAAAAGTTGCTTGAAAACTGACAAAACTCGGTAGGATGGTAGATGCTTATGACTCCTTGTAGAATGCAGATCGGGCCATCGTTACTATGGAACACATACAGTAACCCATGTATGCTCTATCAAAACATGTTATTGCCTGTGACCTTTGATCTTTCCTAAAGGTTAAATGTAAAACTGGCTTATAACTCATTATAGAGTGCAGATAGAGTCATGATTACTATGGAACACATATAGTAACCCATGTGTGCACTCTGCACTATTTGCTAAAGTGTTTGGTACTGGTACTGGTATTCTGCACTATTTGCTAAAGTGCTTGGTACTGGTACTGGATGCTGTAAAGTTGCTGGCAACTCTAGTTATTAATCTTTCCACCAAAAGTTGCTCGAAAACCCACGAAATTCGATAGGATAGTAGATGCTTATGGGAAGTTGGTAAATGTTAATTGAAGATATGTCATAAGTCACATGGTTTGACCACCATATTGGATTGAAAAAAAACATTTTGCCTAAATGTAAAAATTCATCTTTCGAAAGCCACTTATTGCAGAGCGATGAAAGTTGGTAAACTTGCTGAGGGATAGTCCAAGATTAACTGGTGCTCGTAAGAAGCTGATAGGTTGTGTGGTATGGAGGCCATGCTGCATGATGACAAAATTTCATGGTACAGACGTCCTAATCACAAACTACAAAGATCTTCTCCCAAACCGCTAGTCTGATTGAACCAGAAATTGACACACATGATCCTAGTATGGTTGTCTATAAGACTTGGTCAAGGGAAGTTGCTACAATGAAAAACATGGCGGCCACATTGGATGACATCATCAACATACAAAACTGGCTTACAAAAATCTTCGTCTCTGAAGCCACTAGTCTGATTGAACCAAAAATTCGCACACATGATCCTAGTGTGGTTGTCTTTAAACGTTGTTCAAGGGAAGTTGCTATAATAAAAAAATGGTGACCACGTTGGATAACATCATCAACTTACAAAACTCCTTGTAGAATGCAGATCGGGCCATCGTTACTATGGAACACATATAGTAACCCATGTATGCTCTATCAAAAAATGTTATTGCCTGTGACCTTTGACCTCGCCTAAAGGTCAAATGTAAAACTGGCTTATAACTCCTGAGAGAGTGCAGATAGGGTCATGGTTACTATAGAACACATATAGTAACCTATGTATGTATTCTGCACTATTTGCTAAAGTGTTTGGTACTGGTACTGGTACTGGCATTCAGCACTATTTGCTGAAGTGTTTTGTACTGTGTGACAGAGAGCAAATTAATCTGAATCAACAATCTACCTCTCGACCTGTGAGAGCACTGTACAGCAGGAATTGCATGCTCCGTACTGAATGGTTGGGCAGTTCATTCCGGAGGCAGTCGGAAGCCGGCCATTCAGGAAAGGGATGGCCTCATGGTACCAGGAGTCACCGCCCTAGTACGGTAAGCAAAGTTTCATTCATCAATTGCAGAAGACGTGTTAGAACCAGCTATCGGAGGGGGCGGGGCTGAGGGTACTTTAGGGGGATGTGACATCGTAATCGGGTCCTTTGTTGTGTTTGATGGGAGGAAACCAGGACTGTTTGGAGCGAGAGTTGAGTGTTTTGGTTTGTTTTGCAACCATGTGTGTTTTGTCATTGCCAGACTAATTACGCACGGATCTGGGAGCTGCAGCCTGGGGCCAGCGATTCACCCGGACTTCACCTCACCTGCACTTAAACAGCATCACTGTTTCCAGGACCGCACCTGCACTAAGAGCACGCACTGTCCGGAGACATGTCTGTGTTTGTGTTGTGTCTGTGGTTTTTGTAATTATTATTTCAGGACTGCAACCCCTTGTTTTGGCACTGGCAATACCCATTGTTGCGTTGAGCCAGCTTTATCATTTAAACCCGGTCAAGGAGACCACAAGGATATTAAAAGAAAGAAATTGAACTGTGAACTCTTGTGTTTGTCTTTGTTTGGAGCACCTGATTCACCCTATCACTACCCACGGCAACCCACACGTTCACATACTGTTACTGGCATTCTGCATTATTTGTTAAAGTGTTTGGTACTGGTACTGGAAGATGTAAAGTTGCTGGCAACTCTAGTTATTATTATTATTATTATTATTATTATTATTTAGATGTCCTTATTCAGTTGTTACAAAATATCACTTCATAAAATATTACAGTACAGGGTATCACATTGCAGAATATCTGCTTACTAAGTAGGAAAAGAACGACTCTGAATATCGTGAGGAGAGCTTCATGAGTTGCCATGAAGATAAAAACATTTAACAAGAGAAATGAATTCACGTGTTGTCGCGCACATTCTGAATTACGCCACGCATTAGCTACTTGTTTGTCTGGTTACCTTTCCAACCCACGCACACACACACACACACACACACACACACAAAATTATATCAAATCTACTAAGTACATATAATTTCTACTAAGTACAAGTTTTGATACTTAGAATTTATATTTGTGTGTGTGCGTGTGTGTGTTTGGGTGTGTGTTTGTGGAACATATAAAAGTTAAATTTCATTAACACTAAAACCGCCTTTTACAATACATGTTTTTATTTTGAATATAACCTAGAATATTATATATATATATATATATATATATATATACACACACACACAAGCCTGTTGTTATCTCTACTGGACCTTACAGCCATCATTTCCTTCATTTTGTACAAGAAATGCACCGGGGAAAATATCAGTAGGAGAGATTTCATCTTGAAGCTAGCCACAGCGCTTCAACAGAAACATTTTGATCAGAAAACTGCAAAGCTGCGGACTGCAGAAGCTCCACCTGGATTCTGTGCTGCAAGTAACACACACGCAAGATACAGTTTTTACAGTTTTGTATGTACATAAACCTGTTTACACACTAGTTTCTTTTGAAATGTTTATTATAGTTTTTCATTTTTTGAAGTAGTGCTTTATATGTGGCAAGTTGGAAAATAAACCCTTTTATGTTTAATTGTTCATTTATATACAGCGTTTCGGCTGTGCAGATGTTTGATATGATGTGTTTGAGTAAAACTTTTGAGTTGTATCCGATAGTTTGTCTTTCATTTTAATATTGATGACACCGTGTAACAATTTTTTTATTTTTTTTTGGTTCCTGGGTATTAAGTGTTATTTCCTAATTGCTTATGCCTCAAAAGTATAGAAAATGGCTATTATTCCCCACAAACTTTGCTTTTGTGACCAGGACAGTGATATTTTGAAATTTACCTATTTCCAATGAGAAAACGGGCGAATTTGTGTCTTTTCGTTCACATAGTCAGAAAAAAACAACATATGAATCAAAATTAACATGTATTTATATTAAAGTAATACAAAAATGACTACAAAAGATTTAGAAGTGAGTAGTTTTTCGAGATTTACGATTATACTGTAAATCACTTTCACGAATCAGCTCCCAAATGTAGTCTCCCATCATGTTCTCGTTATACTGTCCTTGGTAGCGGCGTTCAAAGTCCAGTATATCCTGGTGGAAGCACTCGCCTTGCTCCTCCGAGTACGCTCCCATGTTCTCCATGAATTTATCAAGATGAGCATCAAGGATATGGACTTTGAGGGACATCCTACAGCCCATTGAGCCGTAGTTCTTCACCAGAGTCTCAACCAGCTCCACATAGTTTTCGGCCTTGTGATTGCCCAGGAAGCCCCGAACCACTGCGACAAAGCTGTTCCAGCCGCTTTCTCCTTACTAGTGAGCTTCTTGGGGAATTCATTGCACTCCAGGATCTTCTTTATCTGTGGTCCGATGAAGACACCGGCTTTGACCTTTGCCTCAGACAGCTTAGGGAAGAAGTCTTGAAGGTACTTGAAGGCTGCCGACTCCTTATCTAGAGCTCTGACAAATTGTTTCATAAGGCCCAATTTGATGTGCAGTGGTGGCATCAGCACCTTCCGGGGGTCCCAGCTGTACTCATCATACTTCAAGGCATCCAGCAAGGTCTTGATGCTGTTGTAATCCTCTTTGAGGTGCGCCGAGTGAGCCAGGGGAAGAGACGGGTACTTGTTACCATTATGGAGCAGCACGTCTTTGAGGCTCCTGGATGAGCTGTCAATGAAGGACAGTATAACGAGAACATGATGGGAGACTACATTTGGGGGCTGATTCGTGAAAGTGATTTACAGTATAATCGTAAATCTCAAAAAAACTACTCACTTCTAAATCTTTTGTAGTCATTTTTGTATTACTTTAGTGTAAATACATGTTAATTTGGATTCATATGTTGTTTTTTTCTGACTTTATGTGAACGAAAAGACACAAATTCACCCGTTTTCTCATTGGAAATAGGTAAATTTCAAAATATCACTGTCCTGGTCACAAAAGCAAAGTTTGTGGGGAATAATAGCCATTTTCTATACTTTTGAGGCATAAGCAATTAGGAAATAACACTTACTACCCAGGAACAAAAATTGTGTTACATAGTGTGATGTTTAAAATGTACTGTGATAATGATTTCCGTCGGTGGTTGTAGGTATGAGTATAACCGCAGTGGTCCTAGTGTTAAAGTACTGCATAAATGTACAGTGTGTGTGTGTGTGTGTGTGTGCGTGTGTGTATTGGGGGGGGGGTGTATGTTTTGTACGGCCTTTCTCATGGAGATTACGTGAGATTAAGTCAGAAGAACTGGATTTTGACTGCTGCGTGATTCCTGCTCCGGTTTACTTGTTTTTTTTACAGCTATTTTTATCGTGAGAAAGCTATTGACCTTGCCTTAGAGTCGCGCTGCCAAAAGAACGTTCTTTTGCTGTTTCACGATGTATTCGTGTGACAATGTCGCACAGTCATTACCGTAGAGTCGATTTTCAAGTGCATGTAAACCCAACCAATGAGACATCAGCTTATTTGCTGAACTAGTATTTGCTTTGCTTTTTTATGTGGCATCAAAAAATATGTAACCATTATTCACAACCAACAATGGTACATCCCTTAGTCTAAGATGGGTGTAGAGCCCCATACAGGACCTCTAGGTTGGGGGTTTGATATATTTGCAGCACATTATAGGAATGCTCATTCCAAATCTGTATATAAATCAAAGTTCCTGTTGTGGCATCCTGTGGATTCTTTACTAATGACTTTTACACTTGGAAGACAGAAGACCAAATTGCATTTTTGTATTTTGTAGTGTACATTTTTTCCAAATAAAATAAATGCAATACCTTTTACAGTATAATCTATATATTTTACAGTATAATCTTTATAACACTGTCACACTTACGTAGTGTTTTCACATTTCTTTAAAAACAAATCCTTATTTAATTGTTTTACATTTGTCTTTCATTTAGTAGTAACAAAACAAAAAAAAATCAGGAACAAGGTTCTGACCCCTAAACTCTGGTTAGATTACTAAATCACTCACTATTTTGGTTGTGTTACAGCCAAGGCATAAAAGTCCCAAATCCTTTTGTTAGCATGAGATTTAATAGAATGCTTTTTGATGCTAAACTTCTCCTTTTATAGGGTTTATATTTTAACATTTTCCTCATTCTTTATAACTCCACTGGATAACAGCAAACTGGTAACTTTAACTTGATTACTGTTCATCCAAATGTATGAGGATATTAATGTAATGATCAAAGTTCCCTTGCTAGAAGATTAAATAATCTGCACACAAGCATGGTGATTGGGGAGCTGTCCCTGAAATAAAAATGTATCTTAAAAATGTACCTTTTCTATTTTACATAATGAAATTACTTATTTTGTTTAAAAGTATAAATTTGTGGTGAACATTACCACTTTTAATTTACTGCTTAGCCAAAGCTTGTGAAAACCATGATTACAATTATTGGAATACTGTGTTTAGATGGTTGTGGCAAAGTGGTTAACAGTGTGCAGGTGCAGGTGATCAATAAACAGACAGACAATTATAATCCAGGTGCAAAGTTGTTTAATGGTTGTATTTTGTAATCCAAATGCCTGATGGCGAACAACAGTAAATAATAACAATGTCAATGGGAAGCAATACAGCGGCGTGTATTGCTTATCTGTAATCCGCAGGTTGGCCCTGAAATACTAACAGACCCGTTTTAATTCAGCCACACGTAACACACACACACAAACACTCGTCCACAGTGCATGCTCTAGTGCTCGTGGTGAAAATACAGTACTTTAGTGCAAACAAAGTGCAGTGTTGTCCAGGTTTGTGCTGGCCTTTAGCTGGATCGTGTTTAGCCATCTAAATAATCACAAACAGTATTATTCCAACACGACAACAAACAAACAAAACACGCACGATTTTCTCCACACAAAACACAGGTCCTTCCAGGTTGTTCTCTAACCAAAACGAAGGAACAGATTACGTCACTTCGTCCTCTATTTATACCGTCACACATGACCCCTTGGTAAACGATTGCAGCCGCTCCTCCAATCTGTGGCTGCTACATCATTTCCCTTCCAGGTCGATGAGTTAATGTACCGAAGATCCGCCCCCCCGTCTAAATGACGGACTTCCTTTTAACCCTAGGAATTAAGTATTTTCTATTAAACATATGAATATCTGTTCTTTAAAGAAAATAGAAACACTGCTATTGCTATCTGACACCTAATGTTTTTTTTTTAATATAATATTGGGTTTGTTTCTTTTGCCCTCCTTTTGACTTTCTCAATTTCACAAACGTCATGATTAATATAAATGAGCTTAGTTTCATTCAGATACGAAGGGAGCTAAAGACTGATGGTTGGAGCAAACAAGAGGGATGATTCGGATTGTCCTTGCACTATGATAAATGATACTGAATCATGCATTAAAACCTTGAATTTTATCACACAGCATCAAACTCTTCATAATACATCATGACATACAATACAATATCCTTTTACTATAAACAGTCAACTCTCTTTATAACATATTCACAGTGACCAGATATACAGTACTCTATACTGTTTGTTGCAACCAATTTACATTTTTTGTAAGGTTTACAGTATTGTGGCATTCCTGAATCATACATTTTGTTAGTAAAAATATTTGCTACAAAGAACAATAACACATGCCATATCCATTATATCCATGAAATGATTTAGGATGTCAGGCACGTATGCATCATGGGGCAGCATGCACGAGAAAACCTTTCCCACATGCCTAGTTGAACAGGTGTGCCTTGCTCTCTGCTCATACAGACTTTAAAAAAGATCAATTGTTAGCTAAAAGGCACGCTTAGTTGGCTTGGAAACATTAGCCATTCTTCAGTAGTTACTGATACATAAGGTTACGATTTTATTCTGGGGTTCAGGACAACTCAATTTATAGTAGTTTCCACGTTTTAATGTATTGCTGCTTCTTCCAAAAGAACAAAAGGTACTATATACAATACAAATCACTTGCAGTGATATTTATCAGATTAACGTGGGTTTATGAAAAATTACGGAATAAATTATGTTGGCAGCAGGAGTATCCCTGAGCTTTTCAAATGGAATACTGGCAATTTCTTTGATTAATAGATGTAACAAACTACAACACATAGGATCTATTTAAAAATATATTAGTCTTTAAACCATTCATATATAGTATGATTCAGGGGTGAAATTCTCAACAAAAAAGTGCAGGTTCTCATATGCACAGTTGGGTGTAAACATTTTAAAAATGGAATCAATTTGAGTACCAATGAATAAATACTTAAAACAATGTACACGATACATTTATAAATACAGAATATGTATACATATTGGTACACGATACATTTATAAATAGAAAATAAGCCTTAAAAAATAACCAGTCCACCATAAACAAAGAAGCTGAAAATACTGAAAGTTTTGTACCTTCTGCTTGTATCACTCAGTCATGTACTGTAATATAACACTGAAGTTAAACTTTAAATGACAAGCATTAAGAAATATTACACAATGCTGTAACTGCTGCTTTTGTTTCAAGATATCCTAAAAAAGGGAAGATGTTATAAAAAATGATATAAAAAACAACTGTGCTATGAAAGAATTATACAAAAAGGTCTAAGTCAAACTGCATAATAGGGGCTAAAATACCCCTCAAATGTATTATGCAACAGGCATTACTATGACTAATGATGTACTTGACCATTGTAATCTCCATAGTATTCTCTGAAATCATCCCCATACTCACTGGGTATAGCCTTGGATTAGAACATATATCCCTGTTTCTTTTATTTATTTTGTACTTATTACTTATCTTACAATAACATGTTCTGTGTGCTTCTCTGTTGTGTTTCTGTGTAGTTTAATTACTATGATCTATTCCAGAAAAAGATTTTTCAGACAGAAACTGTATAAAAGTAGACTTTTTATTTTATTTTATTCCTGGTATTGTGGTTTCTGCAGAAGAAACAAAGTGGCAAAAGACACATTTTCATAAAGTAATATCATTACTGTGGTTCACTTTTGCCGTTTTTTTTTTTTTTTTTTTAGATGTGCACACAAGTGAAAACTCACATTCAACTTAAATAAACTCTTCAAAATGTTTTAGAAAAGGGGGCATTATACAAAGAAAAAACACCTCACCGTTTTGGTTTTCATTTATTACAGTCCTCATAACAGAAAATATTATGATCACAACAAAACAACACATTGATCACTATGCTTAACATGTACCTTGCAAGTTGGGCCCGTGTTTGAAAAGCGTGAAGCACACCTCCATCTGTATCTCGATTCTGACTCGCTTACCAAATCTGAAGCAACATTTTGATCTTTTCTTTACATTATTATTAATCCCTACTGTCCCACACATCACTCGCCATTTTAGAAAATGTTGCTCAAATTCTGGCAATGTGGTAAATCGGTGCAAGGCAAAACGCGTTATTATAATTATTTCTAATATTTATAAACTATGTAATTTATGGCGAACACTGATATGGATTTTTGCCTTCAAATTCATGTACAGCAATGTTCATTTAGAATATTTCACAGTTTCTCCACCACACTAAAGAAAATAATTATTACTTCATAATAATGATAATTACTCCATACTGCTGTTTCACGTTGCACTTGTAACCAAGATAGAAAATGACTAAATGAAGTTTCACAAAATTTGACATCGGAGAACCTAGAAGCCTTAGTTACATTGTTCGGGAAGTCTGTGGGGAGAGTTGGTTGCGTGGTGCGATCTGAGAGCGCGGTCCATTTTGCTATGTGGCGTAGGGGTGGATAATAATAATTGTGGAGCCTTTGCTGTGCAGTTGCATTTAGGTAAATGGTACAAATGCAGACAGTTATTTCTGATATTATTTGATTTACCCCACTGTGAAGTAATTTGCTGTAAATTTAGTGTTTCAGAGTTCTGGCATAAATGGTATGATCCGATCTTACTGATTAGTGTAGTACAATCGCCATTTTAGCCAGTCCGCGCTCTTACACTCAGAGAAAGGTAGGCGCTGCTCTTTGCTTTTAAAATAAATGTGTAAACATAACTCAAAAATAAGTTAGTCTTGTATTTTATGGTGAACATTTATTTTGGAATTGTATTATGTAATTTTGTGTTGTATGAATGTGTGATACTTTGCATTATTTAAAAGAAAGGAACGATACGTTTTTTATTTTTTATTTTAAGGCTTAATGCACTGTTGTACTGTTTCATTTTATTAGCATAAACTGAAAGCAAAGAGCACGGCTTCACTGATTACCTGCAGACTAGACTATCTTGTTCAATAAGGTTATTTTGTTCATAGAGTACTGGTATTTTGTAAAAACAGAGAATGATTCTTCTTGTATTGCTGTTTCTAGCTGAGAGTTGCGCTAATGAAGAGGGACAGCAACCCTGATTATCATTTTCTGTTTGCAGCACAATAAAACAATCGCCTTGTGAAGCCAGTAGTGTGAAGTCTTGATTCCAGTGTGAAGTGGCATGGGGAAGAAAGAGTGACCCAGGTTACATTGGTGCCGTGACTCGGATCACTCCAGATCAGCGCTGCAGATCGCTAAAGGAACCAACAGAACTTTGCTGGGGATCAGAGATACTCGCTATTTCATTGAAAGTGTGGTAGCTATTGATATAGTACATAAGTGTGTATTGTTTTTCAAGGTATTTTGCCAGTGTATAATAGGGTGAAATGGATATCAATGACACAAATACACATCCAAGGCCGGTTACTGCATTGAGGTTAGGCATTAGGGGTGGTCACACAATGGGGCCTGCATACTCAACACCTGTTAATGTCTGTAGGGCAGAAGGGATTCGTGCATCCCCGTATGTGATGCCAACACAGAATATGGGTGATGTTAGGGAATGTCCTCCTCTTTTAAGAAACTTTAGTGATATACCCCCTGATCAGCCAATAGTTAAACAACGGCGAAAGGTCAGCCATAGCAGGCAAAGTCTCTTATCAGCTGACAAGGCATCAGCAGTTGGTGTTCTTGAAGGGACTGGTGACTGCCAGCAATATTTGACAGAGCTTATTAAGCAGGTTGGAAACCACATAAGTAGCTCTATAGTGGGTAGCTTGGCTTCGCATCGCCAAGATGTTGACAACCATAGTAACACAGAGAGTGGGACCCAGATAGGTTATAGCCCCCGGGTAAATTTGGTTGTGAAGGCTGATATAAAGGAACCTCCCATATTTAGGGGTGACAATACAGATAAGTGCACTATCCATGAGTGGGAGGAGATGATGCAGTCATACCTGGTAAAGAAAAGATATCCTGTGTCTGAACAGGCTACAGAAATTATGGAGAGGCTTATGGGTAAACCAAAGGATCTTGTAAAGATTGGGATTAGGCATAATGCACACATTGATGTCAAACGGGATCCAAGTGTTATATTTAGCATTCTGAAACAGCATTTTGGGGAGGCTATTTCATCTGTTACCCCGCTTGCAGATTTTTATTCAACCTTACCAAAGCAAGGAGAGGGTTGTTTAGATTACTGGGTCCGTCTGAATAAGGCTGTGGATTTAGCTAATGAATGCCTGAGGAGAAATGGGAAAAAAGTAGATGATCCAGGGTATGAGGTGGCAATGATGTTTATTAAACACTGCCCAGATATCGCATTATCAAATGCCTTCAGAAGTAAACCAACAGAAAAATGGACAGTTGGGGAAGTACAAGAAATGTTAGACAGTTACCAGAGAAATAGGAGGTTAACTGTAGCTAGTACGGTTGTAGAACAGCAAAGTGTAGCCTCATTGCAAACGCAGACAGTTCAGTGCCAGGCTAAACAGGGCTTACAGTATTCAGCTCCAGCTGGTGCTTCTAACGAGAAAGGTGATATTCAAAAACTGATAGAGTTGATGGAAAAGGTTGTCTCTTATCAAGAATATGATAAGGTGAGAGAGACAAGACCAAGGAGAGGTGCTATTCCAGGACACCCTTGCAAAGTTTGTAATAATGTCACTCATAGTACTAAGTCTCACTGTGTTAGGAATAACTTGTGCTTTAGTTGTCTGGAACCAGGGCATAGGAGCCGTGACTGTCCTCAGAGACAACAGCAAAGCAGGCCAGTCCCCTCAGATCATGTAACGCAGAACCAGGGAAATTAGAACGCCTGTACTCGAGGGGGCAGAGTGCAGGCAACCCTGAAGCCCCAAGTAACAGTAATGAAGACTTAGAAAGTATGTATTCACACCATTGTGAGAATTCACCCGAGGACACTATTGTTATAGTGCAGCGCACACAAAGGCTAACTGATAGTGACAGTCTGTTTTATTCTACAGTATTGGTCCAGGGGTTGGTAGAGCTTAATGCTATGGTAGATAGTGGCTCTATGGCCTGTACAATTAGTGCAGAAGCGGAACAGAAATTGCTGTCTGCTGGTGCCATCAATATTAGCGCTGTGAATCCCTCCTCTGTAGTTCTCATAGGATGTGGAGGACAGAAAGTAAAGCCAAAGTGTGCATACGAACTAGAGTTAACCATGTTCGAGTGTAAAATGTTGGTTCCAGTTTTGGTTGTTTCCAGACAGCAGGATGAAATGATAGTAGGAACCAATGTTTTGAAACACCTCCTTCACCATCTCAAAAAGAGTGGTAATTATTGGGATTTGTTGTCTAACCCAGATGAGAGTAGGGGTAAGGAAACAGAGATGTTTTTGGATTTATTAGCCAACTTACAGCGTTGGAAGGGGGACAAGATTCCTAATAAAATCGGTACTGTAAAACTTAGGCAGTGTGTTACACTACTGCCAAGACATGAGCATTTAATATGGGGCAAGTTACCGAATGCCGTGTCCATATCAGTTGGTAGCACTGTTATGGTAGAGCCAACAACTTCAAAGGCAGCACAGCGGAATGTTTTGGTAGGGCGTTTAGTCACACCGTTGTGGGGAGATAGATGGATCCCTATGAGGGTTATCAATCCATTGGACAAGCCCATGGTTATTAAACGTAATGCAAAAATTGCTGATGTGCATGCCTGTATCGCTCTAGAAGATTTTGAGCCAATTTGTAACAGACCGCATGTCACCTTGAAGCAAAGTTATTTGCAGAATGCTTATCATTCTCAGGAATGTGCAAAGCTGAGCACACCATCAAGAGAGCAGAGCCAGTCTGTCGGAAGTAGGAAACAAACAAATCATGACAACTATGGTGATACTACACTGAAGAAATTGGACTTGGAGGACCTTGATATTGCAACCTGTGAGGTGAGCGATCATTGGAAGCAGAGGCTTGTTGATTTAGTCTCCCGGTATGAGCAGATCTTTTCTCGAGGCAAGCTAGATTGTGGAGAAGCAGCAAGGTTTGTGCATAGGATTAGACTGACAGATGACAGGCCTTTTAGGCTTCCTTACAGGAGAGTACCACCTGCGCACTATCACAAGTTGAAGCAGGTCCTTGACGAAATGGAAGAAAAGGGGATCATCAGTAAATCAACCAGCGAGTGGGCCTCACCATTGGTTTTAGTGTGGAAACCTTCTGGTGATCTGAGGATTTGTACAGATTTTCGGTGGTTGAATGCCCGAACAATTAAGGATGCCCATCCTCTTCCTCATCAGGCAGATGCTCTTGCTTCCCTAGGAGGAAATTCATTATACAGCACCATGGATCTTACCTCTGGATTCTATAACATTCCAATCCATGAAGACGATCGGAAGTATACAGCATGCACTACTCCAGTTGGCCTTTATGAGTACAACAGAATGGCCCAAGGGTTGTGTAATAGCCCAGCGACATTCTCCCGAATGATGATTTCTATCTTTGGTGACCAGAATTATTTAAGCCTGTTATGTTACCTTGATGATCTTCTGGTGTTTGGAAAAAGTGAGGAGGAAGCCCTTAATCGCCTTGAAATGGTCTTTATCAGATTACGTGACCATAACTTGAAGCTTTCCCCAAAGAAGTGTCATTTCTTCAAGAAGACTGTTAAGTTTTTAGGGCACATTGTCAGCGAAGAGGGTATATCAACAGATCCAGACAAAGTCTCTGCCATTGAAGCTATAACCAGTGAAGATTTGATGGAAGCTGATGGAAGAACGCCATCTATGAAGAAGATCAGGTCATTTTTGGGTCTAGCTAACTATTATTCACACTTTGTCCCAGGGTTTTCAACGATGGCAAGGCCCCTGTATAAACTCACTGCTGAACCAAAACAGGGGAAGCGACCCGGTGGTCAAGTCAAACTGCGCAAGCCAGTTTTGAGGAAGCTTCGATCAGAGGAGTGGACAGAAGACTGTCAGAAAGCTTTGGAGGATCTGAAAGCTGTTTTCTTAGAGACAGTAGTCCTGGCTCACCCAGATTTTACAAAGCCATTCATACTCGCAACTGATGCATCTCAGGATGGATTAGGGGCTGTGCTCAGCCAGGTTCCTGAAGGGGAAGAAAAAGCAAGACCAGTTGCATTTGCAAGCAAGGCACTCACCCGTTCACAGACAAGGTACCCAGCTCATCGTTTAGAGTTTTTAGCTTTAAAGTGGGCTGTGTGTGACAAATTTGGCCATTGGCTGAAGGGGCACCGTTTCACTGCGTGGACGGATAACAATCCACTGACCTACATAATGACGAAGCCCAAATTAGATGCCTGCGAGCAGCGGTGGGTTGCGAAGCTTGCTCCCTATGATTTTGATTTGAGATACGTTCCGGGGACCCGAAATGTGCCTGCAGATGTACTAAGCCGCCAGCCTTTTACTAACCTGAAGGTAAGCCGGAGGCTTGTGAAAGAGCCGTACAAAGCCCTGCTGGCTGAAGCTAATGGTGTTCCCAAAGACAGTGTCCAAGGAACCTTCTTATCGTCTGTGAATTGTCAAGCAGCCGAAAATTGCAAAATGTGTGACCAAGAGAACTGTTGTGAAAATAGAGTTTTACCTGAGCCATCAAAACCTGTTTCTTTGATGAGCGAAGATGTGAAGGCAGTTCTAGATACCCACCTAAATTGGGAGAAGCATGTGCCTGCTCGGGCAGTGTATGCTACACAGCATGTTCAAAACCTGTTGCCGGCAGGCCAGCCCACACTTCCAGTTTTCACCCTTCAGAGGCTGCAAGAAGAACAACAGGCAGATGTCGACATTGGAAGAATTATTTTCTATGTCCAGCGAGGAAGGAGGCCATCCCGTCGCGAGTTAGATCATGAGACCTCACAAACTAAGAGACTGCTGAAGCAATGGGAGAAGTTAGAACTTAAGAATGGGATTTTGTACAGAATATCTAAGGGACCATCAGGAGTAAAGAGATACCAGTTAGTTGTTCCCACCCCCCTCAAGAAGGAGGTTCTGAAGGGAGTACATGATGATGCAGGTCATCAAGGTCAAGGGAGGACCTTATATTTGACTCGCCAGAGATTCTTTTGGTTGGGATTGGAAGAGGAAGTAAAGTCTTATGTACGCCACTGTAAAAGGTGTGTAGTGAGCAAAACGCCTGAACCTGAAGCCAGGGCTCCCCTCGAGAGCATAAAGACTACAGAACCACTGGAATTATTGTGCATAGACTTCTGGAGTGCTGAAGACAACAAGAACAATAAAGTGGACGTCTTAGTGGTGACCGACCACTTTACCAAGTTAGCACATGCATTTCCGTGCCAGAATCAGACGGCAAAGCAGGTAGCGAAAAAGTTGTGGGATAGCTTTTTTTGTATTTATGGATTCCCACGAAGGCTACATTCAGACCAAGGTACATCATTCGAAAGTAAACTGATCAGTGAACTCCTAGAGATGGCTGGAGTGCAGAAATCACACACCACTCCTTACCATGCGATGGGAAATGGCCAGACAGAGCGATATAATCGGACATTAGGCAGTATGTTGAGAGCATTACCACCTAGAGAAAAAGGCAAGTGGCCACAGATGGTCCAGACGCTGACTTTCTGTTACAATTGTACAGCACACGAAACAACAGGCTATCCTCCGTTTTACTTAATGTTTGGCAGGATCCCGCGTCTCCCAGTGGATCTTATGTTCAGGAGTGTATTAAGAGACCGGGACGTTGTAGATTATGATGATTTTGTCACTTCCTTAGAGAGGGATCTACAAGAGGCAATGAAAACAGCTCAGGAACATGCTAGTAAAGAGCAGAGGAAACAAGCCGGACAATACAACAAAAAGGTCAAGGGGACATGTATTAACATTGGCGATCACGTTTTGCTTGCCAACCGTGGAGAAAGAGGAAAAAGGAAGCTTGCTGATATATGGGCATCTACAGTGTATAAGGTTATTGATATCAATCAAGATATCCATACTTATAAGATCCAGAATCCAGCGACTAATCAAGTGAAAGTTGTACACCGGAACCTTCTGCTGCCAGCTAATTTCTTACCATTAGAACCAGAACAGGAGGATATGTGGTCGGTTTGGTCAATTTTGTCAAACGATGAGACAGAAATAGAGGAAGTGAGACCAGAGGCAATTGAAGACTTAGAGAAAGAAAATCAGACCTCTAGAACACTGTTTTGGATTTTGCAGAGCCCAAGTGGAGAAAATAGAGAAGCTGTGAAGCTTACTGAGAAAAATGTCGAGAGAGAAAACATAGATGTATTTAATGATCATGAAGATGTTGATGAAGTACAGAGCGTTGGGAGAGTGAGTTATCAAAAGTCAGAAATGTCTAGGATAGATGACCATAGAGAGCCTGATGTGAGTAGGGTGGAAACTGAAGCTGAGATTTCCAGTCAAGCCAGGACGTTAACCGACAAAAGAAAAGAGTTGATTTCTGGAAGTAGCACTGGACAGTCTGGTAGTGAATGTAACCAAAACTCAGTAACTGGAGCTTGCACTTACTCATCTAGATCAGTAGCTTCAAGGAAAACACAGAGCTCTAAGAAAAGTGCATTGAAGAGTGTTGTAGTACCAGACACCGAAAATAGCTGTGTTTCAGGGGGACCATATAAGACTAGATATGGTAGGACAATAAAACCTGTAGAGAGATTGATCTGTGCCATGAACATGTTAATTTCTCACACGGAGGACAAAGAACCTTTAGCTGCAGTTTTTGACGCCCTTGTGAAGTTCATAATAGTATGATCAGTTATTATTTGGTGGGTAGTGCTATGTAGCCATAGGTACAGATTGCAGTGAATAATATCAAGGAGGGGTATCCTTTGTATTTATATTAGATACAGAGATGGCTTCGAAAATGTGAGGTGTATATGGGCACTTCAGAGACCTGCTCGAGATAGAATATGTCTCATGAGTAATCCTTTAGTGGATGGGTTAGTAACCGGAAAAGCCAAAGTTTGAGAACCCTTAGCAATTGTAAATAATTAAGATCTTTTAAATATCTTGAGATTCCCTAGATGTGCAAATTTGGTGAAATTCAGAGGGGGTAAATGTAACCAAGATAGAAAATGACTAAATGAAGTTTCACAAAATTTGACATCGGAGAACCTAGAAGCCTTAGTTACATTGTTCGGGAAGTCTGTGGGGAGAGTTGGTTGCGTGGTGCGATCTGAGAGCGCGGTCCCATTTTGCTATGTGGCGTAGGTGTGGATAATAATAATTGTGGAGCCTTTGCTGTGCAGTTGCATTTAGGTAAATGGTACAAATGCAGACAGTTATTTCTGATATTATTTGATTTACCCCACTGTGAAGTAATTTGCTGTAAATTTAGTGTTTCAGAGTTCTGGCATAAATGGTATGATCCGATCTTACTGATTAGTGTAGTACAATCGCCATTTTAGCCAGTCCGCGCTCTTACACTCAGAGAAAGGTAGGCGCTGCTCTTTGCTTTTAAAATAAATGTGTAAACATAACTCAAAAATAAGTTAGTCTTGTATTTTATGGTGAACATTTATTTTGGAATTGTATTATGTAATTTTGTGTTGTATGAATGTGTGATACTTTGCATTATTAAAAGAAAGGAACGATACGTTTTTTATTTTTTATTTTAAGGCTTAATGCACTGTTGTACTGTTTCATTTTATTAGCATAAACTGAAAGCAAAGAGCACGGCTTCACTGATTACCTGCAGACTAGACATCTTGTTCAATAAGGTTATTTTGTTCATAGAGTACTGGTATTTTGTAAAACAGAGAATGATTCTTCTTGTATTGCTGTTTCTAGCTGAGAGTTGCGCTAATGAAGAGGGACAGCAACCCTGATTATCATTTTCTGTTTGCAGGTACTGTATTTTTGTTATTTCTCTTTTACTGTTTAAAAGAAAGCTGAAAAGAAAACCACTATACGATCATTAATGGTATTACGTTTAATTGTGTTATTAATTATTGTAATTGTATGCATGTTTGGATCCGCGCTCTTACACTCAGAGAAAGCTGAGAGTTGCGCTAATGAAGAGGGACAGCAACCCTGATTATCATTTTCTGTTTGCAGCACAATAAAACAATCGCCTTGTGAAGCCAGTAGTGTGAAGTCTTGATTCCAGTGTGAAGTGGCATGGGGAAGAAAGAGTGACCCAGGTTACACACTGCTAAATTCTTCTCTCGGTTGGTCAACAAATGAGCACTGACACAAAGCGAAATGGGCGGAGATTATGCCAAAATGAAATCCGATCAGAATGAAAGCTCGGCCAATCAACATGCAGTGATTATACTGACGTTAATGGTGGCCAATAGCAGCTAACAGATCACAGAAGCAGTGCGAGGAAACAGAATGCAAGCAGCATGAACTGTGCTGAATGAAAGCGCATTTGAGAAACGTTGCACTTGTGCACTGTGTGAGTGGATGGAATGCACCTGTGTTGGATGAAAAGGAGATTAAATAAGTCCCGGTACCCAGTACTGGCATCAAAATAAGTCCCAGTACAGAGTACCAGTGAGTACCAGCAGAATTTCACCCCTGGTTTTATTCAATACTTCCTATTTACAAAATGTATAAAGTAACACTCCTTGTTGCATCCAGCATCCAAAAGCTATAAAGTGACAAGTTATAAGATATTCTGTAAAACATGTTACAGACTTTAGTTTTTAGTGTTAATTTCATCTGTCAATTTATTGTAATTTTGAATACATAGAACAGTTTGTTACTAATATCACTATCTTTTGTGTCTACATTTCCACTGGCCATATTTACTTTAAAAGCATGTCACCTTTACAGAAAACAAAGGTCTATTCTCTTTGATCTTTGATCTTTGCTCTAGGCTAGATAGCCAAAAATGCCACAAACATTACAGAGGGCTGGAGCTACACACATTAGTTTGTAGTTGGGCTTCAGCGGTAGTGGCAGCTCTGGGCCCCCTGAGATGGTGTTCTTTTTTTGAGTGACACATTGCGAGGGAGGGCTTATTGAATACTTGTAAATGTGCTTAAAAGTGGAGTGATCTGGTACATTCTAGGAACCAGTTACAATAAGTGTGGGTTGTGGGCAGTGTACAGATGAATTTAAGATTTGACCCAGTCCTGCCTCTTAACCTGTTATCAACTCAGTCATGTAACACTGATCATAAAAATAATACCCTTCAAAAAAAGAAACGCATAGCAAAACAATATTTTGTCACATTGTCAGGATCGAAAATGCATGACATGCGCCAAAACGACAAAACGTGAATATTCCCAAAATTAACACCATTTGCTTAAGACTTGCAATATTCACGTGCATTCACTGCACGTGCAACATGCCGAGGTGTGTCTATAAAAGTGGACGGTTCTCAGCTTGCATGTCTTATTGGTTTTGCTGTAGACATATTTGAAGTTATGCCTAGACTTACCATGGCTCAAGGAATAATGCTATTGTATATTTGGAAGCCGACAAATCTCAGTCCCCCGTAGCATGGCGTCTGAATGTTTCCCAGAGCACTATAGGACGACTTTGGCACCAATACCAATAACGTGGAACAACACTTGACCACCCAAGATCCGGTAGACCACATGTGACGACAGCAGCCCAGGACAGATTTATATGTCTACATCATTTACGTGACAATTTACATTCACCACTGCTACCTCTACAACATCTGCAGTAAAAGGAATGCATAGAATTTCTGACCAGACTGTCAGAAACTGCCTATGGGAGGCAGGTATCCGAGCAATAAGGTCAGTTAGAGGAGTGATTCTTACACCGCAACATCGTCGACAACGACTTCAGTGGTGTCATAATCACAGAGTATGGTCCATACAAAGATGGAGAAGCATGGTGTTCAGTGAATCCAGATTTCTGCTTCAACGTGCAGATGGAAGAGCCCGGGTATACAGGTGACGTCATGAACATTTTGCAGCCAACTGTGTGTGACAGGTTGACAGATTTGGTGGTGGGAGTGTCGCGGTGTGGGTGGCAATCTCAGACAGTGGCAGAACCAACCTTGTTCATGTTCAAGGCAACCTGACAGCTCAGCACTATTGTCACGAGATCATACAGCCTCATGTGATTCCATTCAGGAACCATCGTAACATCACGTTCCAGCATGACAATGCACGACCGCACAGAGCCCGGCCACCACAGCTTTCCTCACTCAGAACAATGTTCAAGTGATTCCCTGGCCGTCTCGATCACCAGATCTGAACCCAATTGAGCATTTGTGGGAAGAGCTTGATCAACGTGTGCAACGACATCACCTCGAGCCACAAGTTAAAAGGACTTTTCCAGGCACTAGAGCAAGAGTGGGTTGCCATTCCCCGGCATGTTATCACATTATCATTAATCTCACAAAAAACTGTTTTCCTATTTGTGGATTCCATGTGTTGGTCCCTCTATAGTTTTATATTTATTTACAATCCAACATTTGTTTGAACCAACTGCTAAATCACACTGGAGTCATTTTATTATTATTTGTTTATTTAGCAGATGCCTTTATCCAAGGCGACTTACAGAGACTAGGGTGTGTGAACTATGCATCAGCTGCAGAGTCACTTACAACAACGTCTCACCCGAAAGACGGAGCACAAGGAGGTTAAGTGACTTGCTCAGGGTCACACAATGAGTCAGTGGTTGAGGTTGGATTTGAACCAGGGACCTCCTGGTTACAAGCCCCTTTCTTTAACCACTGGACCACACAGCCTCTTGTATTAATCATTTTACTGCATTTTATTAATCACCTTACTGCATTTAGAATGATCAGTTTACGGTTTCCTTTACTCATAAACTGATGTTTTTCATTGCCATTTAAAAAAATATAATAATAATAATAATAATAATAATAATAATAATAATAATAATAATAATAATAATAATAATAATTTGAAATTCTCTTTTATTAATAACTTGAAATTGTGTAAATAAAACAAAACATTCACTGAGTAACAGTTATATCCTCCATAATTGTAAATAATATTGTTTAAAATAAATGTGGTTATTGAACTAAAACAAAGCTACAATGTTAACGGTCTGCAGTAGAGCCCTGCAGCAGGACTGCTGGAATTAACTAAATCTCTCATCTGTGGACCAAGAGTAGGCTAATCAGGAAATTCCTTTCTTTTGTTTGAGCTTCTCTTTTGTATAAGTATTTAGCTCCAGCGCTCTGAATCTGGGATAAGTCAGGTCAGAGAATCACAGGTCTCATTGTCGTTCTGTGACGTCACATACTCAGATTATCATTGTTGTATCAGCTTGCTGTCAATGTAAAACCTGAGGACGTACAAGATTGAATTAAAAAAAATTGTACAGAGCTCATAAGAAGAAACATAGCAAGTCAGACATTTGGAATACATTTGTTTAAAAATGAGTAAATATTGGTCAATCAATTGGTAGCCATTTTGCTGATTGAGTTGGCTATGTTCACTGGTTGTCTAAGAATTGTTTCTTTGTTTTGTGGAGTTTTGAGTAAACAATGTACTCCTCCTTATATAACAGTGATGATGTATATTATTACAGTAGCAATGGAAGTTTAAGTATTTTTGTTATGTGGTTTAATCAAGGTTTGTTGGTCTGTTTCAAAGAAACATAATGTGACGAAATTGACATTCACAAGCTATTTTGTGTTGTGATGTTTTTATACTGTTTGCTGTCTAAAATGAAACATTTATAATACCGAAAGTTCACGGTAAACCACAGCGATGAAAATATAGTATTTTTCACATATAACAATGGGGAGGGAGGGGGGGGGGGGGATATTTGTCACGACACCATTGAGGAAAACAGTCAGCAACCAAAAAAAATGCAATTTTCTTTTCCATTTTTAAAGAGCAATTTGAATAATGAACGAAATGTCACAAAAATATAACATATTTTACAACTTAAGTGAGCGATCTGAGCCGTTTAGTTTGAGTGTGGTAACTTTTTTTTAGGTATGTTTTTTTTCAGATTCCAATTTAAAAATAAATAATATTATTAATAAAGAAACAGTCTGAAATATTCCCGCACAGGGCTCTGATCTGCAGTCGGTAGCTATCTACTTTGCAACAGTACTGGTTATAGTATCGTACTTAGCTTGATTCGTGGGTTTGCAGTGATCCTGAATTTCTAAAAGAGTACTCTATCGAAACTGATGGGTTTAATTTGTTGTTGTATTGTTGTTGTCTGTAGCAGACAAACTACTAGGAAGTGTATTTTAAGAAGTAAAATCAAATCAAAAATGTATTTCTAGAGTGCCTTTCATGGCAAGCCATCTCAAGGCACTTAACAAAGAAGAAAAACATTTAAGTACAATAAAACAAAAGAATAAAACAAAAAAATATAACAGAACAAAAGATCAGGTTGAAAGTGTGAAAGACGTATTATAAAAGTGAGTCTTTAATCTCCTGAACTGAATGCTCTACCACTGTCTTTTGCTTTAATATCCTTGGGACAGTCAGCAACTCTGCATCTTGGGATCGAAGAGGCTGCCCAGGAACATAGGGGCCAAACCATTTAGGGCTTTATAGGTAATGAGAAGGATTTTGTACAAGCTGCAATCGTGATAGAACATAGTTTGGAATTTGGATAAGAGGGCGTTACAGTAATCAATCCTAGAAGATATAAAGGCATGCACCAATCTCTCAGCATCTTGCTGTGAAAGAAAACACCTCACCTTTGCAATATTTCTATGGTTATTTTCCGAATATGTGGCTCGAAAGAGAGGTCAGGGTCAACAGTTACACCTCCTCATTTAATTTTTGGGAAACTATCCTCTGTTTTATCTAAATTTAACATTAGAAAGTTGTCTGACATCCATAGCTTAATGTCAGCAAGACTGATTCTCAGAATATTTATAGATGAGGAGCCACCCGGTTTTAGAGACAGGTACAATTGGGTGTCATCAGCATAACAATAAAAGTTGACCTTATGTCTACAGACAATATCGCCCAGAGGGTTGCATTTATCTTCACATAATGGTGCAAAAGTACTATGATACAAAACTACAAGATTTCTTAGCTGGAAAAAGCCACTTGTTCTGCAATCAAATGTCACCATTTTGTGAAATCAAGAGAATTGTTTGGGAGTATTATATTAACCCGTCTTTGAGTGATGGCATTCGCTTGACCTACTACTGTTAGTTGTGTGAGAAATGCTAGTCAAACACAAACTCCAGGCACCTTCACTTGGCAATTCACAGGCGTGTCTTTGTTCAAGCCATATTTGCATTCCAGAGTCCATGGAGCAGCAATCCACACCCACAGCCAGCTACGTGGCAGAGATTTCTGTGTACGTATTGTGGGGTGTGTGTATCTCGTGAGTAGCAACAAGCACGTAGATCCAGGCTATGCAGGATTTATGTGCTTTTTTCAGAATATACCCCTAAGACTTTAGATAGAAACGGGAGATTTGAAATAGGCCTAAAATTGTTTAGGGTTTGGGGATCAAGGGTAAAGCAGTGGTCATACTGCAGCAGCCTTTGAAAGAATTAGGCACAGTGCCAGATGAAAGCGAGCTATTAATAATATTTAAGGCAGTATTAGAAAAAAAATGTTTAAAAAGAAAGCATGGGTTATCTTTATTGGTTTCTAGAAGATTTGAGTTGAATACGGGGCAGCCTTATATTTCAAGATATTATCTTTACAAGCAAGTAGGAAGGCCTGCAGTTTGGTATCTTTCCATCTGCGTTCTAGTTTTCTACATGTACGTTTAAGTCCACGTGTAGTTTCGTTGAACCATGGGGAGAATCTTGTAACAACTTTCTTATTTTTGATAGGTGCTAAAGCTTTAGTGTTAAAGATAGTGCTCAGGGTGGTGTTGTAATAATCCACCAGCATGCCAACTGATTCTGCCTGGATGGGAGCTTGAGTAGGCAATGCGTCCAAAAATAAATTAGTGGTTTGTGAGTTATAAGGGCAAGTTTTAATATAGTGCACTTTGTGTTTAGTAGAGCTAGGTAATGATATTTCAAAGGAGGATGGCAGAATGGTCTATGAAAGCATGTTTAGCACGCAGGTGTTACAGCAGACTTGACTACACTCATTCAATCCTGGCATGCATTCGAGTGTATTAAAATGGTGCCACAGGAAATGAATTATGGTATGCCAAGAGGGTCAAGACAGAGGAGTGTGATTAAAGTGTGTTAAAAAAAATGTATCTCCAAAAAAATGAACACGTTAATCGCATTAGTTAACAATTTATTATTATTTTTTTTTTTATAAAACATTTAATCATTGGCAATGGATTTTTTAACAAATTTTTTCCCAATTTTTAAATCACCAATTGTATGTATTGATCTCGGTCCACTGCTGCAACCCCCGCACCGACTTCGCGAAGTGGCAGCAGATCATTTTCCACTATAGCCCTCCTCTCCAGTCCATATATATATATTGTGAGGATAGGGCGGAGGCCCTTTAAGAAATGGCTGTCTGGTTGAAAACCACATTCCCCAGAAGCCCTGGGGGTTAATGAATTGGGAGGAGTCTGCTGATATATAAGGAAGCCAGCAGATCACTTAGGGGGCTGTGGGGTATACCCTGACGGAGTTCTACAGGATTCTAGTTGTTGGAAGGTACTGTTTTTGTGTGTGGAAGTTTTTCTTGCAAAGTCGTTTGGATTACAAAGTAGGTTGGCTGGTATTAGACACCAGTTTACTTTATTGCTGTTTTGGTGCCCAGCTGTATTATTGTTTAACTTTGGGACTTTTGGGTTAGAAGTAGCGGAGCAGAGAGTAAACCTCTGCACGTTAAAAGGGCACAGAGCTCGTCTCGGCTCCGGGCGGGGCCAGTGCCGGTGACATAGTTTAGAGACGGGACCATTTTTTATTTCTTTAATAGAATAATAAAAATAAAAAATGTACTGTTTGGAGTTTAGCAAATTATACTCTCTGCAAAGTGAACAGAGATCATAACATTTAATTGGGATTGGGTACTGTGTGATTCTGGACAAAATAATTCACAGACATCGGGACAAAGTGTTCTGGACATTTGGTTTTATTATTTAATAACACTTCAGTGTATCCGCTGTTCCAGGATAGACGGAGCTTTCATTCTGTTTCAATGCGTTGCAGTGTGTTTCCTGGAAAATACGGTTCACCACGATAGCAGGAGCTGTCGTTCTGTTTCAACGCGTTGCAGTGTGTTTCCTGGAGGTACTGTTCACCAAGATAGCAGGGGCTATCATATGGTTTCTACGCACTCCAGTTCACTACTTGGATTACAGTTTTCCACAATAGCAGGAACTGTCGTATGGTTCAACGTGCTCCAGCAGAGAGAGCCTGTTCTGGTCTACTTACCCGTGTGGTCGACGTGCTCCAGCCGGGATAGCCAGTTCCAGCTCACCGTGCTACAGCAGAGGGAGCCAGCACCGGAACACACCAACCTGTGCTTGGCACTTCAGCCGGTTGTACACTGAAGAACTCAGGGTCTGCAGCCAAGAGACCTTTTAGACTGTACCCACTTGAATAAGTGAACTCCTGGGGTAGGTTTAGATAGGGACTATAAGTGAGATAGTTAGTAGCCCGTACAGGGCATGATACTTTGGGTGGGGGTGATATACGTTTGCTTATGGTTTAAATTAAAGTAATTCACCTGTGTACACTTTGAGTCTGTCCAGTTATTGAACGAAAAATTACGCCCGCGGCTGGGTGTTTGTAACAAAATATATATATATATATATATATATATATATATATATATATATATATATATATATATATATATGGCACAGACACAGTAGTTGGGCAGTTTAAAAAAATGAGAAAAAACCACAAAGAAAGTGATTTCTAGAATTTCTAATTGTTCTATTGAAAGATATAAAGCAAAGTAGAGGTGCAGCTATATAATAAAACAACACATTATTTCTTGGCATCTTTCTGGAAATATTTTTTCCTATACTTCAACACATTTTTTCAGAAATTCCTTGATAGACTTTGCAGAATTCTTAGGGTCATCATCATGCTGGAATAGAACCTTCACATAGCTGCATCCCGTTTGTACTACCCAACTCCTCCCTGCAATCAGCCTGGCGACCTGGTTTGTCCAATCGCTGCCTGCCCTGTAACCGATCGCAAGGGATTCATTTCTTGTACGTGCAGCTACGTACTTCCGTCAAGATGGCCGACCTCCGGTTTCTGCCTACCGTCGACCAGTCTGCAGGGAACCACTCACCTTACAGAGCGCCCTTTCTGGTTGGGAGGGAGATTTACAACTTAGACTCTATCTGTCTCTGTCACAAGGCCAGAACCAAAAAATGAAATTGCTAATAAGAACAGGTAATTTCTTAGTGGTTGGTATGACAGAGTGGATTTGCTGACTGAAGGTATCAAGTAACCATCTTTATAGCATTGCCTTGTTTACTCTTCAGTAACTCTGTGCTCGCATGGTCAAAGTATGGCTTTATTGATTTAAAAAGTCTGGATCAGGCTATAAAGCGTCACATCAAGTACTTTAAGGGCTGTATAGAGCCTAACTGTATGGGGCACAACATCTTTAATTTCAGGAAGTGTCCATTAATTTCAGGGTTATCTTTTTTACTGCCTGTATCTATATATTCTTCCTAAAGTCATAGTATTTGTGAATTACATCTAAGAACTGCATTTTCTCCTCAGTGTGTAATATATTCAACCTTAATCCTTTACTAATTGTTGATATATCCCTCCGACTCTGACACTGAACAGTGTCTTTGAAGCTTCAAATTTATTTTTTCAGTTATATTTTGAGTTAATTTTATTCCCAGGAGACTTCCTTCTGAAGTTTGTTACAAAGGATATAACCTGTCCTCATATAAAGGCTTTAAATGCTTCCAAATAAAAAATGTGGTGAGAGCTGGGGGGGGGGGGGGGGGGAATTACACTACAGGAAAAAATAAATTACAGTGTTGTGTTTTGTGTTTCCACCTCTAAGTTCCCAATATCCCAAGAATTCGGTAGACAAAATGTAATGATTTAAAAACCTGTCAATGAATGAATATCTAAATGGGGTCTGTTTTAAGAATCTAAACAGTAGATTCTATAAACATCCTTCCACTGCAGGGATGGGAATAAGACGCCCATTGCATTGCAGTTTGATCCATTCCTGGTTTTACTGTGAGTTTAATAACACACCCCTGAGCTTGTTACCTATACACACTGTGGCTACCCAAGCTTGTAGTAAAACCTGGAATGGGCGAAACTGGTATGCAGTAGGAGTCTTATTTACATCCCTGCACTATGTTTTGTATTAAGAGGTGTGAAGAAGAGGCCTATAAAGCACCTTGGAAAAACAGCAGCAGGACTAATATAGAGTTAATGAGCTGCAGTATTTCGATTCAGTCCTGTTTTCTATCATTACATTAACCAGTTTCAGAAGTTTTCTATCATCCAGTATAAAGTTAAAATCTCCTCGGAAAACCCCTCTTGGCTATATAAAAAGCACACCAATTTACACATCTCGAAAGGTATTATTTGGTTTGTTGTTTTCAAGACACTGGTACAGGTATCCCCCAATTTCCAACCAGTATATATTTTGCTAATTTAATTATTTTAGATACTATTTTAGTAATATTTCCAGAAGTTGTTTCCTTTTTAAAATCCATTTTGCAGTCTTTCTAGATACTGTACAGTACTTTTTATGTTTTAGGTGTCACTTGTGGCCTGTTATGTCTTTTGCATATCAGTAATTTGGAAATCGTTTCTTGAAGGATTTTACTATTTGAATTCACATTAATAAGCTTTTTTTGTTAGTTTGCAGGTATTCTCATTTTTTTTGTTTGTAGTTGTTTTCTTTTTTTTTTGTAGTTGTTCTCTTAGATATCTTTTTTTAATTAAAAATAAATAAATACTTATATATTCAGTAATTCAATATGTAAAATGGGTTTGATAGAAATGTGTGATCTCAAATTTTAAGCTCTTAAGATTAATCAAGGACAGTGTCTTACTAGCAGTACTACTTGTTTAAATATGGGGTACAACACCACAAATATTAGGGGTGAAAAAAGCTTTTTCCTTTAAACTCAGAAAAAGCAACGCTATTTTAAAATAGAGTACTATAAGATGATATAGGAGTAACAAATTATATTGCACAACAAAAATGTTTCTTTCTTAATCTTCCAACACTGCCATTGTGTAACCTTTGATGTTTCAATCTGGCTACAAGGAACATCCTGTGCAAAGGTTCCAAAAAGTGGTTAGCTTATTTCTGACACCTTCCATTTCCCTTTAAAACATGTAACTATTTATAAAACTTCCTCCCTCTATCCTTGAAGCCTGACAGTGCTTTCATTTAACTGATGGATGTCTGCTGTCATCTGGAAGCTATGTGGTGCTTCTTTAAGTTTATGGACATTGTTTTCTTCCTGACAATATGAAATCTGTGGAATCACTTTAATTTACAATAAATAAAAAATAATAATACAACAGTATTTTGTATACTGGACTATAAGGAAAGTTAAGATTTATTTCTCACTGAATTTAGTTTCAATCCCTTGCATAATCCTGCTACCCTTTTTAATTAGCAGTTTATTATTGTAGTATTTATATATCTAAGATGAACTGGTGTACAATATCTTAATTTGTGTGTGTGTGTGTGTGTGTGTATGTGTGTGTGTGTGTGTGGTATAATGACAACCACAGTCATTGTATTTGGATCTTTAAAGTAATTGTAGCTAATAAAATAATAAATCTTACCTGTTATATACTTCCATTAGCCAAATAGGTCTCTATTGTGCAGTTTTGAAAGAAACACATGTTATAGCACATATGCACTTTTTAATTTAAAATATGACATCTGCCACTACTTTAGGTTAAAGGAAGTTCTCAGTTTCTATGCCGTTTTCTAGGGTGATCTGTTTGAATTTGCACTTCCTGGGTCATTTCACCTCAGCAGCATCATCTGGGTCAAACATGTTACTGGCTGAAAGCATGTCAGTCAATATGGGGAGGAGCAACTGACTGGTTATTGACAGGAAAGAAGCCAGTGAAGGAGTGGGGAAGTGCAAGACAGTCTAACAGCATGGTGTGCAAAAAGAGATTTCTTATCCTGGAATAGTACCAAATATGTTTTAAAATGAACATACATGACAGTGCATGTTTGAGACCTATACAATGAATGGATATGCATGGCAGATAAAATGTATGGAACTATTTTGTTAGCTACATGTACTTAAATTTTAATTTAGAACACTTCAGCACAATCCCTGCCGGAACAACAGTGCACAGTATTTAACACAAGAGATTTAGAACAACAGTGCACAGTATTTAACACAAGAGATTTAGAACAACAGTGCACAGTATTTAACACAAGAGATTTAGAACAACAGTGCACAGTATTTAACACAAGAGATTTAGAACAACAGTGCACAGTATTTAACACAAGAGATTTAGAACAACAGTGCACAGTATTTAACACAAGAGATTTAGAACAACAGTGCACAGTATTTAACACAAGAGATTTAGAACAACAGTGCACAGTATTTAACACAAGAGATTTAGAACAACAGTGCACAGTATTTAACACAAGAGATTTAGAACAACAGTGCACAGTATTTAACACAAGAGATTTAGAACAACAGTGCACAGTATTTAACACAAGAGATTTAGAACAACAGTGCACAGTATTTAACACAAGAGATTTAGAACAACAGTGCACAGTATTTAACACAAGAGATTTAGAACAACAGTGCACAGTATTTAACACAAGAGATTTAGAACAACAGTGCACAGTATTTAACACAAGAGATTTAGAACAACAGTGCACAGTATTTAACACAAGAGATTTAGAACAACAGTGCACAGTATTTAACACAAGAGATTTAGAACAACAGTGCACAGTATTTAACACAAGAGATTTAGAACAACAGTGCACAGTATTTAACACAAGAGATTTAGAACAACAGTGCACAGTATTTAACACAAGAGATTTAGAACAACAGTGCACAGTATTTAACACAAGAGATTTAGAACAACAGTGCACAGTATTTAACACAAGAGATTTAGAACAACAGTGCACAGTATTTAACACAAGAGATTTAGAACAACAGTGCACAGTATTTAACACAAGAGATGCATTGCTCACCTGTTATAGGCAGAGGAGGCTGTGTGGTCCGGTAGTTAAAGAAAGGGGCCTGTAACCAGCTCAGCCACTGACTCACTCTGTGACCTTGAGTAAGTCACTTAACCTCCTTGTGCTCCGTCTTTTGTGTGAGACAGTGTTGTAAGTGACTCTGCAGCTGATGCATAGTTCACACACCCTAGTCTCAGTAAGTCGCCTTGGATAAAGGCGCCTGCGAAATAAACAAATAATAATAATTAGTGTATGCTAGCTTAGGTGCAAGTAGGGCTTATGACCTCTTACGTTTTTCCAAGGAACACTAAAACAACCCTAAAGACAACTATTTGTTTGTGTCTACTAAGGAGGTTTACAACTATACTTATGGCCTATTTATAGGTAGAGTGAAGAAAACATACAACACACAACACAATTGCCATAGGTTTTTACTACTGATTGCATAGTTTGTCTTAGCTTGACCCTAGATACTAAATCTATCTGTATATATAAAGCTACTGTAAGACATATAATGCATTGTGGCAATGTGCCCCGCCCCTGTGTGCATGTGTGTGTTAAGTGTTGTATGTTGCGTGTGTTAATGTTGGTGTATAGAGATTGGTACACGGGATATAAACGGGTCTGTGTTTCACGTGCTGGGATTCAAGTGAATAATTAATTAGTAATTGAATCCCAGCACAACAGTATATATAGATGCACGTTTGACTCACTCGGGGTTGGGTGTTCGAGAGTGGAGAACGGGTGAGAGAGAAGGAGAAATAAAAGTTAGTTTAAATATCAATTGCTATTACGTGCTGGTAGGACCAGCACGATACTTGTTTATTTAAAACTCACCGTGTTTGTTTCGTTTGTGTGTCTGTTTACTGTATAGTCCGTTTTGTTTGTCTCTTTATTTTGGCGTGAAGTGCCGTGTCCTGTGTTCTGTTTGTTAAACATTTTTATTTATTTGTTATTAAACGCTGAATGCAGCCATTGCACTCAGTTTCTCTCATCATCACCGTCTGTCTGTGTGTTTCTCTCTCTGGTCTGAGTTCCTCCCTGCAGCCAGCCTGTCACATGCATGTATTCCAGAGCACAGTTCAGAAGACATTATTTACTTAACATTTCCAACAAAGATGTTACAGTTTTCAGTACATAGATACATAAGGGCCCTACTAACCAATTTTATGGCTGAATGGATAAAGCACAAGAAGGTTAAGTGGCTTACTTAAAGGTCACATGGTGAGTATGTGTCTGAGATGTGATTTGAAAGTTAAGGGTTACATCATTCTGCTCCTAGTCTTTGTCCAAGTACAATTCCCACTTAAAGGGGCAGATGCAACTGACACCTTATCTGCTCAAATACAGATCTGTTTTGTTACTTTCATTTAATTGTGAATATGCATATTTTTAATGAACAGCTTTATAGCTTTGTAAAGCTTAGATTGGTCTTAATGGTATAGTTCCTGTGTCAGACAGTTTCAAATTGTCTACCAAATGGGGCTCTTTAGCCAGACCACAGAAATGATTATGGTGAATTTGCTCCTAGATCAGGTACTTATAATCTAGTATATTTTATTATTTTGCCAAATTTTCTGTTTTTTTATCTGCTAAAGATTGCTATGAGTTCAGAAAGGTACCTTAATTGCCCCGTGGAACGACTTATTTTGTGAAACACTGAGGCTTCACTAAGAGCGGAAATTTTGTCTTTCAATTTACAACTTCAGAATTTCAATATACAACTTCAGAATTTCAATATACAACTTCAGAATTTCATTCTATCTCAACTTTATTTACTAAGCTCTCAGCTCCAACTGAGGGACTTACAGTTGATTAAGTGAACTGCTTGCAGTGGCCATGTGTATCCCACTTATTGCAGCTCGGAATTTTAACAAATGTTCATTTACATCACATGGATAGGTGCTTGAGTGGATTGTGAAGTTTCCTTGGTGACACAAAGCTGAGTTAGTCATTGCTTTACTCATAATCAGGAACATACTGTATGAGTGTCTCCAATCAGCACTCTTATCAGTCTATCTCAGATTTGATGGCCATCATTTTGAAGGAAACTCACTTAAAGCAGGGAGATGCCTTTTAAAAGTGAATCTCTGGTATAATTAAAATAAAATTGCCTTACTGTGCTTCGTGCAGACTAAAATAAAACTTTCAATTAGGTGGGTGAAAAAAACAACAATTCAGCCTGCAGGCAACTCATTTGTTGTGATGTGCTCGGTTGCAAACAAGAAATTATTGTTAATTCAAGTAAATTTGTTTTAAGGGCAACATAATGGCATCAGGAAATACAAATAAAAGATCCATTATCTTATGTAAATTAGGAATTAAAAGATTTAAAAGTTTGAATGCAGGTTGTCAGGTTCCTTTGGACAAGCTAGACTCTCAGACTGCAGCCTTCTGCTATGTAAACATTTTTCATGCATACGCATCTGCCGACTGATACGTCTTTGATGAAATAAAAATAAAAATAATTGTTGATAATTATTAGTAACATTAAAAGAAAATAGATTGCACCTAAATTGATTCCTGTTTGGCATCAGATCCAGTTTCAAATAATAAAATAAATGAATGATGTGGATAAGACTGCTATTCCATTGATTAAATTAGTCATACAGAACAGCGTTCTCCATTAACCTTCCAAAATATGGCAAGCCCTTTTACCATGTAATCCTCAATTTCTAAAATCAGTATTCTGTTACTGATATCTGGAACTGGAACTGGAGGACCCCTTCTGCTGATCCAGCTGGTTGCCGGTGTGCCAGAGAAAGTCCAAGCCCAAGATGCCCCCAGTCACTGTGCACAGCTGCTTGGTAGTAGGTTCAAGGCAGTGGTGTAGTGGTAAATAAAAAAGTGGGTAAACGCCCGTTTGGTTGAACAGATAGACTGAACAGATACATTGTTATTGGCCCTCAGCCAACCAGAGCCCCCCCCCCCCCTACAATCATTTCCCCTCTCAGGTGCTGTTCATGTCTAAATAGTCAGACCCGACGGTGCGCTTCACGTAAGTAGTCCTTTGAGCGTCCTTTTTCAGGCTAGGATGAAGGCTACTAGCACCACCCTGCAGGTCTAGTGTGCCTAACAACAGAACATTAACAGAACATGAACAACCAATCAAAGAACACACACACAAACAGAACACGCAGTCCAGTGGCCACGCCCCCCTGCCCGCGCCACAGTTCTGACTGAGAGCTCTCAGCTGTCAGTCTCACGCGCAGCAACACAACACAGATGCTCACCGTTAAAATATACTGTCTTTAACCCAGGATTTGCATCTCACAGGAGATTAGAAATAAGTAAACTCTGTATCCCTTATATTGAAGTGGGTAAAAGCTATATTGCCCAAATTAAAAGTGGGTAAACGCCATTTACCTGCGTATACCCTTGACTACACCACTGGTTCAAGGCAGTGCTGTTGGCTCCTGGTGATTTGCTGGTAGACAGCAGGCTGTACCAGTGTTACGCTGGACCCGGTGTCCATCAAAGTGGCGCAGGGGACCCCTTCACTGCGGGTGGGGACATGGCACCATTGTTCTCCCCACGACTACAGCTGCGCTTGGTAGAGCAATGTAGGTGGGCGAGATGTCAGCTCCTTCTGGGGGAAGCAACTTGTGTTTTTAGTATTGTTCCACAAAGCAGAACACATTAAAGGCATTTGTGATGAGGTGATGTAAAAATCAACGGACATTATCAATAACTTTTCTACTTTATACAAGCTTCTAATGCGTTACAACGACTAACAGACTCGTGAGATTGCAACCGTGCGATTTATAAAATCCCTCGCCCCTGTTGTGACAGTGAGCGCTGATTGGTCTATTATCGTTTGTGTTCAAAAGCAATGTAAAAAGGCATAATGCACTGCGCACACAGCTCATAAGATTCATGAAAGCAGCAGGATTTATGATTGCACCAGTTTCCCATATGGAAAAAAATATACACAATAAATATATTTGAAAAATATATTTTTAAAACATATAATGAAATATAACAAAATATAACATATTGTAAAAATATGTAATTGTATATATTTAAATATATTTTAGACATACATTGACAATATTTTAAAATATATCCCAACATATAGTATGAAATATAAGGGAACTTATGCTTCCATATAGTTTGAAACATACTTAAATATATACAATGTCCAGAAAACAAAATATAAAGGAATATATTTCAAAGCATGCTTCCATATATTTTTACACTTTGATTTCTATTATAATACTTTCTAACATATCATAACATCTCTGCTACACATCCATTCTACTCAGAATTGATGACAGACTCAACAGAGTTAAATCAACCAAATTTTAGCCACCCAACCCATACAGCTGCAGAGCATAACACAGGTCAGGTAATTCAGCACACACAAACGACACACTATCACACTATACGGTAACACATCATACTTACCCCAGACAGGACAGGATGGTGGTACACACAAGGCAAACAATAACACAAGGGGAAACAATAACACAAGGGTTAACATTCAAAAAGGGTAACAGAACAGCCCATCTGTCCTTCAGAGCCAATAGCAAGCCCAATCGCTCTGTCCCAGCATGCCCCACTCTGACCATATGCTTATAGGTCCCCGATTGCTTATACTGTGATGTAATGTCATTTATAATGTTGTTTTGTGTCAAGACAATAATGACTTGTGTGTGATAATATCAAGTGTTAAACTTCTTCAGGAAAGGATACATACAAATTAATAATAAAACTGCAATATACGAGTGTTCATTTGCTTTCCTATATTAGTAAAATACAGTGTCTGGTAAGCAATATATTTTGATGAAACCCAAAATATATTGTAGCATTCTGCCATCTATAATATACTGTATATACATACATACATATATATATATATATATATATATATATATATATATATATATGTATATATATATATATATATATATATATATATATATATATATATACACACACACACATATACACACATAGTGTTCTTGTAGGAATGTACTGCAATATATTTTGAATGTTTTCTGAAATGTATGAGAATATATTGCACTATACAGCATATATTTAGGAAAGAGATGATATTATCATGTATTTCAAATATAGTTCTATTGCTTTGACATATACTGCAATATATTATTTTTCCGTATGGGTTGTACCATGGACATTTCATAATGGAAACTACAAATTGGTTAAGACACTAATCTGTGATGGCTGACTGACCTTGGTAACAACTCACCCCTTCATTGACACAATACTGAGTGACTTCAAGATAACGCAGATCTAATTTTATTCATCTGGCAAAAAGCGACAACCACCCTATCTCTGTCCCCTATAAAAGGCAAACCTGAGATCGACTTTGACATTATACATTTAAAAATGTAAGTCTTTATTGAGTATATTCTGATATGTTTTGTAAGTAGTGGGATCTCAGTACCTTTAATCCATGTTGCAACACGGTTGTGCTTTTTGCTCAAAACTGCTGCTTTGTTGCCATGGTTTTCGAAGTCCCGCCCATAAAGAACGTCAGCAGTTTGTGCTCAAAACGTAGAGCGCATTGCTGGTTCGGAGAGGAGTTCTTTGTGTTACAGCACATTTATTCAGTAGTTTTCCTGTTAGAAACGTGAAATTATTTTAAAGTGAGTGTTTTTTATTTATTGTTGTATTTCAATATTTAAACTAAGCCAGTAAAGCGATGCTAATGTATTTGTTTATTTTTTAGTGAACATGGATGAATGAATGTATGCACTGTAGTATTTTGTCAGAGGCCTATTTTGTTGATTCACTGATTAATCATTCGTTCTTTTTTCATATATAATCTCAAAGGTGTACCTTACTTGCTTGAAGCGGGTTGCTTTTTGTGTATTGTATGGTTTCTTGTTTAGCATTGTTACTTCTTTCTTGTAGTATAGAAACCAAGATCATACTGAACTAGACTAGGTGGAAGAAGCTAGGATACATTGTATCCGATAGATAGCTAAATGCATGGAATACTTAAATTATAAGCAACATTTTCTGTATATACAATATTGTATCCCAATTGTATTCTTTATTTAATTCGAATTTACATGCCTACATAGAATAATTAATATACCTACATCTTTGTACTTTCCCGATTTAAGGATGCACAGCCCAGTTATGGGGACGGCAATAATAATAATAATAATAATAAAAAGCTAATTTGTAATCTTTAGTAATATAAAACCCTATGCTTCATTATCGGATTTAAACATGTCGGTTTTTGTAGTTGGAGCCCGTTACACAATAAATATTTTTAATCATTTTAGCATGAACCAATTCGGTTGAGTCACAGGGAGATTACATTTCTTCTTAGAAAATGCATTTGAAGAAAGTACAGTATCTGCATTTTTTTTTCAAATCCACCATTTTAGCTGTGTGTGTGTGTGAATATATATGTATATATATATATATATATATATATATATATATATATATATATATATATATATATGTGTGTATGTATATGTGTGTGTACTTTTATTAATAATTGTTTTTAATAGAATGACTGAAACTGAATCATCATCAATTATACATAAAGTCATTGCTATGATATGGGCAACTTAATACACACATAATTGATACTCTATTGGCTGAGCTATTGAACGATATATTAGACCACTTGACTTGACATAATTTTAATTAACCTCAGATGCTATTTTGGTTCAAAAGGTTGGTCAGCTTTCACAGACCTACAACCCGATTGTTTGAGGTATCAAATTCTTGAGAACACTTCTGTAAAAGTGTTTTTTTTTTTTTTTAAAGCAAGTTTAACTAACTTATAAGCACACTCTATCATTTAGATTTTATAAGTCTGGTCCTAAAATCAGAGGTCCTTGAAGCAGGGTGGTGACCAAACAGAATGTATTTAATAAACTGTATCCGTCAGGTACATCTGTTTACATAAGTTCTAACTTCACAAGGTATGATTAGAGTCTTGTAAAACTTGAAAACTCACTCACCCTCACCCCCAATACCCGTTTTAAGTGATGCAAGTGTAGTGTACATTATCTTTGACTTGCTGCCCACAGTAGCACTAATCTTAGACTTCCTAATGTAACTAAAAGACATTTTTATTTAAACCGTTTTGTCTGAAACAGAAGCTGCCAGTACAAAACTTTCTGTAGTTTTGTATAGTGATGAGCTTCACTTTCTGTAGTTTTGTATAGTGATGAGCTTCACTTTCTGTAGTTTTGTATAGTGATGAGCTTCACTTTCTGTAGTTTTGTATAGTGATGAGCTTCACTTTGGTATGTCCTTAATGAATCTTGACTGATGATGTGCCAGAGCTAAACCCCCATAAATTGTGAAAATAAAACTCAAAGCAATTGTGTTCATGACTTTTTTTTTTTTTTTAATGTGAAACAGTACAGTAAAGGCAGGACACAACAACAGTCAGGTTTGTACTTGTAAAAATGGCATGGTGGTGTTTTTCATTTAGATCTTTAGGAACATGTAGTTGTATTGGCCCGATTCATAAAGCTAGTTATTTTTTTATTTAGTTATTTAATTTAAGAATGTCATGAAACATATTCCATATTGTTGAACATTGGCTTTAACCACAGCCCGGAATATCAAATGCATTTTGTTCATAAAAACTGAGAACATATTCTTATGAGTTAATGCTTTGTAACTGTTAGCCTATACGCTGCCAAGCTTATACATTTTACTATGTTTGCAAAGAATGTATTATCTTTATTGTAAAAATGTAATACAACTTTATTGAAAAACAGTTTATCAGTTTATTGAAAATATCAGCTTTTATTAAAAAAAATCTAACAAAACAAATAAAGAATGAACTGTATTTTGAAATTAGGAAAGAAAATTTTACAAAATTAACAATGAAAACAACTTTATTTAATCTTAGCGTCTGCTAAGAAATATTATGCAGTTGTTTGGTTTTAATTTTAGGAGTTAAGGATGGGAGAAAATATTTTGAAAATAAATGCCTAATTTTACTTTGTAACTGATCTTTATTTCATGAAATCTAAAACAGTTCTTAAAGTATACATGTTGAACTAATATTCCGTCAGCATTATCTCACCTTAATGGATTTTGACTTCTTATTGTTCACAGTGGAACGCAGTTCAAAGAGAAGACAAGTGAAGCCCTTGGCAGCTTCTCTGCTGGAAGCTCTTGATTATGATAGTTCGGACGACAGTGATTTTGAAGTTGGTGATGCTTCAGGTAACTGCTCTAAAAGATTACTAACTGGTTTCACAAGTTGAAGATTATGCTGGCAATGTGTATCATTTTTCTGTTTCTATAGAAACATGTATTGCCCCTTTCATTTTCACTGTAGGGATTAGGGCCACCATTGGCATTCAGAACAGAACTGATTTGATGTGCTGATTCTGCAAGGTGACACAGAACTTGACCATTCCTCATTGATTGGTACCTGAAAGCAAGTGAACGTCTGTCATTGATTTATTAATGGATTTGGAAAGCCCTTTCTGCAAAATCATGGCCAATATCTTGTCTTTTTATATTTAAAGTATAGTCTAAATTATAGATTGCACACACATAATCAGGTAGGGACTCCAACTGACTCTACCAGCACAGATGTATGTGTCTATGCCAAAGAGTTTGTCTGCATCCAGGTTTTTTAGTTGAACAGCAGAAGTGGCAGCAGCATGCGCTTCTGTAAATAGATTTTTGTTCAACAGCCTGCTGTGCACAATTGTGTGTGTGTGTGTGTGTGTATATACAGTGCCTTGCAAAAGTATTCAGACCCCTGACCAATTCTATCATATTACTGAATTACAAATGGTACATTGAAATTTCGTTCTGTTTATTTTATTTTAAAACACTGAAACTCAAAATCAATTATTGTAAGGTGACATTGGTTTTATGTTGGGAAATATTTTTAAGAAAAATAAAAAACTGAAATATCTTGCTTGCATAAGTATTCAACCCCCACACATTAATATTTGGTAGAGCCACCTTTCGCTGCAATAACAGCTTAAAGTCTTTTGGGGTAAGTATGTACCAGCTTTGCACACAGTGTCGGAGTGATTTTGGCCCATTCTTCTTGGCAGATTTGATCCAGGTTGTTCGGGTTGGTTGGACGACGCTTGTGGACCGCAATTTTCAAATAGTGCCACAGATTCTCAATGGGATTGAGATCAGGACTTTGACTGGGCCACTGTAGGACATTCACCTTTTTGTTCTTGAGCCACTCCAATGTTGCTTTGGCCTTGTGCTTGGGATCATTGTCCTGCTGAAAGGTGAATTTCCTCCCAAGCTTCAGTTTTTTAGCGGACTGAAGCAGGTTCTCTTGCAGTATTTCCCTGTATTTTGCTCCATCCATTCTTCCTTCAATTTTAACAAGATGCCTAGTCCCTGCTGATGAGAAGCATCCCCACAGCATGATGCTGCCACCACCATACTTCACTGTAGGGATGGTGTGTCTTGAGGCTTGGGCAGTGTTAGGTTTGCGCCACAGATAGCGCTTTGAGTTTTGGCCAAAAAGCTCTATCTTGGTCTCATCTGACCACAAAACCTTTTCCCACATCGTAGCTGGGTGACTCTCATGCTTTCTGGCAAACTCCAGACGTGCTTTCAGATGGTACTATTTGAGTAACGGCTTCTTTCTTGCCACCCTCCCATACAGGTGTTATGCAGAGCTCTTTATATGGTTGACTGGTGCACCATTACTCCACTCCCAGCCACTGAACTCTGTAGCACCTTCAAAGTGATTGTTGGCCTCTCTGTGGCTTCTCTCAGAAGTCTCCTTCTTGTTTGAGCGCTGAGTTTTGAGGGACGGCCTTTTCTTGGCAGTGCCTGGGTGGTGTGATGCAGCTTCCACTTCCTGATTATTGATCCAACTGTGCTCACTGGGATATCCAAACACTTGGATATTATTTTGTACCCTTTCCCTAATCTTTGCATTTGTATTACTTTATCTCTAACTTCTATAGAATGCTCTTTGGTCTTCATTTTCCTTCAGATTCACAGCCTGACCAATGATCCTTCAACAATGGGGTTTTTATCCAGAAAATGTGACATCAACTTTAATGGTTCACAGGTGGAGGCCAATGGTAAGGTAATTGTGTCCTCGTTAGGGCAATTTCTTTCATCGGTGTAAACTGGGAGCTTCCACAGCACAGGGGTTGAATACTTATGCAAGCAAGATATTTCAGTTTTTTTTATTTTTCTTAAAAATATTTCCCAACATAAAACCAATGTCACCTTACAATAATTGATTTTCAGTTTCAGTGTTTTAAAATAAAATATCAAACAGAACGAAATTTCAATGTACCATTTGTGATTCAGTAATATGAGAGACTTGGTCAGGGGTCTGAATACTTTTGCAAGACACTGTGTATATATATATATATATAATATATATATATACACACACACAGACGTGCTCAAATTTGTTGGTACCCTTACAGCTCATTGAAATAATGCTTCATTCCTCCTGAAAAGTGATGAAATTAAAAGCTATTTTATCATGTATACTTGCATGCCTTTGGTATGTCATAGAATAAAGCAAAGAAGCTGTGAAAAGAGATTAATTATTGCTTATTCTACAAAGATATTCTAAAATGGCCTGGACACATTTGTTGGTACCCCTTAGAAAAGATAATAAATAATTGGATTATAGTGATATTTCAAACTAATTAGTTTCTTTAATTAGTATCACACATGTCTCCAATCTTGTAATCAGTCATTCAGCCTATTTAAATGGAGAAAAGTAGTCACTGTGCTGTTTGGTATCATTGTGTGCACCACACTGAACATGGACCAGAGAAAGCAAAGGAGAGAGTTGTCTGAGGAGATCAGAAAGAAAATAATAGACAAGCATGGTAAAGGTAAAGGCTACAAGACCATCTCATCAAGCAGCTTGATGTTCCTGTGACAACAGTTGCAAATATTATTAAGAAGTTTAAGGTCCATGGAACTGTAGCCAACCTCCCTGGGCGCGGCCGCAAGAGGAAAATCGACCCCAGATTGAACAGAAGGATAGTGCGAATGGTAGAAAAAGAACCAAGGATAACTGCCAAAGAGATACAAGCTGAACTCCAAGGTGAAGGTACGTCAGTTTCTGATCGCACCATCCGTCGCTTTTTGAGCGAAAGTGGGCTCCATGGAAGAAGACCCAGGAGGACTTCACTTTTGAAAGAAAAACATAAAAAAGCCAGACTGGAATTTGCTAAAATGCATATTGACAAGCCACAATCCTTCTGGGAGAATGTCCTTTGGACAGATGAGTCAAAACTGGAGCTTTTTGGCAAGTCACATCAGCTCTATGTTCACAGACGAAAAAATGAAGCTTTCAAAGAAAAGAACACCATACCTACAGTGAAACATGGAGGCTCGGTTATGTTTTGGGGCTGCTTTGCTGCACCTGGCACAGGGTGCCTTGAATCTGTGCAGGGCACAATGAAATCTCAAGACTATCAAGGCATTCTGGAGCGAAACGTACTGCCCAGTGTCAGAAAGCTCTGTCTCAGTCGCAGGTCATGGGTCCTCCAACAGGATAATGACCCAAAACACACAGCTAAAAGCACCCAAGAATGGATAAGAACAAAACATTAGACTATTCTGCAGTGGCCTTCTATGAGTCCTGATCTGAATCCTATCGAACATCTATGGAAAGAGCTGAAACTTGCAGTCTGGAGAAGGCACCCATCAAATCTGAGACAGCTGGAGCAGTTTGCTCAGGAAGAGTGGGCCAAACTACCTGTTAACAGGTGCAGAAGTCTCATTGAAAGCTACAGAAAACGTTTGATTGCAGTGATTGCCTCTAAAGGTTGTGCAACAAAATATTAGGTTAGCAGTCCCATCATTTTTGTCCATGCCATTTTCATTTGTTTTATTATTTACAATATTATGTTGAATAAAAAATCAAAAGCAAAGTCTGATTTCTATTAAATATGGAATAAACAATGGTGGATGCTAATTACTTTTGTCAGTTATTTATCAAGTTATTTCAGAGAAAATTGTGCATTCTTCATTTTTTGTGGAGGGGTACCAACAAATTTGAGCACGTCTGTATATATTATTTATTTGTCGTGCCCCTTCCTGTAAGGATGAAGTCTCTAGTCTTTAACCTTGGACAGTGTATTGAGAACCTTGCCCCAAACATTCATATTAACACAGTTTAAAAAAATTATTTCATAGCCAAAGTTACTGAAATGAATTGTAAAAATCATTTAAACTATTTCACAATACTCTTGGTAGACATTTTTTTTGTATGTACTAGCGATAAAATCTGTTCAGCATATAGGCAACTGATTTTAAGGAAGTTAAAGGCTGATTCAGGTTTTTTGCTTCATTTGCTATTGACAAGAAGTTTATTTGATTTATACCTACCTATTGTTTCTGATTGCCTGACTATTGTGGGAATTAATGAGGCCACTCACATTTCATTTGCAAATTGTATTAAAAAGAAAATCTTGACATCGATAATAAAGATTTTTTTTCTTCTTTTTGCTCTGTTGCATTATGAATGAGTGGCTGAACATAAGAAGTATACATGGTATAAGAACAGTTTTGAACACGAGAAAGGCATTTGGCCCTTTAATGCTTGTACAGTTCCTAGTCGCTGATTGACCTTGGAACTTTGTAACTGAAGTTGATTCAACAGCAACAGCATAACACATTCGCCCATTTCAAACACACCACTCATTGTGTGAAAAATAAATAATAGTGTTTTCTACCCTCTGACCTGGACACCAACAGTCCTCTGGTCCTGTTCTCTTTGCTGCTTATGAATAGTGACTTGCATTAACCTTGACTATTTTTAATATTTCAAAGACTTTGATTAGGTCTCCCCTAAACCTTTTTTTGTACTAGGCTAAATAGGTTCTGCTTTCTTTAACATGACTTTTATAGCCACAGGATTAGTCTAGTTGCCATTTACTGGTGACTATAACTGTACCAGTTATATATTGTAATGGAGACAAAATACAATTAAAGTATCATTTTTCATTAGTGATGCCAATTTGAGTGCGCAAGTTGCTGTTTTGGGAGGTATAGCAATAGACCATCTATTAGTCTGTATTCAAAGCTATTCTCACAAGTTATTATTTTAACTTTTTTTCCTCCTTAATTTACAGGCTCAGAAGGCAGTGGGAATGGAAGTGATGATGACGGGTCAAAGGAGAGTGCTGGAGGATCAGACAGTGACTCTGAAGCAAATGCTCTGGAAGAGGAGGAGGAGGAGGAAGGAGGATCGATTTGCGAAGAGCTGCCTAAAAGTCTGAACACTGAAGAAACCTCTGTCACAAAGGAAAAACCAGATGATGAACCATGTGGATCTGTGAGCAAAGAGGAGGCTGTCACCAAATGCAAGAAGAAAACTGAAAAAGTTCTGGAGGGTGAGGCCAGTACCAGTACCAGTGCCAGTGCCAATGCCACTACAGAAGAGTCTTCCTCGGAGCCCAAAAAGTGGAATTTGCGCAGAAACAGGCCTATGTTAGATTTCATCACAATGGAACAGCTGAATGAGATGGATGACTATGACAGTGAGGACGACAATGACTGGCGACCAACTGCTGGGAAGAAAAAAGGTAAAGCTACAGCGCAGAAAGGGGGAAGTGATGAAGAGGACGATGGGAGTGGGAGTGATGAGGATGAGGATAATGATTGCGATGAAAACGATGAAGATGACAGCAGTAGCGGGAGCGAGGATGAAAGCCAAAAAAAAGCCAAAACGAAAGCACCAAGAACAAACAGTGTGGAAGAGGAGGAGTGGACTAATGATAGCCTAAGTGTCTCTCGGGGTAAAAACAATGAGGTACGATGTCTTTTCAATATTTTGTTTTTCAAGTAATATATATATACTGTCACTCACAAAAAAATGTATTGCAAATTATAAAATATTAACAAGTCATTATAGTACAGTATAATGACACTATCTTAATCATCAATAAATACTATTGATTAACACAGCTACTATTCTGCTGCTTTTCTCAGGTTTATGAAAGATTGTTGTTGAGTGCATTAAGACTGCTGATTGTACAGCTTCAGTCATTGCTCATTATACTGCAGGTATGCTCTAAAGCAGTGGTTTTCATCTCAAGTACCAGTGTTTTCAGCAGGGACCACCAGGTGTATCAGTAACTATGTGCAATCTTAACTGGCGGTTGTAAAACGGAGACCTACCCCATTACAACCAGGTTTGTTGTGTCTGTACTCACGTGTTTGTTACCTCATTCTGCTGAATGGTTGATCGATGCAGATGATGACTGCAATGAACTCTGCATGTTTATATTTTGTTGTTTATGGAATTGGTGCACAGTTGTAATATGGGAAATAGATTGTTTTCCTGCAACAGCTGACCATGCTTTAGTACAAAACTCACGCTACATTACTGTTTTTCATTATGGTAACGGTACTCTTAAATTACCGTCCCTACTTCTTTGGCTGAAGAAATACTATCAACTCATCATCTAAAGCCCCATTCACACTGGCATGCTCTACCCGGGTCAGAACCTACCTGGGTCAGTACCCTGTGTAATGCGAGTCGGGTACGCGATTTCACACTGTTTGATAAAGCAGAGTTGATCTGGGTGACAGAGATGCAAATACACAATATGCGTATCAATGCGTATCGAAGCAGCTTGTTACTGATGCTTCCATCCAAACTTCTCTGGATTGAACTGTCGGCACAAATGTTTATGCATCCCTGCTGCAGTCTGGCGCATGCTGTGCCTCAATCAACAAAAATATGGCTGAACAGAATAAATAGAAATGTTCCTTTGCGGAAGTGAAACCTTCACACAGACGTGGCTGTTTGTTATTGTGTCGGCTCACGAATGGCCGTCAAGCATTTTGTCTCGCTCAACCCGGGTGAAAGCGTGTCATCCCACATCCTGAGGTGGGTCGCTGAGACCTGGGTTAACCCGGGTATGATACAGGTATGTGGTTTCACACTACGCAGGATTGTGACCCGGGTAGCCAGGACCCAGATAGGAATGCCACTGTGAAAGGGACTTGACTGGGGAATCTGCTGCACAATGAAATCATCCTTTAAAGTCCTGACGGTAAACAGTGTAATTAAATCTATTATATCTGGGGTGCAAGATGCAACAGATGAAAAAAATCAGTTCATGTTGACTCAAAACTTTATATAGGCACTCTACGATTTGACTGGCGAAAGATAACATTGGTTTATTGGAATTCACAAAGACTTGGTATGGCAACCTTTTCACTTCCTTTTTTGTTTAATTGTTGAGCATTTTGCTGTGTTTCAGCCCTTCATTAATTATTTTCTTTATTTTAAGTTTCCAGGGCAGTTTGTTAATGGTACATGTGCAATACACAAACGTTAAGTGTATTTTTGTTTTTGGTTTTTGCTGTTCTTCTATATTTCTTAAAAGGAGCTGTTCATTTTAAGCTAAACTTTTACACAACAGTACTCGCACATGTTTGGTCACCATCACAACTGGGGTTCCTGTATTCTGCCGGTGTAAATACCTCTCTGCACTTACAAGCATTTGTATTCGATCAGATTGTTACTGTCCTTCTCGCACTTGAGTTTATTAAAACATGTGATGTGTTTTTAAAAAAAAAAAAAAAAAAATTATACAGACCGACGTCATGTTGCATTCATAAATACTGATAGATGCTTTCAAAGGGAGAGGCAGCCTTTTTGTGCCTACCCTCGAAAAAACAATTGTCAAAACTTTTGTTGTCTCATTTGCAACCATTTTAGTCGCAGTGTGGAGACCTGCTTCATCATTTCTTTGTGATTCAGTGGTACAAACAGATTGATACATTACGATGGTGCGATTAAGGGAGTATTGTGGTTGGGGAATCATATCGTCATAAAGAACAACTGCCGGTGTGTACCAGTTGCAAGCCTGTCACATACCAGTACTGGTACGCGTACAACAGGTTGAAAACCACTTCTCTAAAGCACGTTGAGAGGCTCCATTCAAAAAGCTTATTGGGAAGCTAGTGAGTTGTGTCATTGATCCAACAGCCAAACATGGTGCAGTGAGTGGTGTTGGTTTTTTGAACATTTTCACTAGCCTCTAAATTATGAAATGTATAACAATCTGTTCCATATAAAAACAATCTGTTTAGTCAAATTTGGTGATGTTTTGTTTAGCAAATAAATTATAAGTAAAACAAAGTGTCAAAAACACACCCCAAAGGAAATCCATGCAAGAACTTAAAATGTTGTTCTATTTTTGGCCCAATGTGCATTGGTTGAGTCACTTTCTCATCATCAACTTTTAGATGCACCTTTTTAAAATAAACAATATTATTTGTTGATTTTTCTTTTAAAAAATGTAGGATTCAATGGAGCTAGACAAAAGCCAGAACAGGAGCTCCCAGAAGATGGATCACATACTGATCTGTTGTGTGTGCCTAGGTGATAACAGTGAAGATGCAGATGAAATAATACAGTGTGACAACTGTGGAGTAACCGTACATGAAGGTAACTATATTGCTTTTCCATATCTTAAGTTACCTGCATAGTATCTGAATTAATTAAGAAAATTACATGGTATTAAAACTCATTTTTGCAGCTACAGTACCTTAAAGCCCTGGGAACACAAAGCGACTTTTCCAGGAGCAGTGGCTTTAAAACTGGTTCCAGGAAACTGCCACACTAGGAGACTTTCCAAGTTTAGCCAATTAAACTGTATTACTAAAATGTTCTATAGTAAACTAATAGTTTCTTATCTTTATTTCAATCAGTATTTTATTTATGTATTTCTCAATTTCTCTCAATCATCTTTCAGTTCTTTTGTCAAAATCATTCATCTCAGTTTTTGAAGATGTTTCTTTCATGAGAAATATTCAGGAATTTCTATGTTTTATTATAATGAACAGCTTGTGATATATTTCCCAAATAAAAAAAAAACAATCAAAAGTATTGCCTTACAATGAAAGAACGTGTTGGTTGGATTTGCAGTCAATTTGTTAAAGAGTAAAACTAGGAACGGCCAGCAAGGGACTGATTCACCTGTGTGAGTTAAAAAGAAAAAGTAAACTCCTGTCTGTGTTCTGATCGAGGTAACACAGATTTACATTTACTCTGTATTGTATTTTTTAGAATGCTGCTGTGCCATATATGATTATTTCAGGGCATGAAGTTAAGGTCATGAAGGGCAAGGCAATGTTGCCTTCATTGGGTGTGAAGATTCAGGGGCACCAAGGCAGTTCTAGGGGGAAAAAAGGCAAAACATAAATCCAACCCAAGGGCACCAAGGCGATTTCATACTAACAGCAAAAAAGAAATACAGAGAGCCTATTATGTTGATAAAATTATAATTCAAACAAACACAAATCAATGTTTCCTGAGTGATTCACATCCTAATTGTTACAAAAATAAAATATAGGTCACTTTTCCATTGTAAAAATTAAATGATATAAAAAAATCAAATTTAAAAACATACATTTTCATAATGAAAAAATAAAGGGTAATTTGGCAAAAAATACATATTCAGGGTATTTGTACTAAACTCTGTCACACACCACTGACTAATACATAGATTACACTAGAGGCTTAGATACAGCCTTATTGATACAACAGCACAAATAAGCGATGTCAGTGACGGGAAAGTTTAAAAGAAAAAATATATTTTCAGGCAAACTGGCTGAAGATGTACTCGTGGCTGGAGTTTAGTAACGGTAGTGGTCAAATGAGTTGTTCGGTCTGCAGTGTCTGCGCAACTGTAGTTTGCTAACCGCTATTACAAAACCTGTACAAACAACGCGGCTTTGAAAAAAGAAAGAAAAAAATTTGAAATAGAAACTTCGTCAGGCAATGGAGAGTGCTCTGCATCACAATGATGAAAAGCTGGATGTATATAATGTTAGATGTTTACATTTGAGAAACTTTATATAGTTTCACAGTTCTTAATGTACAGTTGCAAAGAATTTACAGTTTTGTTATGGTGCATTGCTGGACACTTGATTTCAGGAAAAAAAACAAAAATCAAACGGTATGGCTGTTTTAAACGTACAACACATTCTAACCCTTTTCGTGAAAACACACGTTTTACTAGTTAAAAAGCAAAATTACGTAAGGTATTGAGAATGTATTGCACAAAAATAAATGAAAACAGACCGCTCTTCTCCCTTCTTTTTTTTCAAATGTTTTTGAGTTGGCATGGGGCCCACAGACACACAAATCACATAGTGACACTGCCAGTGAACAAGTGTGATTGAAAACTCCTGGAAACGTGGTCATATTGAGCTTTAAGCCCGAGACAGATAGGCGCGGCATGCGAGGCATTTTGCCACGTGTATTGCTGGCATTGCTTTCATATGGTGTTGGGCAGATCAGCGCGGGACGATACCGCTAGGCCCGCGGTGTCGCTGACGGTACCGCTCAAATCGAATCCAGAGCTTTTTTTTCTGGTTGCCTTTAGTAGTAGGCTACTTGCTGTCAGCAATGTATTGTATGTTTCTTTGCTCAGCTCAGATCGCTCATTTCATACACCTGCTTATAGATGACAGAAAAACAACTTGTACAAAGCAAACCAGTGTTTTTATTTAGTAGATTATATGGGGGGCATTACAGCTACGACCAAAGGTTTTGCATCATGCTCTATAGAATTAATAATGTTACGTTGACATATTGAAATTACATATCACTTTGTAGTTTTCCAAAAACTTAAAATGTGACATTTCAAAATCTAACATGAAATACTGTACTACTACTGTAGTTTCTGGTAGATGTTTGCGATACCATTTTGTAGTTTCTTAGATTGCATGATGTTAAATAAAATATCAAAATTATGTTCATATAGTTTTTTTTTTTTAATTATGTCTGCATCATAATCTACTAGCTGATGCAAACCTTTTGGCCATATATGTAAATTATATTTGAGTCCATAGTCTACGGTGTGGTACTGACAACTATTGTACTGTACCATTCCATTTTTTTATATTGTAAGAAAAGTCAGTCGCGTAGTGCATACCGCTCCTTTGTGTCCGGGTGCAGACTAGTGGTATCGCACCATGAAAATGCCCAGCGGTGCCGCACCGCGCCTGTCTGTTTCGGGCTTAACAGTGTCTTTCCCTCTGTTTGCCCATCATTAACCAATGGTACAGTATGTCTCTTGTGGCTTAGTGCTGGGAGGGGCACAGTAAAAACAATGGCAACAATAATACATTATGATAATGACTCATTGTCACAAAGACGGCCGGAGTGGGTGGTTTCAGACCAGAATCAGGAAGTAACACACAGAGATTTGGGGTTTTGGTGAGGCTGAGCGCGTGATCGCGCTCAGCATTTAATAACAGACAGAAAATAAAAGGTTTGAAACAACAAAACACTGGACACGGCACTACACGCCAAAATAAATAGACAAACAAAACGGACTACACAGACAAACGGTGCACGGAGACACAAACAAACACGGTGAGTACAAACACTTATATTTACGATCTTTCACTTTCTAGTTTCTCCTTCTCCACACCCGTTCTCCACTCACCGAACACCTAACCCTGAGTGCAAGAAATGTGCGTCTATATATACTATTGTGCTGGGATTCAATTACTAATTAATTATTCACTTGAATCCCAGCACGTGAATTAATACTGTGCAACCCCGTGCTCACATATTACATTTAACCAGCACGTGAAGTGATTTGTGCTCTCCTCGTGCCTAAATACAAATCTACATTAAGTACACGTGAAACACAGACCCGTTTATATCCCGTGTACCAATCTATACACCAACATTTACACACGCACGCAACACACAAATGCACACAGGGGCGGGGCGCATTGCCACATATACCCCCCCTTGTGCGCAGCACACATGGCCTCAACGGCCACCTCCCCCCTTAAAAATCCAGCAGTCCAGGCCAAAGTCTCGGGCTGGGAAGGGAGGCTTCAGTGGGCCCATGGCTGGCAATGCTGTCAGCACCCCTGCCGGTAGTGGCACGGCTGACAGCCTTCTGGTCCATGCTTGCAGCGAAATTGCTGCGGGGGATGCTGGTCTCCTGACCTCTCCCCCTGTCTTTGTAGCCGGTAGCTCCCTTTGGTGGGGCTCCGACCACAGTACTGCCGGCAGCGAAGAAGCTGCAGTGGGAGCAGGTCTCCGGACCTCCCCCACGATCTCCGGCAGCGAAACTGCTGCAGTGGGAGCAGGTCTCCGGACCTCCCCCACGATCTCCGGCAGCGAAACTGCTGCTGGGGTTGGTGGTCTCCAGACCTCCTCCCCCTTCTTCGTGGCCGACAGCTCCCCTTTCTGGGGCTCCGGCCACCGTACTCCCCGTGGTGGAGGTATGGGAAGCAGAGACAGCTCCTGCTGTTCTGCTTCTGGCAGTGGCAGAGGCAGAGGCAGCTCCTGCTCCTCTGCTCCTGGAAGTGGCAGAGGCAGCTCCTGCTCCTTTGCTCCTGCCGGTGTAGGTGGCGGAGGCAGAGGCAGCTCCGGCTGCTCTGCTCCTGCTGATGTAGGTGGCGGAGGCAGAGGCAGCTCCGGCTGCTCTGCTCCTGCCGGTGAAGGTGGGAGCAGCGTGTAGTCTCCTGCCGATGGAGGTGGGAGCAGCGTGTAGTCTCCCCCTTTTCCAGGGGACTGGTGCTGCTCTGCCTCTCTTGCAGGGAAATGGTGCGGCTCCGCTTCTATTGCAGGGGACTGGTGCGGCTCTGCCTCTGAAGGGAAAACCAGCAGGCATTCTTCCTCTGCTGGTTGTGCTGGGGAAACCAGCAGGCATTCTTCCTCTGCTGGTTGTGCTGGGGAAACCAGCAGGCATTCTTCCTCTGCTGGTTGGGCTGGGGAAACCAGCAGGCATTCTTCCTCTGCTGGTTGTGCTGGGGAAACCAGCAGGCATTCTTCCTCTGCTGGTTGTGCTGGGGAAACCAGCAGGCATTCTTCCTCTGCTGGTTGTGCTGGGGAAACCAGCAGGCATTCTTGCTCTGCTGGTGAAGGTCGGAACAGCTGCCTCTCAGGCTTCGGATTCCCGCGGTCCCCCCGTCTGGGCGCTGTACGCTCGCGGTCCCCCCGTCTGGGCGCTAGTTCCTCCTCTTCATACTGGGTGGGGCATATGGCTAACGTGTGCCCATAAGCCCCACAGCCAGGGCATAACTCTGCTGCGAGGTTCTTTAAAAAAACCTCCCAGCCATCATCCCCGACCTCCTCCCTTTTGGGCTGTGGACGCCCCGACTCCTCCCTTTTGGGCTGTGGACACTCGGGTTCCCCCCACTCAGGCGTAGGACGTTCGGGTTCCTCCCACTCAGGCGTAGGACGCTCAGGCTCCTCCCACTCGGGCTGTGGACGCTCAGGCTCCTCCCACTCGGGCTGTGGACGCTCAGGCACCTCCCACTCGGGCTGTGGACGCTCAGGCTCCTCCCACTCGGGCTGTGGACGCTCAGGCTCCTCCCACTCGGGCTGTGGACGCTCAGGCTCCTCCCACTCGGGCTGTGGAGGCTCAGGCTCCTCCCGCTCAGGTACTGGAGAGGGCAGCGACTGCTCCTCTCCCTCTTGCTCACTGGAAGGCATCCCTCCCATGTCTGCAGCTAGGTAACCCAGCACCACCATGGTGAGGTCACGAACGGATGCCGGGTTGTGCTGTTGCTCCCAGTCCTCCCATCGTTTCCCATCTCGCATCTGTAGTGCGTGAATAACCCAGGGGAGGTCACTGGCGAAGTTCCCCTCGGGGTGCACCAGCCAGTCCCATATTTCCCGGGACGGTGGAGAACCCGGTGGGAGTGGGGGTAGAGGGGTGGCTACTGCCCCGTTGTGGCTGTCCTCCTCCCAGCCCGGCATGCAGGATGAGGGCTGCAGCTGTTGTTGTTGCTGCTGCTGCTTCTGCTGCTTCCTGCAGCTCTTTCTTCCCATCCTCGCTTTACTATTTTTTTTTTTTTTCACAAAACCCCCTCTCCTGGTCTGACGCTTGGAGGCGCTATTATCCCACTTCTGACACCACGTGTCACAAAGACGGCCGGAGTGGGTGGTTTCAGACCAGAATCAGGAAGTAACACACAGAGATTTGGGGTTTTGGTAAAGCTGAGCGCGTGATTGCGCTCAGCATTTAATAACAGACAGAAAATAAAAGGTTTGAAACAACAAAACACTGGACACGGCACTACACGCCAAAATAAATAGACAAACAAAACGGACTACACAGACAAACGGTGCACGGAGACACAAACAAACACGGTGAGTACAAACACTTATATTTACGATCTTTCACTTTCTAGTTTCTCCTTCTCCACACCCGTTCTCCACTCACCGAACACCTAACCCTGAGTGCAAGAAATGTGCGTCTATATATACTATTGTGCTGGGATTCAATTACTAATTAATTATTCACTTGAATCCCAGCACGTGAATTAATACTGTGCAACCCCGTGCTCACATATTACATTTAACCAGCACGTGAAGTGATTTGTGCTCTCCTCGTGCCTAAATACAAATCTACATTAAGTACACGTGAAACACAGACCCGTTTATATCCCGTGTACCAATCTATACACCAACATTTACACACGCACGCAACACACAAATGCACACAGGGGCGGGGCGCATTGCCACACTCATTTTCTCGCAGGACGAGATGACGAATTAAATTGAATTGTGACAGAACGGGCCAGCTGACGCTGAGCAAGTTTGTGAATGGGTTGTATATCAGGTGTGCTGGTGCTGAGGGACACAGGCGGCAATGACGGGTGGGCTGCTTACTGGCAACTTTTGCTGTAAGTTTTATTTTTGGTTTTTTTTGGGAGGCATTGCGGCAAGTAGCTTGGGCCCTGTGGCAATTGCCGCCGGTGTCGTCGGTTATTTCGCGCCCTGATTATTGTAACTACGCTGATTTAAGTGCATGCATTTCAGTTTTTTATAATTGGTCCCCACTCTGGGTATCAATTTTGGGGGGATGAGACTGTTTTGCGGGAGATTTTGAATTTCTGGGGGTGAACTTAAAAAAAAAAAAAAATAATAATAAAAACTGACACCCAATACATTTTAATAATAATATATGAATGACCTAATAATAATAAAAATAAAATAATTGTGGCTAGAACACATTTTCTTATTATCCTTGTCCATATGTACAGCAGTGTGTAAATTCAATTTCTTCATCTTGAGAACCAAGTATCCAATATTTGATGAACCTTACTAAAGCAGTGTACTGTCAGTTTTTATTTATTATCCCCCACTAGGGTGACTGGGATATTCAGGTGCTTGTACATGCTGTAATGATACAGATGGCTATAGTTTTGTCTTTACAGCGTGGTGGGCTGAGGGGAATGGAAGGGTGTGTATGCCAGTGTACGGTTAGGTGTCCTTTTGATCGTTAGCTTAAACTACATTTTGTCAGTTATGGCCTGCTGGATGTTCATTAATAATTTTTGGATCCTTGTTATGATTTAGCTGTGTTAATGCCTACTTTTTTTTGCCAAATTTGATATGCAGGGGAATTTAATTCCGCTTGAAGTATAAAATGGGAACTAAATATTTAAAGATTAAGACTTAATTTTTCTAAATAATCCCCTTACAATCCATTAAGGCTTGAAGTAACTATTGCACTATATTTTCTGTGCACCTCCTTGACCTGTATGTATTTGTAATGAACTTTTATGAAATGTATAATAGGGTTGCCAATAGCTGTTATTCTCTCTAAGTTGGGACATTAGAGGTGTTTTATGCCCATCTGTCTATTTCTGCTCTACTGTGTGCTCAGAACCATCTTGTCAAACGTTGCATTTTAAATCAAATCTTCATTTATCTTTTTGTGTGGGGCTGAGATTAACAGAGAAAGGGAAAACTGAGATCAATCATTATCTGAACTGCCAACTGCATGTAATATCATAAATGATATGTAATTATGCTTTACTAAATCAGTATAACCTTGAAACAGTGAGGGGCAGAAATAGCTATGCAATGTCAGCCCTTGGAGCTACATACAGAATGCTAAAGGCAGTCAGCTACTGTATTTGGGCTTTTCTACAGTATAATTAGGGCTTCTGTTTTTCATTTTTTATTAATTGTATTTTTCGGTGCTTATTTTTAGCTATTTTCGAGTTTTATGTAAATCGTTTTTTTCGGGGCTTTCATTTTTGATATATTGTATGAAATTGTGTTTTCAGTTACTTTCCAAAATGCTTGAGCGTTTTTTTTTTCTGTCAAAATATGTATAGTAACTCGACAGTAGCTAAGACAGTAATTGCACACTTAAGTTGTACCTCCTTTCCTTTGCTGTCTTCCATTACGAAATCCCTGTGGTCACGGGCACATTCTTCTGGGGTTTTTGTGTGTAGGAATTTTTTTACATTTCGCCACAATTCTGTTTTAAGTCCTCCGTATCTTAACTGTAATACAGCTTTAAATCCCACTAACAAGCCTTAATTCCTGACTGTAATCTCGTTTTAAATCTTGCAAGCGGAGTCTCCAATAGAAATGTAGGAATGTGCTGTCACTCAGTAGTTGGGGCGAGTTTAAAGTATTCAGAACAAATCAATGACAGATACAAGTCAGGAAGGCGGGGCATTGCCCAGCAGCACATGGAAATATATTTACTATTATTTTTGTAGTAGGTTTTATTTTGTAATGGGAAAAGGGTAAAAATCAATGTGAATTGATTAACCATTTCCACAGGTTTTCCAGTGTTTGTTGGCTGCCGTGTTTTTATCAGGTTTTATCGGTTAAAACCGAAAATCAGAAGCCCTAAGTATAATACGACTGTCTCAAGAAAATGTTGGCTATTCAGTTATTTTCCTTTTATCTTCTGTATATTTTTGTGCTTTTGAAATATATTTAATCTTCATCATTTTTTTCCTCCAATGATTTTATTTAAAAACAGCAAGTGGTTTTCAGTGTAGGAGAGTAAGTTTCTTGTGCTTATTGTGGTTTTTGGTTTTGTAAAAGTAGATTGGGCAAACATTTTTTTAGATTTCCACAAACAAAACCCCAAATAGGTTATTATTAATAGTTTTCACTTAAACATATCTGAAATTATTATTATTATTATTATTATTATTATTATTATTATTATTATTATTATTATTATTTTTTAAATGGTTAAAAATACTTTTTTACGCACCAAATTCAACTACAGTTCCTATCCGGTGGCCATCTTGGATTTGCACTCTACTGACTTCAGCTTTTAGAATTAAAGATTTGTCACTAAAATATTAAAACTTTTCATTGGAAAAATTCATTCCAAGGTAGATTGTGATTTTAAATTGAAAGATCTTTTTTTTTTTTTATTATGCTGAAGCCTACCCCTAAAAACACGTCTGTCACTCTGCCAAGAGTTCGTGGACTCTTTTTTTGTACTGCAAAAAAATGCATAGGCGTCATTTTTAAATGCAAGGGTTTTATTTATAATATACAGAAACGCAACGTACTATAGCATGTTTTAAAGGACATTTATTTGTCTGTTAAAAAATTATAATTATATCCATTATGCAATATTTTTTTTTAGTATTTCTTAGCAGTCAAAAAGTCATAATAACGTTTTACATATTCGTAATTTGTAAATCATGTTATTATACAACATTGGATTAATGCTTTTGCCACTGAAAAAGCAGGTAATGTGAAAAAGCAGATAATGTGAATATACATAATTAATATGAAGCAAGTTATAAATGTAATCCAATTTAAACTAAATCTGTGCAAAGTCATGTATTCCACATGTTTTACCTTCTATTTTACAAATCCATGTATTTAAACAGTCTAGCATATGCAGACTCAGATCCACCGTGAATTGTATCAATGCTGTGAGTGTCTGCTCTATCTGAGCTGCCCTGTGACATTTTGACCAGTCATACCATCTATGGCACTGCTGTCAATCATGCGTCTACTTGCAAGTAGAAACGTGCCTTTTAAATGTATCCAGCGTATTCTTAGTCGAGTTTCTACATACACTAATCATGTTATTTATATATGTGCATATCGCGCATCTGAAATACTGTTCATGCTGCACATTTCTAATATCGAGACTGGTTGCGATTTAAGATTATTATTTATTTATTTCTTAGCAGACACCCTTATCCAGGGCCACTTACAATTGTTACAAAATATCACAATACAAAGTATCGCATTGTAAAATATCACATTACTGAATATTATAATATAGATAAGAGCAGTTATAAAAGTATGATAAGATCACATTCAAGTAAGAGCAAAATAAAGAATACAGTAAACAGATGTTATAAACTGCAAGAGTTACATATCGTTCTGTCTCGTTAATACTTTTGGCAAATGTATAGATCTCATGCATCACCCCATTTGTTAATAATGACACAACATATTTTGCACAAAGGAATTCTGCTTCCCCTTATCACTGTTTTGGTGCCTTCTAACACTCCCAGCAGCAGAACTTGTTGTTGTCATTGTCTCAGAGGGGAGGGAACTTCGACTGGATCCCTGTCAAAACCAGAAGCGCGCCACACCCAAATATCTTACAAAACCACACCTGATGGTAATAATTCAAAGAGGTGTGTCTTCTGGACACATCGCTGTAACCAATTATATAGTTTTTGAGAGTTTGGAATTTGGTTTCGTTTTCGAAATACCGGCCCAAAATATTTAAACATTTTTTTTTTTTTTTTTTTTTTTAATGTTCTGACTTGTCAGAATAATGTGAAAACTGAGATTCAGAAAGATAACTCTTTGAAGTTTATTTTAATGCTGTTTGTGTGTAGTGTAATGAAGTCAGTTTGTTTTTTTTGAAAATAAGACATGACACAGACTTGGCGCCGCAGCTAAGTCTGGAAATACCATTGCCGCTTGTCTTACAAACAAACTGCTGTCCTGTAAAATCCACTTAGAAAAGCACAAATTGTGCATCCCTTCCTGTATGTGATGCCTGCTCGCAAAGATTTTGTTTTGCGATGTGACCTCCTCCATTGAGATGCGACGGTCCCATCGGGCATTGTGTTCCGGGCTTTACTAGCACCATTACTATATGCGTTATTTGAACTGTGAAACATTACCGGTATGCATGTCAACAGCTGCAAAATTGTCAAGGCTTTGCTAAATTTGGCCTGCCTTGTACCAGTATTACCTATAAATATCTCCTCTATGCTGCATCAAAATGATATGTAACTGTCGCACTTGCACTTCATTTTGCTGTGCTGTGAAATTTCATACAGTCACAGAAGAGGCTTGGGGCTGTATTTAATGCCATGACTTTGTCATGTGAGTTATGAGTTGTCAGATTCAAGCTGCCACTTAACATCGCTTGCTGAGCTACAGCAGATTGTGTTCTTCAGCAGGGATAGAATGGTGTTATACTCATGCAGGTGATAAATCTGTTTTATAATATGTGTTAGATGTACTGGTTGAAGTGGAATGGCTTTGGTATGGAAGGCTGTTGGCTTGGTTTTAAAAAAAAAAAAAGGTTCTTCTTGAGCTGCTACAAATTGTCATTTCTGTAGCATAAAAAAAAAAATTCCAATATTTTTCCCTGTGATGGGTCACTTGTTACCAGAGTGAAGAGACAAAAACGATGTTTTTTAACATGATAGTGCTTGGTCAGCAGATATCCACTATGGTGGTAATCTTTTATGGAAACCTTAGGCATTTTGGAAATTTAATTTGGCAGTGTTGTTTTTTTCCTCGCAACTCCAGTTTTCTGCTTTTTTTTTCTTTTACACTACACCCAGCCAAGTTGATTTAATTCATGTGACTTCACTTGCGTGTCTCTGCCAAAACTCAACACGGCAGCCTCACTAATGAAGAAAAAATGCAATGTTTCAGCAAAAGACAGAGCTAATCATTTTTTGATTATTTATATGAGGATGGTGGGATACTATTCTGCAACTTTTGCTGTCATTCGATTGATTATGTACGAGTCAGTACCATTAAAGATCATATTGCCAGTTAAACACGTAGAGAACAAGAAAGCAAAAAAGGTGGCAACAATGGCAAAGCATTGCATTTTTCTGTGCTGAAAAACGCACACTTTCACACCTAGTTCGTTTGACCCATTAATGCGTAATCGCACCAGGATGCGCATCAAACCAAATGAACCGAGATCACTTGAAATGGTGGACTCGATTTGCTTGGAAGTGGACTCGGTACATTTGCCACTTTGCTCCATTTCAGCTTTTTGGAATATGAAACCAAACGTGTTCCAGTTCACTTGGAAATGAACTGCTCCAAACAGCGAAGCAAATCGTGGAAGTGACGTACTATTTAAGCAAGCACCAAGCAATACAGGGTTTGTCAAAAAACATAAACATGCACACAATAGCACATCACAAAAACAAAATACTGTGATTTATTAACTGGTGCAACCCGGTGCTATTCAATCAAATGACGCTAATATGACTGTTTTGAGATTTACTATTGCAACATGCACATTCTTTAAGAATAATAGCAAAACTGTTACAAGGCAAAGAAAAGAAAAATATGAAATGACAGTTGAGTAATTATTTAGCACATGTATGACGTCTGGCTTCATTATAATTGTGCCATATACGCTTGCAGGGAAAACATTGTGCCAAGACAAGGTGCTGCTATCTGTACAGACAAGTTACTATTGCATTTGCTCTGCTTTGCCTGAGTTTAGTAAACCATCTTCTGTTGCATCTGAATCCCACCACACTCACCCACACAACATTCACAACAAGCTGTTATCTTATTATTATTATTATTATTATTATTATTATTATTATTATTATTAGTAGTAGTATTGGTAATGGCAGTATTGTTATCAATAATAGCTAAATAGCAGTTGGTTGAATGTACAATATGTACACTGTTTTCATAATCATGATTTCGGCATGTGATGTTTTTTCGGCAATGATTTGATGTTGTGTGCAGCAAATAAACCAGAAGAACATGGACAACAGCACAACCACATCATGTAAAGTATGGAACAAAGTTTTTTTCAGAGAGAACTTCCGCACTAGTAATCAGCAAGAGAACCGAGTGCGTTTGGAAAGTGCAGTGTCAAACCAATAGAACTGTGGTCTGGATGAAGCTGCACGCGAACCAAGCAAATTAATTTGAATGCAATATAATACTAGAACGGCCGTGCTTATACACATACCTAGAACAACCATGAGCAGTCAATTTGACCGGCTTATTAAAAAAACAACTTAAATATTATAATGCAAGGACAACATTACAAAACATTGTAAATAAACAGACATTTTAACAGAAATATGTGTTTCTATACAGGCATATTACAGGAGGCTCATTGAAACAATAGAAATGTCAGAAGACTGATATAATCAAGCTTCAATACATGGAGGCAAGTCCCTTTCACAGTTCTCTGTCATTTCACAAACACATTATCACCTGATTATGTTGGCCAATTAAAGTCTGATTATTGTGGCAATTGCTGGCCGTAGGAACTACTAGCTTGATCAAAAGCCAAATTGAAATACTTGCACAAAAATATAATATTTTTAGTGAATGAGGAATGGGGAGAAGACGTAAATCAGTTTATGAATATTCAAAAGAAAATGAATGTTTCGAAGTATACAAAAAGCAAAAATAGCAGAAGTGTGTCAGATGAGGCAGAGGTAACATAGCGCTGCAAATACTGCTGCATTGAGGTACATGTCAACGCTGACAACAAAAGAACATACTGAAAAGTAAGCGACACATTAAACTAAAACAATAAACTGAGAGACACACAATTCATTTATGAAGCTTTTACACATGCTTTAATAAAAGAGAGCGCAGAATGAAAGTTTTAGAACATTAAAACTCAAGAACCAGATTTGCCCTGAAAAGCTACACAGACACAGAATGCATTATGAATTACTTATACCATGTATGTCTTTTTACAAGAAAAAGAAAAAAAGAGTGTTAGAATATTATATACAACCCATGGAAACAGAGTTTTGCAATAAGGCTGAAACTTTGCTGCTTGATTTCTTTTTCTTTTTCTTTTATCTGATGCTTTTGAGCGTTGTTTGTTCGTTTTTTTTCTGGTGTTCCGAATCCAAGTCTTCATCTTCTACAACTTGTTGTTCTGTTTGTTCTATTTCACTCTTGCTGAAAAAACGAGTGGATTTTCTTCTGCGACATTTTACAGTATTGGCTAACAGTTTTGTTTTTTTAAATCGCGCACACGTTTACCACAATCATGTATTTATATTGATGATAAAGTTATAGAAAAGAAGGCAAAGAAAAGTTCACTATCCACGCATCTCTACAGCTGACCTCAATACGAAAACATATTACTGGCATTTTTAAATTATTGGTGACTAAAACGTACAGTACTGATGCTAATTAAAAAATAATAATAAAACACTTACCTAGTAACAGTGTGATGGATGTCCCTGCTTGTTACCACACAAATCACTGATGATGGCAGGGAAATTGGAGAGAGCTTCAGTCGCAAGACATTTTTGGCGTTTTTAATCTTTGATGGTATTTCGTCTTGATCGCCCTTTGCTAGTAATGTACTAGTACTGAGCAAACAATCCACATTTTTCCACTGAATTGAAAGCTAAAAACTCTTAACTGTCACACCAGACGTAACGGCATGTCAAACTAGACCGCATGACAATACAGCGGTTTTTGACTGGCCATACATTGTGTATTTTGAAATGAACCAATAGTACTTAAGTTACAATAAACTTTAATCGGGTCATTGAAACAAATACATATCGACTGCAGGCATGAACGCACACAGGAAATAAAATGAGTTAAAGACTAGACGTTTAGTTTTTTAAAATGTCTTTTTTGTATCCTACACAGACTGCAGTAACCACCCAACTGTTTATATTACATTTAAACAACAGGGCTTATTTAAAATGTACATATTTGATATGTAAATTAGTCGTGTGTGCACTGAACGCTCTGTCACAGCTCGTCAGTCTGGTGTTAGCGATTAAACGTAGCTTACATGACAAAAGTTTGTAATAGATTGGCAAGTGGTACTAAATAAAATGCGTTGTCTGCCATTTCAGAATTTTTCTCGAGTACCCCCAGGGGTACGTGTACCCCAGTTTGAAAACTGCTAGAAGAAACCACATTACCAACAGATACAGTTTAATAGTAGTCGTATTTAAATGCTGTTGTCCTGACTGGTAAATTCTTCCAGCTTGCCCTTTTTTTTTTTTGACAATTTCCATATAAAAAACGGCATTTTTATCTTGACATTTTTCATTCTTAGCCACCAAGTAAATATTTTGGACAGTTTTCAAAACAATTGTTGCTTTATTTTTACAACACACGTTGGTGTTGTTAATAAACGCGTATATCTGCTTCAGGTTAAACAATTGGCCCGTGTTACACAGAACACTACAAATAAAATGTCAAATATACAATAAGTATTTCGTTGGTTTTGTGGATTTGCTATGTTTTTAACTTATTTTAATACTGCACATAATGATATGGTTTTGAAAATGCTACTTACCAAAACCATGCTGCACGTGAACTGTATAACATAATAATTTCCTTTATTCCGATTCCAGTGGTGTTTTCTCAATGCAAGATGTATTGTAGGCATATATACAGTGCCGTATAAAACCACATACACTGTGTATATATATATATATATATATATATATATATATATATATATATATATATATACAGACGTGCTCAAATTTGTTGGTACCCTTACAGCTCATTGAAATAATGCTTCATTCTTCCTGACAAGTGATGAAATTAAAAGCTATTTTATCATGTATACTTGCATGCCTTTGGTAGGTCTTAGAATAAAGCAAAGAAGCTGTGAAAAGAGATGAATTATTGCTTATTCTACAAAGATATTCTAAAATGGCCTGGACACATTTGTTGGTACCCCTTAGAAAAGATAATAAATAATTGGATTATAGTGATATTTCAAACTAATTAGTTTCTTTAATTAGTATCACACATGTCTCCAATCTTGTAATCAGTCATTCAGCCTATTTAAATGGAGAAAAGTAGTCACTGTGCTGTTTGGTATCATTGTGTGCACCACACTGAACATGGACCAGAGAAAGCAAAGGAGAGAGTTGTCTGAGGAGATCAGAAAGAAAATAATAGACAAGCATGGTAAAGGTAAAGGCTGCAAGACCATCTCCAAGCAGCTTGATGTTCCTGTGTCAACAGTTGCAAATATTATTAAGAAGTTTAAGGTCCATGGAACTGTAGCCAACCTCCCTGGGCACGGCCGCAAGAGGAAAATCGACCCCAGATTGAACAAAAGGATAGTGCGAATGGTAGAAAAAGAACCAAGGATAACTGCCAAAGAGATACAAGCTGAACTCCAAGGTGAAGGTACGTCAGTTTCTGATCGCACCATCCGTCACTTTTTGAGCGAAAGTGGGCTCCATGGAAGAAGACCCAGGAGGACTCCACTTTTGAAAGAAAAACATAAAAAAGCCAGATTGGAATTTGCTAAAATGCATATTGACAAGCCACAATCCTTCTGGGAGAATGTCCTTTGGACAGATGAGTCAAAACTGGAGCTTTTTGGCAAGTCACATCAGCTCTATGTTCACAGACGAAAAAATGAAGCTTTCAAAGAAAAGAACACCGTAACTACAGTGAAACATGGAGGAGGCTCGGTTATGTTTTGGGGGCTGCTTTGCTGCGCCTGGCACAGGGTGCCTTGAATCTGTGCAGGGCACAATGAAATCTCAAGACTATCAAGGCATTCTGGAGCGAAACGTACTGCCCAGTGTCAGAAAGCTCTGTCTCAGTCGCAGGTCATGGGTCCTCCAACAGGATAATGACCCAAAACACACAGCTAAAAGCACCCAAGAATGGATAAGAACAAAACATTGGACTATTCTGAAGTGGCCTTCTATGAGTCCTGATCTGAATCCTGCTCCGTTTGTATGGTATACTTTTTAATGAATCTCAGAAAACAACCGATGAGTGCAAGATCGCACAAGAGTTGCACAAGCACGTCTGTAGGAAGAGATTAGCTCCTCTAATTTTGAGTTTCTAACTGCTGAGCCCTCTGGATACGTATTTCCAAAAGCTCTGTGTTTGGTTTCAAAATGGCTTTTCATATTGTATTCCTTAACTACTGACATGCATTCATTTCACAATAAACACATTGACTTTGCGTTCTGTACAGTTGGTAAAATAAATAAGTATTTATTGATCCACTCATTGTTGAATCTATGATTTTCATCATTGTTTTCTCTTTTAACTAGCTAGAGTAGAGAGAGACATGTTTTACATAACAGAAAAAAAAAAAAAACTTTTAATAGCAACGAGTAAAAAACTAAAATTGCCGCAGAGTACGCAAGCGGAGCTCAGTGGAACTGGCTTGCGTGAGTGGTGCTGAGTGGCTAGTGACTGGAAGGGGGGGGGGGGGGGAGTGTGATGGGCGCGCTGCTTTGCCGGTTACAAAAATAAAACGCGTCTAAATCCCAAATTGATTTAAGATGTTACTATTTTTGTTTTTTATTTTAATTATTTTTTTATAATTTTTGCTGACTGTCGGCGGCCCACTTGGTTGTCCCTTGCGGTCCGGATGTGGCCCGCGGGCCACCAGTTGAAGAGCCCTGCTATAGGCTATACAAATAATACAGGCACTTGGTCTGCGATTTTATTGTACACATTTAATGTGCTATTATATATTTTGTAGATATATGCACTGCATCATTAATGTACAGTATGCATATGAATGAATTATGCCCTTTAAAATTATACAAATCCCCAAAAAGCATCCTGAAAAAAATGTTTTGGCAAAAAAATAGCCCTGTCAACAAACATTTGTTATGGGTGCTTTAGGGAATTAAAGTGTGTCACTTTTCCTTTCTTGGGGAAGTAAGTTAAACAGGTGGTTTAGAACAATATAACTGGTACCATGCAAGGCAACTGCTCATTAAATTTATCACAGTGTAATTACTTCACAAAATGTTGCCTTTTGCAGATGTATAGAAGTCGTACTGTTTTTTAAACCCTTTTTCATGGGCTAATGTGTCACAATGGGTGAATGCATTTGTGCCAAGATCTTGTAACTGGCTTGTTAATACCAGCACACCCCCAACTGTGATGCTAGCACTGCTGACATATTGATTGCAGTGTGTCTGAAGAAAAATGCCTGGTACATCTCATATAGTGTTTGACACTAGCCCCTTCATAGTGCACTTGACAGCGAGTGCCCTTGGGTCCATTTACCATAAATTAAACGAGATACAAAGTTATTAATCTTGTTGAACATTTTTCATCTTTGCTCTGTGACTTTTTGCTGTATTCTGCACTGACTACAGCTAACCATTTAATATCCATTTCATTGCCACATAGCAGATACTGTAGGTGTGCCCTTAAGTCTTCTTGAAAATATTAGTGCTATTTTCTGGGACTCTTCATTTATTGTAATTTATGATAGATACTGGAGATGGATAATTTAAATATACATAAATTGATGGATTAAATTGTGCAGGGGGGGAAGGGTATTCCTTTGAAAAGAGGCAGAACTGACATGGATGTGAACCAATCACATGACAGTCAGAGACTGTTGCCCGGTGGTGTAAGGTAGTCAGGGCAATAGTTCAATCTATATTTGCTCTGATGAGGTTTTAAACAATCACAGACCAGGATTTCCAACCACTGATTCATATACATACATTATATATGTGTATATATATATATATATATATATATATATATATATATATATATATATATATATATATATATATATATATATATATATAATGAATCAGTGATCATTTAAAGAGAATCCTTGGTCTTCTTTGTAACAGCAATAATGTATACACATGCTAATATTTAAACTATTTAAAATATTTTTTTAGGTTGCTATGGTGTTGATGGAGAGAGTGATTCCATCATGAGTTCAGCTTCAGAAAACTCCACTGAACCCTGGTTCTGCGATGCATGTAAAAATGGAGTTACACCCAGCTGTGAGCTGTGTCCTAATCAGGATGGGATTTTCAAGGAGACCGATGCTGGCAGGTGATTCAGTGATTTATTTGGTTTAATTGTATTCATTATTAGTGGTATTCTTTTTAAAATGTGTTTCCCTGACTACAGTTTTATGTTGGGAAACTTGGTAAGGGCATTCTTGACGCCTTAGCAACTCTGAAGCCTTTAAAATGACAGTATATAATAACACAGTCATAACAACTCATTGTTTTCTTTCTATTGCCATGACATGTTAAACGCACAAAAAGCAAGATTAGAAAAAATAGATCAGCTATTACTTGTCTGAATTTTGAATGGATATCCGAACATGGAAATAGCATGTCAGTCCTAGCACTCATCTATATGCTACTCCCTTAAGGCAGGGATAGTATCTTAAAGCCTGCATTTGGCACATTAAGTGTAGCAGCTGGGAATGGAATATTGATGAGATGAGTAAAGTGTTATGTTAAGTTTCTAAAGGACAGCTCTCCAGATAAGGTTTTGGGTCATTGACTAATTTACTCTCCAATTTAGACACTATGTGAGCAAAATGTATTTTGGGTGAGTAAAATGCAACATTACTTTGAAGTCATGAGTACTTCCAATAAATACAATACATACTTTAATGCAAACTTATGGCATATGCATTAACTACAGCCTTACATTTGAACTGTAATGCAGGGGTGAAAGTGCTCAGTCTGTAGAGGGGATTCGGTAAAAAATGGCCTCTCCCAGGTCCATTCCTATGATTTGTGTAGACATGCCAAAAAATCTGTTTGTTTTCATGTGTATTTGATGACTTGTGACCTTTTAGTATATTTGTTCCTGTTTGAACTGTAACTTCATTCAGATCATAGGCACCTAACCCATAGAGCACAGGGAAGGCAAACTATATATTATGCCATTCTACTTTTTTTGCTCAGTGTAAACACACTACTATTCTATGTTGTTATGGTTTTGCCTATAAACGGTTTAAAATGTAAAAAAAAAAAAAAAAAAAAAAAAAAAAGGAAAGTCATTCATGAGACGCCATAAGTCCAACATTAAAAATAAATAAATAAATACCCCCCCCCCCCCCCCCCCCCATTGTCCGCTCTGCACTATTTGCAACAGCTAACGTTCCCTGTTAAAGAAATTATATTCAGATGGTTCAGTGTTTGCTCCAGGATTTACAGACTGAGGGTCAATGTGGCCCCCACTCTAAATTTTAGGGGGACATTTTCTTCAGTGAGGGGGTCAATATGTTTGATAATTCAGAACCAACCACCATTTCTTATTTTTGTTTGTTTTTAAATATGCCAGCAGAGTTTACTGACCTTTTGAAAAATAAAACTGTAAAGTTGTAGATACAACCAAGGTGTCTCTAAAATACTCACCGTCATTGTTGGGGAAAATATTGGTTAATGTGTCACAGTGACGCTGGTGTGTCACCGAGTAGAGTAGATTAATTGTACCAGATCACACTAGAACAGGGGTTTTCAATATTTTTAAACTGCATACCCCTTTCCAAAAAAAGTAGTCCACCGCGTACCCCCATCTGAGATACAGGCATTATAAAATTAAAACAGAAAAAAAGATTTGTACAATAACATGATACAACAAAACGCACAAGCCTTGGAGTGTGTGATGGATACAATTATAAAAGTTACAGTATTATAATGGAAAAAATATATATTATATTTACTTTTGGATAAAAATAGTCCCTCAAACAGGTTTCTAGTTGTTGGAAACATCAACATCATTTTATTGTAATTACAAATCAATTAAAACCAACAAAGCCTCTGCTAAACTCAGTCACTCAGAAATGACACAGGACTATTCCATGATAGCAAATGGCAAATCATGTATTTTTATTGATAATAAAATTACAGAAAAGGTGACAAAGAAAAGTTCATTATCCATGGCTCTCTACATCTGACCTCATTACAAAAACATATTGGCATTTTTTAATTCTTGGTGACTAAAAAGTACAGTACTGATGCTAATTAAAAAAACAATAAAACGCTTACCTAGTATCAGTGTGATGGATGTCCCTGCTTGTTACCACATAAATCACTAATGATGGCAGGGAAATTGGACAGAGCTTCAGTCGCAAGACATTTTGGGCGTTTTTAATCTGACGGTATTTCGTCTTGATCGCCCTTTGCTAGTAATGTACTAGTATTGAGCCAACAATCCGTATTTGTTCACTGGATTGAAAGCTAAAAACTCTCTCACACGGCTTGTCAAATTAGACCACGTGGCAGTACTAAGGTTACTGATTTGCCATACATTATGAATTTTGAAATGAACCAATAGTACTTAAATTACAGTAAACTTTAATCGGGTCATTGAAATAAAAAAATAATAATTCGACTTGCAGGCATGAACGCACACAGGAAATAAAATGAGTTAAAGACTAGGCTTTTAGTTTTTTAAAATATGTATTTTTTTTTTATCCCAAAGACAGACTGTAGTAAAAGCCCAACTGTTTATATGACATTTAAACAGGGTTTATTTATAACGTACATATTTAATGTGTAAATTAGCCATGTGTGCACTGAACGCTCTGTTACAACACAGCAGTCTGGTGTTAACGATTAAACGTTGATTACATAATAAAAGTTTGCAGTAGATTGGGAAGTGGTACTAAGTAAAATGCGTTGTCTGCCATTTCAGAATTTTTTCTTGCGTACTCCAGTTTGAAAACCGCTGCATTAGAAGAAACCACATTACCAACAGATACAGTTTAATAGTCGTATTTAAATGCCATTGTGCTGACTTGTAAATTCTTATCTTCCAGCTGCCACTTTATTTTGACAATTGCCATATCAATAATGGCTTTTTTTTGACATTTTTCATTCTTAGCCCCCAAGTAAATATTTTGAACAGTTTTCAAAGCAATTTTTGCTTTATTTTACAACACACGTTGATGTTGTTGATATGATAAACGCGTATCTGCTTCAGGTACTGTATTGAATTTTTTTCAAGGTTAAACGATGGCCCGTGTTACACAGAACACTAAAAATAAAATGTCAAATAAACAATATGGATTTCGTTGGTTTTAATAATAATTTCTTTTATTCCGATTCCATTGGGGTTATCTCAGTGCAAGAAGTATATAATTTTTTTCTTTTTCTTTTTTTAATCATGTCCTTATAGGTCTACTGGAGAAATGGCCAAGAGACAGTTTGTGCTTAACACATACTGAATTATTTTGGGACTGAATTTTAACATATTTTGTCATAGAAAAGACACATTTCGCATATTTAATAACGTAACCATAGGCTACTTTTTTTTTTATCGATGCGGTTTTCGTTTCACAAATCTGCTGCACTTCATCTATTAACTGTATTGCAGTACGCATAAGTTCAGATTTCTCCCATTCACTTGCTAGATCACTCCATATCTCCAAACATCAGACAGATATTTTGTCTAGCAAATAGAGTTAACAGCGGATGAATTTCACAGTATTTTTAAGCACAAATATAATAGCCTACATTTCAACAGTCACTGCCGAAGCTATTCTTCCAGAAGTAATGGTCGGGTGTTGTAACAGGGATACAAGGTTATATTTGCGCCGGGCCATGTTGTTAACAAGCCTGATGTTGTCGTCCAGGCTTTACTGTGAAACTGACTGTAACCAAGGAGGGTGTGAGTGCATTCTACTGGACTGCAGAATAAAAGCACGGGAGTTTAATTATGAAAATGCAAGTGTAAACAAACAAGTTAAAAAGATTAGCCTGTCGCCAGACATGTCATGTTAATACAAAATGCATTAATTTACTTCGTATTGGTATTGTGTTTCTTCTGGGAAGGGGGACATACAGGCGCGATAAGAGAAATTCAGCGGGACATTTTTTATTTCAGAGGGGCATTGGCGCAATGGCGCGGCCTAGCGCGAACACTGGATGGTTATTTATGTATTTTTTTTTAAATAAGGACCCTAGTAGGTTTGTGGTGCTGCGGGGCCCTGAACAGGTTTAAGTTCAACAACAACTCTAAATAAAATGTTACTGCTATTAACCACTGGTAATAATCTGAAGCAGTGGTATTGCAAAATAACAAAATCCTGTTTTTACTTTAGAATTTTTTCATTAAAAACTTGTCCTTCTATAAATTAATTTTCAGCTTCATATTGAAGCTTGTTGTGTACTACTCATTTAAGCAAACCAAGTAGGGATTTTCTTTAGACATTTTTTTAAGTGAAGTAAGCTTATTTGTGTATAAATAATGACAATAGTTTAATCATAATTTAAAGGCACGCCCCTGAATCGTAAGGTAATTAAACTGTTTGCTTATACTCTCCCTGCCATTCTGCGCACTGTCAATCCTGGTTAAAGATATAAATAATGTACCCGATCTGAAGCGAGTGTAAAACTTGCTCGAATATTAAAGTAAAAAATAAAGATATTTTAAAACTAGCCACAAATGACTTGTTACATAATTGTTTTACATTTATTGTTTTGCCCTCTAACTCAATGGACCATATTTGGAAGCAAGCACAAAGGCAAAGACACCATTTCTTAGAGCAATAAGACCATTTTAATGGTGTAAAACAAGAAACAACTCTTGACTGGTCCTTCCTGCTACTAAGTTTATACTGTTGAAATTGTTTATTCAAAAAAAAGTAAATAAAAAGTCTTTGCATTTGCTTCAGAGTGAAGTCTTTTTTTATATAGTAAAACAGTGCTTTTGACATGGCAAATATTTTGAACGGCCTTACTTGGGGAATAATTACCTTCTAAAGAACAGTACTTGCTTTTCTTTGTTTGTTTAACACTTTCCTTTAATAAGCTACATGTGGGAATTCTAGGTGTAACACTGTGCAGAGACGTGCATGTATTTGCATTTAATGCATGTTCAGTAAGTACATATTGTACATTTTATGCTGAAACATCTGCCCAATTTTGTAGGTTGGCAATGAAACCGTAACTTCACAACAGCAAGGCTTGATTGGTTTCTTAAAGCTTCTTAATTGTAAAAAATAAATAAATAAACATTTGCTTCTCTACGCTCAGCAGTTAGTCCTTCAGTTTGCCCTCCTACTGTTTAACAAAGTTAGGTGTCTGTGATTGACACAATTCTTTGACCATTGCTTCTGACATTGATCAAAACACTGAATTGTTGTACTGTTTTTAGAATGAAACACTCACCTATAGGTACCAAAACTGACTTGTGTTACTGAATAAGAAAGGTTACTGGTCCAGAGCTTATCTACAAAAGTGAGTATAGTTTAGATTTTTGTTGTTATACAGTTAAACAAACTGTTAATGCAAAAAAGTTTTACAGTTGGTTATTAGTTATTAACATAGAAAATGATGTAAAACTCAGAAAAACTGTACAAACCCTGTATTTACAATCTGATTGAGTTAAGCAGAGATTGTATATGATTTTTGCGGCTGAGGTTTTATACAATTAATATGTGATCGACAGACATGATCCCCCAAAAATTTAAAAAACAAAATGTCCATAAATATATTTTGAAATCTCTACCGTTACTGCACTAATGCAAATAAAGAAGCAATAATATTGTATCCTTTATTGATCGCCTTGCTATAGCAATATAAAGCATCCTGACTCTCTCCAAATACAGAATATTGTATTTCTGTAGATTTACCTTCCAAAAATTTGGTTGACAGATAGGTCAATTGGTAAATTAGGTTGAGGGGGGAGTACGACGGTGCTGAGAAATCCTAAAGATTAATAATCCAGTCCCTTTTTTTTTTTTATTGGTTATGTTTCTGGCAATTCTCAGGCAGGTTACATTTAGCAGTCCCGGCATTTCTATGATCCGTTCTCTAGCTGTCGCTTGCACTATATTAACAATTGATCATCGACATGCCGGGAACCGCCAAAGTCCAAGAAGCTTGATAACATGCAAACTTAAGATGTGCAGGGATTTACTATGGGTATTCTCTACATATAAAAATTTAAATATCATACATAATTCATATTTTTTCAATGTGTAAAACGCCAAGTACGCCACTTATCTGGAGCACTGGGTCATTTTATTTTTAATTTGCTTTATATTTTATGTCTCTACACTTAAGTAATTACTGTGTGTTCATTTATGATGGCTTGCCTGTCTATTTTTACCCACATGTGATATCTACCAACCTACCTACCTCATTGCTGTGTATTGCCTGGGATTATTGTTTTGGTCACCAGATCTGGATTATAAATATAATCTATTTTCTGATTGGATTATCACTGTCTGTCTCTTACCCTGCGAACCACTTTGCCACATATATAATAATTATAATCAAATGTATTTAATATGTAAAATAAACTAGTGTAGGCACATACAGAAGTTCCTTATAATCCTGTAATAACAGTAACCAGAACAAACAAATAAATACATATCTCTCTGCATTGCCACTCGGCATTGATGCAGACATCATATGATGGATGATTTATGTTCAAAAGGGAAGCAAATACTGTTTACCATCGATGTGACATATTGTAAATAAGTAATTTAATATAAGAAAATAACATACAAATAGATATCTTCTATATAATACAATATTTTGAGCAATAAATAGCATATAACCATGAATGTTTTTATAAATTGCATTTACTTATTCTTCACATCAATTTAACTCTTAGCATATGACCTGAGATCCCTGTCGGCCTTGAATTGCATGTTGGCTAATCTCAAGAATAAAAAGCTAACGTTGACGGCGATCATATAAACACATGTTATATTGGTGTTACATGTTCGAAACGGCAATCAAATGGCGCTTAACTAGCTTCCTTTGGCTTCTTACTTTAGGAAGCAGTATGTTATTAAACAATAAGGTTTACTGTAGACCCTTGCATAATTTAATAGTACCTTCTGACCACTGTCTATACTGTGTTTTGTGCAGGTGGATACGAAGTGATGATGTAATGCTTGGACAGTTTGTAATTCATATAAAAATCGAACAATTATCAGATTATAATCAAATTCAATCCAAAATGTCTATGGGAGGATAGGAGTGAAATGATAAATGTTTGGTAAAATTTGGTGCAAAAGCAAGGCAGTTATCATGTTATAATGATAACCCTGAAAAGCGCAACCCCCCCCCCAAAAAAAAAAAAAACATAAATTGATTTTAAGAACAAATTGTTATCATGACAATTTGTTCTTTAACAAAAACAATTGTTTTACTGGTGAGAATAATCCTGGCAATAAATGTATTGTAAAGACTAAGGATCATGAGCTGCTTGTGCATACGGAATGAGGACTGTGTACAGAGCCCAACGTCTTAAATCTAATGAAATCCTTACTAAAGTGTTCTGAGAAGGGCAGCATGAAGCACGCCGTCAATTGCGGTGTTATCACAGATAAAATTCTGCAGCCTGCACTAGCATTTAATACTTCACTAGAGCATGAAAAACAGTGTAAATTAAATTGAAAAGCAAGTGCTTGTTGAAGATGTGTATCTTTTATATTGGACTTTGGGTTATTTCCTTTCCCAGAGTCTGCATTTAAAACCATATCTGTCTAAATAGCAGGCTTTGGCTTTTAAGCAGATAAATTCAAGAAGCACAGATTTTCCACTCCAAGAGAACAGTGTTTTTTTTTTTTTTTTTTTTTAATCCGGGTACCATTCGATGTAACTGGAAAGCTACAGTACACCAGTTTTACTATGCTGAGATAAATTGTTATTACTTCAAGCTAATGCATTTATAGAAATCTGGGCTCCAGGCAAATCTTTTGCCTTAAAAGCCAATGGAAAGTCATCGCATCGTCTGTGAATCAAACTTGCAATCTGTCCACACAAGTGCTGGCACAATTGGTTCACATTTATTTTATCTTCCAAAACCAGCTAATCAATACTATGCACTGACAAAAGCAACCAGTCCTGTACACACAGCTGCCGAATCAGCCAATCACATCCTGTCAGCTCGACTCTAATTATTATTATTATTATTATTATTATTATTATTATTATTATTATTATTATTATTATTATTATTTATTTCTTAGCAGGCGCCCTTATCCAGGGCGACTTACAATTGTTACAAGATATCACATATTTTTACATACAATTACATTATTTTTTACACATTATTTTTACATACAATTACCCATTCATACAGTTGGGTTTTTACTGGAGCAGTCTTGGTAAAGTACCTTGCTCAAGGGTACAGCATCAGTGTCTCCCCACCTGGGATTGAACCCACGGCCCTCCGGTCAAGAATCCAGAGTCCTAACTACTACTCCACGCTGTTATTTATGTGATCCTTTATGAACATTTTTGGGACTATTTTCCTAGAAATTTTCTCAGCAGAAGGGTACACAATGAATCATTACATAAAAAAGAAAATAATGGGAAAAATTGTGTTTTAATAGCAATAGTGCCCTCTCGATGAAGACTACCGTGTGATAGTGAAATAATGAAAAGGGGTTACCCATTTTTTTTTGAGTAATTTCCATGAGTATGTGCCATTTTTTTTTTCCTGACCTGAGGTTTGTTTTTAAAAGTGGTAGCAAACCTAGTATGTCACGTCCAAATCTGTTACGTTCCAAATCATCGTAAAAAAAATATATATATCTGAAAACTTGCCAGCACAGGATATATCTGCACAACTTGACCATCTGCTGTTGTTGTGATCAGCAAGTGTGGTGAGATCGCACTGGAGATTTTTCTCTTCCACAATCAGAGAGGTCTATTGCAAGGAGGCTTTTGTACAGATCAGAATAGTGTGGATATTTAAAAAATAATAATTATAGTGCATGTACAGTAAGGTCAGAGATCATAACAGCTATCAATTTGCAAATTCTTGGCTCACAATGCACTAATAGCTCTGCCCAGCAAAAAATTTAAATGCATTTAAAATGGTGCACTGTACACCAGTCAAACAAATTACGTTGCTGAATGACATCACATAACAAAATCTTCCACTTCTCTTTAAGATACATTGGCTATCTGATAACAGGCAGCAACTATGTACAATAAAGTATTGGCGTGTTGTTTTGCTCTTGTCTTTCTTTAGAATCAACTAATTACTTCCTGTGTACCAAAGAATTGCTACACCAAGGCACCAGTGCTGTCCACTACCCCACACATTAGTATTGAATGGAATCAAGAGAATGTCTATTTTTAAATCCTAATTACAGTCCCAAGTATTTCTATGCATTCTGCTTTCACCATTCATAAAATGATCAGTCTGATTTCTCTGCAACAGCGGATGCTGCTTTAGTACAAAACTCATGCTACATTTACTGTTTTTCATTATGGTAATGCCTTAAATTACTGTGCCTGCTTCTTTGGCTGAAAAGATATGATCAGCTCATAATCTAATTTAGCTGCACTATTAAATCATCATCAAACACCTGATGGTAAACAATATAACTTAATCTATTATATCTGGGATAGATGCGGCTGCTAAAGAACAGTAGTCACACGTTTAGTCACCATCATAACTGTTGCATGCAACTGGGGTTACCATATTCTGCTGCTGTTAATACAGCACCTCTGGACTTCCAGGTATTTGTGTTCTGTCAGGTTGTTACCATCCTTCTCATACTTCAGTTTAAAACATGTGATATGCAGAGTTTTATTTCTTTGCTGACAGACGTCACAGTGCTTTCATAAATATTGAGACGTTTTTAAAGGGAGAGTTTTTTGTGTTACAGGTGCCAAGTCTGCAGTATGGAGCCCTGATAATACAGTATACAGTAGAGAGTCAATTATCCGATCTTTGGTCAGCTGTACTGTCTAATCAACCGAGCGCACCTGTAATCACGTAATGAATTACGTGTGGTGTATTACGCACACAGCTTCTGCTGCTAAAACGTAGATGAAATTTAGCTGCCAAAAAAAGGACCAGCAGACTGAGGCAAAGGAAAGTTACAGAATTATTCAGACCACCAAAATCTTAGATGGAGCATTGTGTGCTTTAAATTGTTGCAGTTAAGCAAATTTAAACAGTCGCCTCCTTCTTGATTTTTCTTCTATTTCGTCAGTAAGGTCTGGAGATCCTGTTTGTTATTAAGCAGCAAAGAACTGTTATTTTATTCATTTCAGTTGCACGTTATTATAATGCCTTAACAGCAAGTATCAGTATAGAAACATTTTACTGAATTTAAGTTTAATGATTCCTAAAGTTCTGTAATGTGTCAAAGTTGTACTGAATTGTATTCTTTGATTTTCAAAGTCTGATATATGGTGCATTTAATTACAGTATTTAATTACCTTAACTGTAGGTGTTAAAGTTTTACTGAATTGCATTAATTTAGTGATTTTGTAAAACTTTGTAATTTTGTATGCTTAATGTGATTGAATAGGTTACTAGCTATATATCATCAGTAGGTACTTGTATGTTAACTGTATTCTTGTATGTTATGTATTCTATACATTATTAAAGGTACAGTAAATTATGAATACCTGTTTGATTATCCATACAAATCGATTATGCGAACTATTATCGGTCCCGATTACCCAGTTTGGATAGTTGACTCTCTACTGTGTTGTAGGTCTTAATAATTCTTTATTGCAAAAAAAGACAACTCTTGCAAAGATTTATTGCTTTTGCTGTTTTATTGGTATATTTTGTATTTCATTAAACGCAGTATTTATATAGTAGGCTTCAGAACTAAAGATAATATGTTCATTATCTACAGTTAAAATAAGTTAGTGGACACAATCATTTTCATACTAACTTTTGGGAATGAATGCATTATTGTAGAGATATTTGCGTTAAAGCTTTTGCTGTAATACATTATGTCACTGTGATAAAATATACTGCATTTTATCAATGAAAATGGCTAAGATCAGTAGGCAAGTTAATGACCTTGTGTTTTTATATATAAAAAAAGACTAATTTTATTTTAATTATTTAGGCTAACCTTTTGAAAAGCCAATGGTGCTGCTTTGTTACAGATCTCCTACACATGGTTGTTTAAACAGTGTTTTCCTTTGTTGGTATAGGTGGGTCCATGTTGTCTGTGCCCTTTATGTCCCTGGAGTAGCATTTGGAGACATTGACAAACTGCGTCCAGTGACTCTTACTGAAATGAACTATTCAAAATACGGTGCCAAGGTAAGCGTTTCAACAAAAGCAAAGTAAGAAAGGTTGTTCACAGAATTCTATAAAAACATGTAGCAAATGTACACTAAGGAATATGGTTGTATTGTAACATGATACTGTAGCTTTATGGATTTTATGTTTTGATGCAAGGCAGAATCTTGTTAAATTAATACATCATTAAATCTTATGTATTTCCTGGGAATCAATTGATAGGAGTAGCTTATTTAAAACGTTTTCTTTCATTTTAGGAATGCAGCTTTTGTGAAGACACCCGTTTTGCACGTACCGGTGTATGCATAAGCTGTGACGCAGGCATGTGCAGATCCTACTTCCATGTGACGTGTGCTCAGAGGGAAGGATTGCTGTCTGAGGCAGCTGCTGAAGAAGTGAGTTAATACTGATCTCTTTAAGAATTGGTTTAGGGTTTTATGAAATTCTGTTAAATCTGGTTTCTTGTAAGTACACTCAAATAAATCCAGGTTTTACATTGTTCATTACTGATATTCGTCTCCATTCATCCAGGACAGCACATGCTTCACTTCAATGTTCAGGATATATTGTCTGCTGAATGTATTGTGAGGCTGTAATGAATCACTTAATTTAAGCTTTTATGTCAAGGAACAAATTAAGGTGGTTGTTCTCAAATGGGATTTGTCACAGTAAGGGGTTTTTCACAAGTCTTAGACCGCTTATTTCCTGGTCACAGAGGCACTGGGGACTTTTAGTAACACTAAAGGTGTATGTTTGATAGTGATGTGATTATACACAAAAGTAGACCTTACTATCATCCTTTGCTATATGTGTTGGGAATACTAAATATCCATGGCCCAAACAGCAAGACAAGTAATTATGTTTATTGTGTAAAGTGTTTGCCAAGAGAAAAGTACACAAACTTAATCCTGGTGTGTGTGTGTTTTTTTTTTGGTAATGACACATAGCTAGAACTTCAAAGGTATTTACCTTAATTTGTTATTTGTGCATTTTTCAGAAAAGAAAAAAAAGCACCGAATAAAGTTACAAAACTATACATAAAGTATCCAAGCATTTAATTAAAAAAGCACCGAATAAAGTTACAAAACTATACATAAAGTATCCAAGCATTTAATTTAGGGCGCCTGTCAATAGTCTCAAGTTGTTATTTCTTCTCTATCGACTACATGGAGTAGCTTTGAGAATCCAGCCCATGGAGTAAATAGCTTTGAGAATCCAGCCCGTAGTGTGAAGAAACACACTGAACCAGTCCTAACCACTGCAAAAAATAATTGTAACGGAATGATTATCCTCTTAAGTTCAATAAATTAAGAGATTTATTAAAAGTAGTATTTTGATGAATGTTTCCATCAGTGTCTTTATGGGACTGTTGTAACCACGATGTGAGTGGCAATCTATAAACTTGGACACAAGGAAGATTTATTTTGTGTAACATTTGCATAAAAATGTAAGTAGCTGATTTAAAAAAAATATACAAAGAAAGAAGATAGTGTGACAGGACTTCTGAAACATGGTACATTCTGTTTATATATATATATATATATATATATATATATATGTGTGTGTGTGTGTGTGGTTTTTTTTTTTTAATATGTATAAAGAAATGCAAGCATGGAAAGATTGGCAGCCAGGTCACAGTTTGTCTAAAAAGAGAATGAGGAATGCTAGAGAAATAATGATTGGCAGCACTGTGAACCAAGCAGGTTTAACAGTTTATGTAAACAGGTCAACTAACTCATTGCTATTTTCATGATAAGCAGCTTTCTAAAATACATATTTTTCTGTACTATGAAAATTATGTACATATAAATCATGTTCTTTGAAAGGTTGACTGGATTTTCATCAGTGTAATCAGAAACTCTTACTTTCAGAATGACATGCCTAACCTAGCCATTCGGCTTATCCAAGTGGTACTGATGAAATTATATATATATATATATATATATATATATATAATATATATATATATATATATATATATATTAGTGCCTTGCAAAAGTATTCAGACCCTTCCTATGGTTTCCCATTTTGTGAAATTACAAAATTATGCATACACATTTTTTTAAAACTATTTTATTCAAAATTTGAATGCTCAAACTGACAAGTTACAGTGTCAGCAAAAACTAAAGAGAAAAAAAGAACTATCTTGATTGCATAAGTATTCAGACCCGTCAAGTCAATATTTGGTGGAAGCACCTTTGGCAGCAGTTATAGCCACAAGTCTTTTTGGGTAAGTCTCTACTAACTTTGCACACTGACTTGGTGCATTTTTTGCCCATTCTTCTTGGCAGATTTTCTCAAGCTCTCTCAAGTTGCTTGAGGATCGCTTATGGACAGCAGTTTTCAAGTCTTTCCACAGATTCTCAATCGGATTCAAGTCAGGACTTTGACTGGGCCACTCAAGGACATTCACTTTCTTATTCTTAAGCCAGTCCAGTGTAGCTTTGGCCTTGTGCTTTGGATCATTGTCCTGCTGAAAGGTGAACTTTCGCCCAAGTTTTAAGTCTTTAGCAGACTGAAACAGGTTTTCGTCTAGTATTTGCCTGTACTTTGCTCCATCCATTTTTCCTTCAATCCTAACAAGCTTTCCAGTCCCTGCTGAGGAGAAGCATCCCCATAGCATGATGCTGCCACCACTATGCTTGACTGTAGGGATGGTGTTGACTGGGAGAGATGCTGTGTTGGGTCTGCGCCAAACGTAACGCTTGGCATTTATACCAAAAAGTTCCAATTTGGTCTTGTCTGACCACAACAACTTTTGCCACATTCTTGCAGGATCACTCAGGTGCTTTGTTGCAAACTCCATGTGGCCTTTGAGATGGCTTATGTTTGGTAATGGCTTCCTTCTTGCCACCCTGCCATACAGGCTACTTTTGTGAAGTGTTCTGGATATTGTTGACTGATGCAAATTTTCTCCCATCTCAGCCATTGAACTCTGTAGCTATTTCAAAGTTGTCGTTGGCCTCACAGTGGCATCCCTCACCAGTTTCCTCCTTGCCCGGCTGCTCAGTTTGGAGGGGCGGCCTGATCTAGGCAGTGTCTGGGTGGTACAATGCACCTTCCATTTCTTGCTGATTTGAGTAGACTCTGCTCACAGGGATATTCAGAGACTTCGATATTTTTTTGTACCCTTCTCTTGATCTGTGCTTTTCAATGACTTTATCCCTGACTTGCTTTGAAAGCTCCTTGGTCTTCATGGTTGAGTCTTTGCTTGAAATTCACTACCTGACCAAGGAACCTGAAGAGACAGGTGTTTTTATTCTGAAATCATGAGACCCTCTAATATTGCACACAGACAGAGGCCATTCAACTAATTGTGTGGCTCGTTAAAGTCATTTTGTGCACCTGAATTAATTTAGGTTTGCCACAGCAAAGGGTTTGAATACTTATGCAATTTTTTCAATTTTTCAATTTTATTTCAATTATCTTATTAACTTATTTCTAGTTTTTTTGCTTTGAATGTGTGGAGTAGGTTGTGTATATAACACATTAATTCCTATTCCTATAAGTGTTATGACTGCAAGCTTTAAAGCAACAAAATGTGAAAACTGTGAGACGGTCTGAATACTTTTGCAAGGCACTGTAATATACAGTGTATATATATATATATATATATATATATATATATATATATATATATATATACACACACAGTGCCGTGAAAGTATTTGCCCCCTGTCTGATTTTCTGCATTTTTGCACATTTTTCACATTGTATTTGGTCAGATTTTTTTGTGGTTTGTTGTAGTAGTATATAGAGGGAGTCTGAGAGAAAAAATGACACCAAAGTTTGGTGCTTCTTTCATTTGTTTGGTGTGCAAGGTAATCAAATATGCAATCTTCAGGTGTGAAAAAGTTATTGCCCCCCCTAGTTAACTCAACCCAATTAAAGGGATAATTAGGGTCAGCTGTTTGAGTACTTTGGTTAACAACCAGGCCTGATTTGGGCCAGCCCTGCCCAATATAAATCTGAAGTTGTCAGAACACAGGTTCTAGAGCAGGGGTGGGCAATTCCGGTCCTGGAGGGCCGGTGTCCCTCCTGGCTTTTGTTCCAACTGTGCTCTAAATTACTTAATTACACCAATAATTGGTAATAATTGGTCCTATTAAGTAATTTAGGGCACAGTAAGAACAAAAGCCAGGAGGGACACCGGCCCTCCAGGACCGGAATTGCCCACCCCTGTTCTAGAGGCACATCATGCCACGAACAAAAGAAAATCCTGAAGACCTTCAGGAAAAAAAAGTTTTTGATGCCTATCAGTCTGGAAAGGGTTACAAAGCCATTTCTAAGGCTCTGGGGCTCCACCGAACCACAGTCAGAGCCATATTGTCCAAATGGAGAAAGTTTGGGACAGTAGTGAATCTTCCCAGGAGTGGCCGTCCTGCCAAAATCTCTCCAAGAGCAAGGCGTAAAATCGTCCAGGAAGTCACAAAGAACCCTAGAACAACATCCAGCGATCTGCAGGCCTCTCTCGCCTCAGCTAAGGTCAGTGTTCATGACTCCACCATCAGGAAGACACTGGGCAAAAATGGGATTCATGGCAGAGTAGCAAGGCGGAAACCATTGCTCACTAAGAAGAACATGAATTGCCAAAAAGCACCTGGATGATCCTCAAGAGTTCTGGAACAATGTTCTATGGACAGATGAGTCAAAAGTGGAACTTTTTGGCCGACATGGGCCCCGTTATGTCTGGCAAAAACCAAACACTGCATTCCACAGTAAGAACCTCATACCAACGGTCAAGCATGGTGGTGGTAGTGTCATGGTTTAGGGATGCTTTGCTGCATCTGAACCTGGACGCCTTGCCATCATTGCTCTGTATCAGAGAATTCTACAGGAGAATGTCAGGCCATCCGTCCTTCAGCTGAAGCTGAAGTGCGGCTGGGTCATGCAGCAAGACAATGATCCGAAACACACATGCAAGTCTACATCAGAATGGTTGAAGAACAAGAAATTTAAAGTTGTGGAATGGCCTAGTCAAAGTCCAGACCTAAACCCCATGGAGATGTTGTGGCAGGACCTGAAAGGAGCAGTTTATGCTCGAAAACCCACAAATGTCACTGAGTTGAAACAGTTCTGCATGGAGGAGTGGGCCAGAATTCCTCCACGCGCTGTGAGAGACTAATCAATAACTACAGGAAGCGTTTGGTTGCAGTTATTGCTGCTGAAGGTGGCGTAACCAGTTATTGAGTCTAAGGGGGCGATTACTTTTTCACATGGGGGCATTGGGTGTTGCATAGCTTTCTTTAATAAATAAATTAAATATGTATCAAATTTTTGTGTTATTTGTTCACTCAGGGTCCCTTTTATCTAATATTAGGTTTTGGTTTAAGATCTGATAACATTCAGTGTCAAAAAAATGCAGAAAATCAGACAGGGAAAATACTTTTTCACGGCACTGTATTGATTGTGTTTTTGATGGTCTGTCAGGTCAGAAAGGTTGTTTTTTGGAAGCGGGGTGCTAAAGCAAAATGAAAAACTCTGAAGGTCATGCTCTGCTCACATTGAAATAAAATCGTTCACTTCACTTTCCTCCTGTTTGAGATGTTACCAATACATTCACAAATTCTGCACAAAGTTTTCACTGAAGAGCATAGAAAACCTACTCAGTCAATTTTATGTTTGGTCCTGACCTATGAGCAGGAATGAACATAAAAGGAGATCAGCTGGTGTTAAGCGCCTGGTGTGCCACTGCATGGCACACCAGGGGAGACTAGTGGCACCAAATCAGCCAATCAAAAGCCCATGCCTCTTTTCCCCAAAGATCAAAGAGGTGGATAATTTAAACTTGCACCGGTTTGCTTTCTGCCTGCTTCAGCATGGTCAATAGTCTGTCCGCCAGTAAAAGATCATAGGCCCAACTACCGTGCCCCGCTTAACTTTATCAGACATCCTTTATATCCCACTCATGAGGAACCGTTTCAGACAAAAATGAGGGAGATGGGAATTAATTGAAATCATTTTAATATGCATGTTTTTTGGGGTGGTTTTAGCCTGGTAAAGTTACTGATGCACATTCCCAGGTGAGCGGGAATGCTGTATTGGGATGCTGTATCACCCACAGAGTCGCTGCCTATGTGAAATGTCTATATGTGTACAGTCTTCCTACATATTTTTACATATTTTATTATTTAGTGGGTAAGTTAAAATTGATCTTGCTGCATCTAAATAAATAATCATTACTTTAACAAGATGTAATTGTGATAGGAGTAGCTGCTTTACGATCGCACTTTTCATTTAAAATATTGCACAGTTATTGACCAACATCTTTTACACATAGAAAAATATTGCTTCCTAATGTATTTATACCCTTTGATTTGATCAAAATACTGTAACTTTATTGTAATTGTTAATTTTGAATAGCGATATTACTTCTGGCTGCCAGAGTAATGATCGGCAATGATCATTTGTATGTGCACAAACAACTTTTTATATCGGTAAATGTCAGTACTTTTGCCAGTATATTATATATGTGACAATTTACATTTACTACAACCAATCTGTTAATATTACAATGTTGCATTGTCCTGCAATTGTTTTTCTTTAGTGTAGCATCATAAAAAAATAATAATAAAAAGAATACAAACATAAAATAATATAATATATATTTGTGCAATTACTTTTTGACTTTTTTCCCTGCTGTTTTGGGACAAGTTTCGATTGTGCTTATATAACATTGCAAAGACATTTGTACCAGAAGCTTTTTTTTTTTTTTTCCAGATTACACCGGTTTAAATTCTCATTACGTATTCATGTAAAGCTCCTAAGAACCACAGAAAATGATGCATGAAATGTGATCCGCCAGCGGGTAAAACAGAGGTCCACTTTAGAAAATAGGAGGATATTTTTTATAGGATTAAAAGGTGGACAAATTAAGTGGATTTGCCGTTTCCATAACAGCACACATCTGACTAAAATACAAAATAAAATAACTCCCTCTCTATAATACACATATAGTGAAGCAATAATGTAACTTTCCGTGAATTAACCATGCATAAAGCACCATGTAACCAACGCTATGTTTTTTACAAAAAAAAAAAAAAAAAAACATTCCCACTCGTGGATCATTTTAATTGGTATTTTTTAAACTATAGCCTGGCTAAACGGCGGTCGAGAGTTCAGTTTGAAGCGACAGACAAGAAAACCAAGTGCGAGAAAGAGTGGGTCGGGAGAGGGGAAGAGGGAATGGGCTCATCCCAGGTTCGGCTGCTGGAGCGGGGCTGAAGTGAAGCTGAAGTGTCTCGTCTCCCGGAGAAAGCTGCAGCTTTTTTGTAGCAAAAAAGTAAATGCATTGGGAAAGATAACTACGTAATATGCCTAATATCAATTTAGTTATAAAACGAATACTGAATAAGATGTCTGTGTTATAAAGTGCCTGCCCAGCTTTTCTTCAGTTCAGATACTGTATCAAAAGGGACAGACAGAAATGGAAGTTAGACTGAGATGTTGTTTACAGTTTGAACAGCACCGGTGTTGTAGGGAATTAGTAGACCGGGGGAAAAGTGGATCGCACAGGCGCAGTAAGGAGCGGCAGCATTTTGATTAAAGGGGAGGTTAACTACATCAATCAACATTTTCTATCTGGTCATTTTATTTGCCAGATCGTATGGTAATGTTTCACCCACCACTTTCTTATTTATTTATTTTCTGTCTGTAAAATATATGTGCAATGCAAAGTGTTCAGTTATAATGTAACTTAGTCTCTCTTTATACTAGGCCTAGTGTTAAACGCTTGTCAACTTTTTTCTGCCTGTAAGAATGTTGTTGTAGTTGATGTGTGATTGCAAAGATTTATTTATTGTATATTAAAAGGTTTTACATGTCAAAATGCTGTCAATCTTCAATCGAAATTAAAGTGTTTTAGTAATATATTCTAATGACATAATCATACAATATTATTGTAGTATTGCAAGGTCTATTATTATTTTGTCAGTAGGCCTAGCGTTAACTATCACAGTTTACAAAGACGAAACGTTAACAGAAAAAAGTAGAGTAAAAAAAAAGACATTAAACATGATAGCTAAATTAGTAAACACGTTTTTTTTTTTTTTTGTTTGAACAGGAACAGGAGTTTTGTCATGTAGCCTATGTACCTAGGTTGGAAAATAAAAATGAGTACTGTCTGTAAAAATAAATGAAAGAACAAAGCCCATAATAAATAATAATAATAATACAAGTGCATCAGTGATTGCTGTGCATCATGGCCTAAGTTAATAACCGCAGCATGGAGCTCAATTTTGTCCATGACTGAAAATCGTGCTTTAACTTTTTGATAATCGCTCGCATACCTATCCTTACAGTACTGCTTACACGTTAAATATGTAACAAAAACATCTTGAGTTGCTATAACGTTTGTTAAACAAACAAACATATAAATGACACTTACAAAGTTCATTTTAAATGATTTATTTTTAGTTAATATATACAATCAAGAACATAAGAAAGTTTTCAAACGAGAGGAGGCCATTCAGCCCATCTTGCTCGTTTTGGTTGTTAGTAGCTTATTGATCCCAGAATCTCATCAAGCAGCTTCTTGAAGGATCCCAGAATGTCAGCTTCAACAACATTACAGGGGAGTTGGTTCCAGGCCCTCAAAATTCTCTGTGTAAAAAAGTACCTTCTATTTTCTGTTCTGAATGCCCCTTTATCTAATCTCTGTTTGTGACCCCTGGTCCTTGTTTCCTTTTTCAGGTCGAAAAAGTCCCTTGGGTTGACATTGGCGGTGTTTACATGCAAGTTTTAATCGCGCTACTATAGTGCATTCATGACGTGTCACGCGCAAATGACGCATGATTGTGCTCGTTCCAGAAGTGCACGGCAAAAAAAGGTGTGCATTACACTTTGGTAAAGCACGGTAAAGTGCGTGCTAATTGGCCTAATTAGTCCCATAGCAACAAACTCCACAGTCGTGCAAAATACTTAACGATAGACTTTCATGAAATAACACGATACCTCCTCCATTTCCCCTATGTAAAAGAACGCTCTTCTCTGGGATACAGACTTTCTGTCCTCCTCTGTAGCGTAAGTAAGATTTTCCTTATCCCAGTCTTACTAATACAAATCAGTTAAATATCCATCCATCCATTATTATCAATCCACTTCTCCTGATGAGGGTCGCGGCTAAATTATATATAAATTGCATGAGGGGATGTTGATTTATACCATTATTTATTAATTTCAGTGTATTATGAACGATGCACGAGAACTACTAGATCGTTATGACCATCATTATTATCATAATAATAATAATAATAATAATAATAATAATAATAATAATAATACGAATAATGTAGCTTTTTTCCCGCAGGATGTTTCAAGCTTCCACCCCTTCTGACAGCACGCAACACCAGGTCTGCTGGACGGATGAGGAAACTCGTTCCCCTCTCCAAATTATTGCAGACCTGGGGGTTATGGATGAACTGGATTGACCTCTCCAAATAAATGCCACCATTTTCACCAGTATTACTGGTGCTCTGGTTGAACTTGGTATAAATAGAACGCTCCTGCAGGTACGAGATAAATTCAAGAAACTGAAATATCTGTACCTGCAGGAGAGAAAACGCCTGCAGTCCTGCGGTCAAAGCTCGAGATCCCAATTTCGGAAATGCAGCGGTTAATGGGTGACCGGCCAGTGGCAGTGGCATCGGATCATTTGCTGGAATCCTCATCATTCCAGACGTCCTGTGAAATACCAGCCCCATCAATACAATATGATAACTGCGCCAGCCATCATTTACTTTTCTAAACTAAAATATTCTACCTCGGTAAAGTCAGCTTGACGTTTGATATTTGTTTGATATTTGACTCACGCTAACCCGACATGAATGAAAATGTCTGTATCTCGCCAACCACAGAAGCTAGAGTGCTCAAACCAACTTTAATTTAAAGGAGACCAATTGTGAATTGTTTCACAGTCTCTGTTTTACATGTGAACCCTAAGAATAATTTTAAGGAAAATAATAACATACCGCACATACGCACACTTAGCCTCAGCCACGCGTAAAAGGGCTTTATCTCCACAACCACAGTAGCTAGAGCGTCCAAACCAACTTTAATGTGAAGAAGACCAATGTGAATTGTTTGACAAGTTCTCCTTTACATGTGAATCAAACAAATAAATTGTGAAAAACAATAACATACCGCATATACGCACACAGCCTACCTGACACGCGTAAAATGGCTTTATCTCCTCAACCACAGCAGCTACAGCGCTCAAACCAACTTTAATGTAAAGGATGCCAAATGTGAATTGTTTCACAGCTTCTGTTTTACATGTGAAAAAACAAATAGTTGGGGATATCGAGCCATTTTACACATGTCGGGCTAAGTGTGTGCGCATATGCGGTATGTTATTGTTTTTCACATATTATTCTTAGGATTCACATGTAAAATAAAAGCTGTGAAGCAATTCACAACTCTTCTTCTTTAAATTAAAGTTGGTTTGAACGCCTTATCTGCTGTAGCTGCTGATCCAGGAGCATCGTCTGATCAACAGCACCAAGAAGAGGTGGTTGCGTTGCACGCCGAATTTCTGCGCGCAATACGATTCCTTTCCTGCAAACCCATTGCATGGGACTGAAGGAGTTCTTCCCATACAAGACTTAATCTAGCCAGTGTTTGACTGCGTCTTCCCCGTCCGTCCATTTTTGTCGCAACTACGTTGTAAGTAGGCCTATGATTTTATATACCCTTATAACTAATTAGCAAATACACACAAATTATGTATTTATTATATTAACAGCGTTTGTGTAAGTTTCCACATTTTCTGCGTAATTCATTTTAATATTTCAACAAAGTACCTGTGTTTGAAACCAACACATCATGAGTTGTTTTTAATACATTTGTTCCACATTAACGCATATGTGTGATTATTGAACGCATAATCCTTTTGTTTAGCACATTAACAGTTATGCAGTTGGCTAAGACTGATATATATGGGTGTGTGAAAGGACATCAGTAGCCTAAGAAGCATAAGAAAAGCAGTAATAGGAATTGGTGAGTGCTGTCGGTTTTTGTACACATGATACTTCTACCATTTCTAGAACAACTAATTCTAAACAATAATAGTAATAACTATTATTATTTTCTTCTTCTTGACAGCATGAACTGTTTTAACTGCAAGCCATTTGCATTCTAGATAGATGGGGGATAACCTTCTCTTCATCTCTGCCTTGCGCGTAAAGCCTCATGCATTATTTGAACGATATCCTTTGTCGCGCAACATCTCTTTTCAGCGCGTTTGGTGATTTTTAAATAAACCCTCCCATTATTTTATTATTAATGAGGTCGTTTGCATTTAGACGACTAAATTCTCTCTCTAAAATAAACTCTCATGTAAATGTGGAAGCAGAACTGTCATGACCAAAAAAGCACGAGAGATCTGTTGTCACGCTTTTCAGTTTTTGCTTGTAAACTGCCCCATTGTCTATACCTTTTAGAATTTTGAATGCTTGAATCAGATCACCGCATAGTCTTCTTTGTTCATGACTGAATAGATTTAATTCCTTAAGACTGTCTGCATATGACATGTCTTTTAAACCCAGAATAATTCTGGTCGGTCTTCTTTGCTCTGTTTCTAGAGTAGCAATATCCTTTTTGTAGCACAGTGACCAGAACTGAACACAATATTCTAGATGAGGTCTTACTAATGCATTGTACAGTTTTAACATTACTTCCCTTGATTTAAATTCAACACTTTTCACTATATATCCGAGCATCTTGTTGGCCTTTTTATAGCTTCCCCACATTGTCTAGATGGACATTTCTGAGTCAACATAAACTCCTAGGTCTTTTTCATAGATTCCTTCTTCAATTTCAGTATCTCCCATATGATATTTATAATGGACATTTTTATTGCCTGCGTGCAGTACTTTACACTTTTCTCTATTAAATGTGTCTGCCCAGTTCTGAATGCTGTCTAGATCATTTTGAATGACCTTTGCTGCTGCAACAGTGTTTGCCACTTCTCCTATTTTTGTGTTGTCTGCAAATTGAACAAGTTTGCTTACTATACAAGAATCAAAGTCATTAATGTAGATTAGGAATAGCAGAGGACCTAATACTGATCCCTGTGGTACTCCTCTGGTTACCTCGCTCCATTTTGAGGTTTCTCCTCTAATCAGTACTTTCTGTTTTCTACATGTTAACCACTCCCTAATCCATGTGCATGCATTTCCTTGAATCCCTACTGCGTTCAGTTTGAGAATTAATCTTTTATGCTGGACTTTGTCAAAAGTTTTCTGGAAATCTAAATAAACCATGTCATATGCTTTGCAATTATCCATTGTTGTTGTATCCTCAAAAAAATCAAGCAGGTTATTTAGACACGATCTCCCTTTCCTAAAACCATGCTGACTATCTTTCAGGATACTGTTACCATATTGGTAATTTTCCATTTATAGTTTCCATATACCAGAAATCAGGCTTACTGGTCTGTAGTTACCTGGTTCCGTTTTGTCTCCCTTTTTGTGGATCAGTATTACGTTTGCAATTCTCCAGTCTGTCGGTACAGCCCCTGTGTCAAGAGACTGTTGCATGGTCTTGGTTAGTGGTTTGTAAATAACTGAGCTCGATCTACTAATTCCCCAGACGTAGTACTAGTAGGCGTAAACATTAGAAACAATGGAACCTTCCCTTTAAATTCTAGAAGGCGATCCGTTTTTTCCCCTGTCTGCTTATTTCCCAGGACACCGTTACTGTATTTACTGTAAGAAATATTTCATGAATCACTAGTATAGGGAATTGGGAGACATGCTTTAGGAGCGTTATAATCAAGAGCCTTATAGCGAGGGAGCACTATACATTATTTTATAAATTTGATTTTAATATATATGTACAGGTCCTGTGTTTGACTCTTTTTTAAAATGCATTTCTTTGCCTAGGGTTGTAGTCAGTGTCAATTTTTCTTCTTTTTTTTTTTCAGGACATTGCAGACCCATTTTTTGCTTACTGCAAGCAGCATGCGGATAGGTTGGACAGAAAGTGGAAGAGGAAGAACTACCTTGCTTTGCAATCATACTGCAAAATGTCCTTGCAAGAGCGAGAGAAACAACTTGCACCAGAAGCACAGGTACTAATGCTAAATCTTTTCCAGACTGATTATCATCAGGATTGAGTAAGAAGAATAGAGTAGCTCTGTGATTGAAAGTGAAATAATGATGACCAGTAAAAATGCCACAATACATTTACAAATTCTTTGTGTAAAAAGGTAGTACAGATTAACATTGCAATCTGACATAAATTGATTGCATGTTATACAGTCTTCAATATTATTTTTGCTTTACCTTGTTTTTATATTTATGTAGTTTAATCAAATGACTATTGTATTCACAACCATTAGTTAAAGTAGTTTAAAGTGGGCCTCATGATTATTTTGTTTTTTAGGCCTCACAGTTCTTAAGTTGGTCATAAATTATTTAGCAAATTATATACATTTTTAACATGACCTCTTACTATATGTCTCTAGGCCCGTATCACTACCAGGCTTCAACAATACCGTGCCAAAGCAGAGCTGGCTCGCAACACCAGACCACAAGCCTGGGTACCCAGAGAGAAGCTGCCACGGCCACTCACAAGCAGCGCCTCTGCCATACGCAAGCTTATGCGCAAGGCTGAGCTGATGGGAATCAGCACAGACATCTTCCCTGTAGACACCTCAGATACCAGCGCCAGTGTAGACGGCAGAAGAAAGCATAAGCAGCCAGCCTTAACTGCAGACTTTGTGAATTATTACCTTGGTATGAAGAACACAATTATTAATACATACAAATAAAATCATTAACATATAGGGTAAAGATGCAGGTTAGCCTGTTAATAATCTTGAAAATACCCAATTACCCTTTGACAAAAACAAAGGCTAAAGTCATCAGTCTTAATTTTGTAGTTGCTGTAATTCACTGAGTGTCACTATAAAAACGTAGCAAGTGTTCCATGCAGATTGAGCAATGCATAGAATGTTAATGTTGATATGAGTATGATTTCCTTTACTATGACTTGCACATTTCTGACTGTTTGTAGAAAATGATCATTTTCTATTATTTCTTTATAGAAAGGAATATGCGAATGATACAAATCCAGGACAACATTGTAGACCAGAAGAATCTTAAAGATAAGCTTGAAAATGAACAGGAAAAACTTCACATTGAATATAACAAGGTACAGTAGGAACACTGTTTTATAATGCTGATGTGCTTATATTTACAAATAATAGTAACTTGTACTATTACTTCTCATAGAGAGGACACTGAATCTTAATTAATTTCATGTGTTATTTGTCTCCAATACTGCAGTGTTTTTATTTTTATTTTTTAAAGTATAAAACAAACCATACACTCATTTTATAAAGCAGAATGGACATTATTTTAGTAGATGGCACAGTAAGCAACAGTAGGTTTTCTGCCTGTCTAACCAGTGCACTGCTCTATTACTGCTGATAGCATAACAAATCCCAGTTTTCATGAGCATTATCAGTGAAGTCATCTATAATTATTGGGCAATTTCCATGGAAAGAAAAATGTCTCACCTTTTTCTCTGTTTTGGTAGTACCTTCAGGTTGTGTGTGTGTGTTTCCATGTAGTTTTCTTTTAGCCAGATACATTCTCCTTCCAAATAACCTAATTAATGTTAAAATGCTGGAGGATATATTTTAATATTTGTGTCTGAGTTACAATTTGGCCTTGCATGACTGCTCATATCGTACAGCTTTCTTAAACCGGGTTTCCGTGAAGTTTTTTATTTTGATTTTGAGCCTATTGCTGTGCCATCATTCTGCTTGTCATTTTCGTGTCCAAACGTAAAATACTGGTTTTCTAAAACTATCTTGATCATATTTAATATTGTTTGTTGGGTCATCAATTGTGCTAACAGTTTAGATACAACATTGTTATACATCTATAAAGAAGTAACAAAGGATTTATGGAATATCAGTAACCTCCTAGAACATTTATAGACTATTTTATCTGGTCTGTTTGCTGTTGAGTACCAGTATGCCACTTGAATTGTAACAAACTTTTCTTTTTTTCATGTCTAGGTCAAGAGTGCCTCCTATAGACAATAATAGAAAATGCTAAGAAATAATGCTGTTTTCTGTCTCTTTTATTTAGTACTTGCTGCTTATGCTACTTTCATTTTTGTCATTTGTCATATTCTAGTTGTGTGAGTCTTTGGAAGATTTACAGAATGTCAATGGGAATCTAAGGAATGAAGGGCAAACAATATGGGCAGTACTCGGTAGCATTGTTGGACAGGTTGGTGAACTTTTTCATCTCTTTCAATAACACTTCCTTTTCTATTGCTTCCCATCAACCTTTACTATTGTGCTTTAAAAAAAAATCAGTTTGATCAGATCCATTGGTATGCTGGGTAATGATTTCTGATTGAAATAGATGTGGATTGGTGCAAACCACCTACTGGAAACGTAAGGTTTAATTTTGTTATTGTAATAGCTATCTTGTTTGTAAAATCCTTTCATTTGCTGTAACTGATTGACCTGTCATTCGTGATGAAGCTGGACCTGAATCTGAAGTTTAATCTACCTAGCACCTCCTTTTTGCCATGGCAACAGCTCTGCCTAGCTGCTCAGCCACACACTATTGGCTATTTAATCAGTCTAAGGAAAATATGAAGCAAATAAATATACTATAAGAGATTTATTTTTTCTTCTTTTGTTTGTTTGTTTCTCTCATTTTCAGTGGTAATGTACATATTATGTGGTAAAAAAATAAAATAAAAGCTTCTTGTCTGCATAACTGTTATTAAATTATGAAAGTATTATTTTAAAAAAATTATTTATAGTCCAATGAACTGGATCTTTTCATATTGCTGCACAGACATATTATCAGATGCCTAATTTAACATTCCCTTCTATTACCATTAGGGATGTCATGGTATACCATTTTTCTATACGGTTACCGAGTTCACGGTTTACCCTGGTATGCAAAAGTAGTACACGTGTTTCTGTTTCTACCAGTTCCAAACTGCCGCTTGTCAGTTTTGAACTCCAAAAAAAGAAAAATGAGCGGCGCTGCCGTTTTTAAAATGTGTGGTATTCAGCACAGGAAACTGTTGTGTTGAAACTAAACAAGCAAAACACAAATGTAGTTGATGATGGAAAACCAGTGTGCAGAGCATGCAGGATTCAGGTAACACAGCTAGAGGAGGGAATACATCCAACAGAGCATGCAGGATTCAAGTAACACAGCTAGAGAGGGAATACATCCAACAGAGCATGCAGGATTCGGGTAACACAACTAGAGGAGGGAATACATCAAACAGAGCATGCAGGATTCAAGTACACAGCTAGAGAGGGAATACATCCAACAGAGCATGCAGGATTCAAGTAACACAGCTAGAGAGGGAATACATCCAACAGAGCATGCAGGATTCGGGTAACACAGCTAGTGGAGGGAATACATCAAACAGAGCATGCAGGATTCAAGTAACACAGCTAGAGGAGGGAATACATCCAACAGAGCATGCAGGATTCAGGTAACACAGCTAGAGAGGGAATACATCCAACAGAGCATGCAGGATTCAAGTAACACAGCTAGAGAGGGAATACATCCAACAGAGCATGCAGGATTCAAGTAACACAGCTAGAGGAGGGAATACATCCAACAGAGCATGCAGGATTCAAGTAACACAGCTAGAGGAGGGAATACATCCAACAGAGCATGCAGGATTCAGGTAACACAGCTAGAGGAGGGAATACATCCAACAGAGCATGCAGGATTCAAGTAACACAGCTAGAGAGGGAATACATCCAACAGAGCATGCAGGATTCAGGTAACACAGCTAGAGAGGGAATACATCCAACAGAGCATGCAGGATTCAAGTAACACAGCTAGAGAGGGAATACATCCAACAGAGCATGCAGGATTCAGGTAACACAGCTAGAGAGGGAATACATCCAACAGAGCATGCAGGATTCAAGTAACACAGCTAGAGAGGGAATACATCCAACAGAGCATGCAGGATTCAAGTAACACAGCTAGAGGAGGGAATACATCCAATAGAGCATGCAGGATTCAAGTACACAGCTAGAGAGGGAATACATCCAACAGAGCATGCAGGATTCAGGTAACACAGCTAGAGAGGGAATACATCCAACAGAGCATGCAGGATTCAGGTAACACAGCTAGAGAGGGAATACATCCAACAGAGCATGCAGGATTCAGGTAACACAGCTAGAGGAGGGAATACATCCAACAGAGCATGCAGGATTCAGGTAACACAGCTAGAGGAGGGAATACATCCAACAGAGCATGCAGGATTCAAGTAACACAGCTAGAGGAGGGAATACATCCAACAGAGCATGCAGGATTCAAGTAACACAGCTAGAGAGGGAATACATCCAACAGAGCATGCAGGATTCAGGTAACACAGCTAGAGAGGGAATACATCCAACAGAGCATGCAGGATTCAAGTAACACAGCTAGAGAGGGAATACATCCAACAGAGCATGCAGGATTCAGGTAACACAGCTAGAGAGGGAATACATCCAACAGAGCATGCAGGATTCAAGTAACACAGCTAGAGAGGGAATACATCCAACAGAGCATGCAGGATTCAAGTAACACAGCTAGAGGAGGGAATACATCCAATAGAGCATGCAGGATTCAAGTACACAGCTAGAGAGGGAATACATCCAACAGAGCATGCAGGATTCAGGTAACACAGCTAGAGAGGGAATACATCCAACAGAGCATGCAGGATTCAGGTAACACAGCTAGAGAGGGAATACATCCAACAGAGCATGCAGGATTCAGGTAACACAGCTAGAGGAGGGAATACATCCAACAGAGCATGCAGGATTCAGGTAACACAGCTAGAGGAGGGAATACATCCAACAGAGCATGCAGGATTCAAGTAACACAGCTAGAGGAGGGAATACATCCAACAGAGCATGCAGGATTCAGGTAACACAGCTAGAGGGAATACATCCAATAGAGCATGCAGGATTCAGGTAACACAGCTAGAGGGAATACATCCAACACAGCGTGCAGGATTCGAGTAACACAGCTAGAGGAGGGAATACATCCAACACAGCGTGCAGGATTCAGGTAACACAGCTAGAGGAGGGAATACATCCAACAGAGCATGCAGGATTCGGGTAACACAGCTAGAGGAGGGAATACATCCAACAGAGCATGCAGGATTCAGGTAACACAGCTAGAGGAGGGAATACATCCAACAGAGCATGCAGGATTCAAGTAACACAGCTAGAGGAGGGAATACATCCAACAGAGCATGCAGGATTCAGGTAACACAGCTAGAGGGAATACATCCAATAGAGCATGCAGGATTCAAGGAACACAGCTAGAGAGGGAATACATCCAACAGAGCATGCAGGATTCAGGTAACACAGCTAGAGGGAATACATCCAATAGAGCATGCAGGATTCAAGGAACACAGCTAGAGAGGGAATACATCCAACAGAGCATGCAGGATTCAGGTAACACAGCTAGAGAGGGAATACATCCAACAGAGCATGCAGGATTCAGGTAACACAGCTAGAGAGGGAATACATCCAACAGAGCATGCAGGATTCAGGTAACACAGCTAGAGGAGGGAATACATCCAACAGAGCATGCAGGATTCGGGTAACACAGCTAGAGGAGGGAATACATCCAACAGAGCATGCATGATTTAGGTAACACAGCTAGAGGAGGGAATACATCCAACAGAGCATGCAGGATTCAGGTAACAGAGCTAGAGGAGGGAATACATCCAACAGAGCATGCAGGATTCAGGTAATACAGCTAGAGGGAATAGATCCAACAGAGCATGCAGGATTCAGGTAACACAGCTAGAGGGAATACATCCAACCTCTTCACCCACACACGAGAGGATCACACGTCCCTGTATAGTGAAGCTCGGGTATGTAAATTCATAGTCATGTTTTTATTATTAAAATAAAAATAAAATATACTTTGCTTTGTGTACTTGTAAATAGATGCTGCTTGCAGACACTATACAGTAAGCTTGTATTGCAAGAGCACGTTGTGGCCAAGTAAATAACTGCAGCTAACTAACTTGGTCAAAACAGATTTAACAGTGGCACTTCCATGAATGTTATCATTCACATTTCTTTTGCCATTTAATGTAAAGCTAATGAGTTAATCAAATGTATTAATAAAGTATCACTAATATAGAACAGTTCACTATGGATTATGAATACTAAATTCCGAGGCGATCTGAAAACTTTATAGCCAGTACATAATATAACTCTTTATTTAACATTATTAATAGCAGTATCACGTTTGAACACAATACAGTTCAAATTCAAACTGATGGAAAATATTTAAATTTCTCAGTGTTTTGTAGGAAAAATGTAACTACAGTAAAAGCTTTTTTTTTTTTTTTAATTTAGTTATCACCAATGGTTTTTTACTCCGGTTTTCGCCCCAATTTGGAATGCCCAGTTATTATTTTTTATCCCGGTTCACCGCTGCAACCCCCCAGCGACTCGGGAAACGGAGGCTGTGTCCTCTGAAACGTGTTCCTGCCAATCCGTCGTTTTTCACATTGCGGATCCACAGCGAAGCCACCAGACCTATAGTGCCGGAGGACAACACAGATCTGAATGGCTCCACTGCAGACCTGCAGGCGCCCTATCAGCTACAGGGGTCGCTGGTGCGTGGTGAACCGTGGATTGCCCTCCCTACCCGGACGACGCTCGGCCAATTGTGTGCTGCCTCTTAGGAACCCCCGGACATGTTCGGCAATGAAGTACCCTGGATTTGAATCTGCGATCTCCAGGTTATAGGGCGCAACCTGCATTCCACACGGAGCGCCTTCACTGGATGCGCCACTCGGGAGCCCCACCTAGCTGTTTTAAAACAGAACACTTAATGTTAAAAGCAACACAACTTATTTTTCTAATTAATAAAAATTTTAGTTGACCACTGTGTATTTCTTTAAATAGCCATTTTAAAAATGTATTAAAAAAAAAAATGACATTATACCGTGGTATGACGATAACCGCGGTTATCGTACCGTCAGAATGTAATACTGTACCTTGACATCCCTAAATACCATGAACAGCAAGGGTGAGGAAAGTCGTTTTAATCTGGTCTTTTTCTACTTAAAGTTGTCAGGAAGAGAAATGCTGCATTCTTTGAGCAGGTGAAGGTGATGGGATTCCAAAATATGAATGAAAAACAAGTGATATCCTTTTATAGTTCTAGAAATTATTATTGCTACTATGTCTGGGTAGATATACATTTGGTGCCAAATCCAGCACTACCTATTTGATGCAAGATGTTTTTGGTCAATGCTGTTAAATTCAGTTTCAAATGCTAGTTGCTGCTGTTGCAAATCTACCGGGTAGGTGACCACTTTAATATACACTGTATATAGTGTTCAAAGACTTGGGGTTTCTAAGGCCTGTGGTAATGATGAGAATCAGGGTAGAATGAGTAGACTTTATATGTGGGTCACAATTCATTCTTTGACTAAAAAGCAGCATTTGTATAAACATTAGTTATGCGTCTTTCATTTCTCCTGGCATTTGAATTTCCACGTGGCTGACTGCTACTACGTCCATACCTTGTATAACAGAGGAGTATTCCATGGTCCGATAGTGTGTTCTGCTTCTTAAATGCTCTCCTCTGAACTTGGGTTACAGTTTATTGAGGTGTTGAGATTGCTTTGTCACTATTGATTGATTCATATTGCAATAAAGGAAAACGAATAATCTTTCAATCAATTACAAATCCCAAAGGAGATCAGGTGTACTTTTGAAAAATAAATCCACAACATCAGTGGCAGTGTTGTAAGTGTGACAACACAAGAATGTAAGGCCACATAAATCACTTACTTTATTTATGTATTTATTTATTTAATATTATATTTTTTGTTTTTTACGAAACAAAGTTTCATAGCAGATTTACAGATGACTTTCATTTTATAGCATTTACATTTTTTTTAAATTTATTAGATATACTGAAAAGACTCACTTTTACAATAATGAATACAAAATCAAATAACATTCACCTCCCTCTTTTAATCCTGTGATTGTATTTGATTTCTAGGGTCTTTGTGAGTTAAGACCATATCAAATGTTTTTTATAGGGACAGGTTAAAAAACATGCTGCTGTCGATTTGTATCCTAGTAGTTTTATAAATAAGAGATACATTTACTAAGGCTTTATTTTATATTATCCTTTATTTCTGCCAAGCTGTCTGATATACCTGTAAAAAAAAAAAAAATGAATTAAAGACCATGAAGAGCATTTAGCTACATCGTTCCTTACCCTGAGGAGTCGACTTTTTTCATATTTACCAACAGAACCTTAGATGTTTTACCTTTTGATAACCTGAAATCAGAACAAGCCAACAAATACAAGCTGTAGAAAAGCAGCAGTAGGATTCGTTTGCACAGCTTGCATGGCACTTTCTTCCAGTTGGCTGAACAGATGCCAACCCACAGGGCTGCAGAGAAATGACTTTGATAGATGGTTGCTGTCTGAGAAGCTAGCATGCTGCAGATTAGTGGAAACCCGAAGAGAATCTTGTCTGCTTTGTGAGGAGTTTGGCCCAATGAGATAATTTTTCTAATTAACCTATAGAGCACCAGTGTTGCAGGGAAGTTGAGAAAAATAAACTACCTCAATATTCTTTTGCCAAGGATAGTGTTTTTCTCCCTTCTTAAACCAGCTTGCCTTGTCTGTCACTTTCAAAACTCCCATAGAAGTGAGTTGTGAAATGCATTATTTTGTGGAGTTTCTGCATGCATGGCTATTTTGAGATGTTGCTAAAACCATGCCTAAATTGAGTTTTTCTTTACTAAATGTTAAGTAATGTATTTAGTGTTTGTACAGAAATAAACATTTAAGTGTTGTTACTAAATGGGTTGCATTTTTTAACTATACAGTTTATCATACAATTTCAGATTTCTGCTTTTCTTCCCTAGATTGTACTTCCTTGTAAATGTGGTACAACCAATAACTGTAAACATTTAAATGGTACAGTTTAGTTTTCCTAAGTTTGTAATACATTTTTGCAATTAATATTTTCCATTGTAAGAATGAGCTGTGGCTAGTTCTGTTTAATATCACTTCTCAAATACTCAAATTGTCTCAAATGACAGAAATTGAATGCCCCAGCCATTTTGCGAGCACCAAAGGAAAGAAAGCCAAGTAAGAAGGAAGGAGGGACACAAAAATCATCAACTCTTCCAGCTGTACTTTACAGGTAAGTGATATAAGATATAGAGGATACTGAATGATCGTTCATGGTATACGGTTTTTATTCACCGCAAGAGGATGTCCCAGTAAATCACGAGCCCCGAGAGGGGTGACTGGTTTATGCAAGACGTACTCCTAAGTCTATATCAAGTTTATATTTAAAATAAATAGCAAGAAAATGTGTACATTTTGTATATTAAATCAATCCTAAGTTTCATGAAATGTTTTAATTACAGCAAATGTTAAGTAATAGCATTGTTTTTAACAACATTTTAGGCCATGAGCAATTCATTTACGACAGAATCACTGCTCGTCATACAAGTTTCGTTGTTTAGCCGAGTATACTGTAGAAGTGTGCTGCATTCTTTTTCACTATAGGTTCCATATTAAACAGAATAAATAAAACCATTAATCAAAGATTTCTATTTTTAATGAATCTGTGTGGAGTATGAATGATTAGTGCAGTATGTCTTTTTCCATTCACTATACAGTAGAACCTGTCATATCCGCTCCTGTAAGATACAATACCCTCTATTAACCAATGGACCTCTAGCATGTGTCATTTACACAGGCTGCTACCAGCAGAGCGGTTCTGATGAAAACTGGTCAATGCACATTTTATTATGGGTCTAGGACAGAATGGATTCAGTTGCAGAAAAAAAAAGGAATTCAGTTTCACTTGTTACATGCTGACACCACATGCAACTGCCCAGTTTAACCATGTTAAATAAAAGAAAGCAAGGGAATAATATAATTACTGTACCGTGACAGATTTTTTTTTTTTGATGACCTCCAAAGCCCGTTTGTGTGCATGCTTTCTTGTTGTTTCTGTCTCTGGTTAACATGAACAGTGCAGAAAGACCTGTTGGATTACTTTGGCTTAAGCTGAGAGCTCAGTAAGAACTGTTTTTGAAATGCTATTTTGCAAATTGCCAAATACTGTATTACAGTGCTTTGTTTTGCAATAATTGTAACCTTTCTTTTATTTTGTATTAATAGTATAAGTGCAGTACTGTACTTTGGTGTTGTAGACACACTGATGTACCTGACTGATGTAATTTATAAAGCCCCAATATTAATAAAGCTACTACAATATACTATAACGACTCCCTCTGAGATACAGTATTTTTACATATCCATATCGACCCTTGGAACCAATTAAATAGGATATTACAGGTTCTGTACATTAGTCATGACAAATGAAATCTGTGAAAGTAGAGAAACTTACTGAGTGGTGAAAGTAGCTTTATTTGATTTATTTTAATGTTTTAGTTTTTATTGTATTTTTTTTTTCAGTACAGTATATTACTTAAATGTTTGAAAGTGTAGATCTTGAAATTATTGGTCATGGCCTTACATACAGTGTGTGTTTCTTTTTTTAAATCTATTTTTTCATAATATGAGGATTATCTGTAACATAACCTGGTTTACATTTTTGGTAAAGTTATTTTATCATCAGTCTATTTCAGTGATAAAGTTTTATTACACTGCAGTGCAGTAAGCAGGGGAGCAAAATTAGCTGTAAAACATACAATACCAGTACAAGCCTTTTAACCCCCTTACAGCCAAACGATTTTGTCATAGATATCACCCAACAGGCAAGCATTTTATGTCCATTTTAACCAACATATTGAAAAAACCAAAACAAAAAAACATGGTATAAGACAATTACAGTTAATTATTTTCTCAGATTGTCAAATATAAGACCTAATGGAAAGAATTAATATGTATACTAAAATACAGAGATTATTGTGGGATGTTTATACAGGCGTATACTTCCTAATAAGCGTATTTCTAAACATTAGATTATCACAAAGTTAATTGCTTACATGTATTTGATGGTTTTGTTGTTTTGAAATAGAATTGAAAGTTTTTGTAGGGCCAAAACAACAATAAAAAAAGAAATATAAAAAACCCTGAGCAGAATACCTGGGAATCTGGGTCTGTGAGAGAGTGACAGGTGCCAATCAAGCAACTATCTTGAATAGCCTATCAATAAAGTTTTGTAAGTAAACAGAGGCAGGTTCACAAAGGGCTTGACTGTCTCTATACAAAGTTTGGTGCAGTTTAGTGAAGTAATGCCGCAGTTACACAGCCAAGAAGGGACACATAGTGTGAAATCAAACATGGCCGATGGTAGCTACCCAAAGACCACTGGGTAATCAAACATCGCCACTGAAGGCTGCAAAGGGGTTAAAGGGACTATACCTTTTATGACAAGCCTTCTTCATTAACGATGTAACAGCTTGTATAGGTCATCCAACTTCAAAACACTTAATCAAAATTATAAGGTAAAACTTATGCTGCTTAGTTTACAGCTTGTATGGGAAATGTGTTATGTGATGCACACATTTATTTAGCAACAGTAGACTACAGGGAATACAATAGGCTTACGGCAATCCAATTGGTCTACAGTTGCTACCTGCCCACTTGCATTTCTTCTTTTCATGGCATATATTTTAAAAAATAAGATCTGGTGACTTCTACAGTATGTTTAAACTTACAGCATGTGTGAAATGCATTTTTAAATCTTTGTCATACATACAAAGGTACACAAGCAAACTCACAAAATGTTAAATGTGATTAAACAAGATTGGATTATAAATGTATTTCCTGGCAGCTGTGGGATTTGCAAGAAAAACCAGGACCAACACCTCCTCCTGCTCTGTGATACCTGTAAACTGCATTACCACCTGGGCTGCTTAGATCCACCCCTCACAAGAATGCCAAAGAAGACTAAAAACAGTTACTGGTGAGACTATTTATTTTTTCTCTTCAATCTTTTTGTAGCTTTTTGAACGTTACATGCATAGTATTAATCACAGTTTGAATAGTTTCTTTAAATATATACCTACGTTATTTTTTACACTTTAACTGCCAGGTCCCCTCTTTAGACCATTCTTAAAAGAAAAGTAGAACATTTAAGTAAAGATTGTAGAGGAGTTGAAGCTGAATTTATTTTGCTTCATTTTTGTAGTATAACGATATACTTCAATGAGACATTTTGCATAGACTTCCCACAGATCCCATTATCCAATCTTGAGCGATGCAAGTCTGTTCCTCTTGCAGCTTTCCCAGGGATCTGGAATGATGCAGATGGATTTGTCAGTTGCTCTATAATGGAATGCATGTCAGGCGAATTACCTTAATCTGTAAAAAAATTGGATGAATGAATCCTGTTTTAAATACCATTATACACAGCTGTAACAATTACTATATTCACACAATTATTTTATTGAGATTCAGCCTTTATTAGGGAGCTCCCCTAAATCCCTTGTTTAGAAAGATACAGGGTATTATTAATGCTTGCGAGTGCTGTGTGGGTGCGTGCATTTACTGCTGAGTGACAGGCAGGAAATTGAGACGGAGGTTGAAGTTGATACGCCCCACAGGTGAACCAGGATTTATTTACATATCAACACGCTGAATAGCTCATGTGACACTACCAGCAATGGCAGCACACGGAGCACATAAACACAGTGTATGAAAACTTTGATAGGATCTAGAATATCTGAACTAATTTTCTCTGTTCAATAATAAGTTAACATTGCTGAAGAGGTTGATCAATGCGAATAAACGGTTAGGGCGGATATGTGACGAATTACTGTAGTTGAGAAAAGCCAGTTGCCCAGTTTGTCTGCATGGTTAACATAGTGGGAGCGTGTGCTTCATTGCTTGTGTGACTGACTGACTGGCTGGCTGTTGTAATTGCATCTCTGATTTGATAGGAAAACTGTAATAAATATTCAATGCACTTACTGTTGTTAAGATGGACTGACATCTACAGTACCTACAAATGTTTTATTTATTTTTTTTACAGCATGTACTAATGTAGGGATTATAGAGACAACTTGAAATGTACTGTAGAATCTTGCTTATCCGAACCAAGCAGTTTGTATTAACCTACAGTTTATTACACACCACTGTATCATAATAAATGCATGCTGATAGCAAGTCTAAAAGCTGCATTTTCACCTATTAAGTAATACTGCAAACAGTGACCTGCACATGTAGAGTACAGTGCAGTTCATCATTAAACATTCCCGTAAGGGGAGCTGGTATGGGTTTGCAAACTTTTTCCCTTAGAACAGTTACGATACATTAGGCAAACATTGCTTGTAGCTGTTTCACAGTGGAAATTTAAGGGCTCTCCATTATAAGTGATGTCGTTATTCTAAATTTAGGGACCTATCAAGCATGTCCAGTTACAGATGGTGATATGTAAAGGGGTTTTGCATGCAGAAATATACTGGAATGAAAGACTTCACTGAAAAAGTTCCTTATTCAAAACAATATATATCGGTGGCTATTTGCATTGGATATACAGCAACGGGCACGAGGTAGATTTATATCTAAAACTAACATGGCATGTGTTATTTAAGAAGTTGCACATTGTGCAGGTTACCCAATTATTTAAACATATTGCTACACCAGAGGTCTGGCTGTAGCAGCTACTATATTGGAGGTTCTGCTGTGCCAAAGAGGTATAAACAATGATTTTAATAAAAAAATAAAAATAAAGGACGTTCCATGAATGTTAATAAAGAGTTTTTATGTATACCATGTATATTTTCCTGTTATTTATATATATATATATATATTTTTTTAATAATGTCATTAGCCTAAATATATGTTTCCGCTGTTGAATACTGCCAGACAGACTTCTCTGTAAAATATGATGGCCGTCATGACTGTGCAACTCGAATCAATAACATCTAAGGAGACACAACCAGTACGCAAGCTCTGTTTTTAATTCAAAGCATACGTGTGATTTGTATTTCGTGACAGATACTTCAGTGGTAAAGCTAGGCAGAGACTTTCTACAAAATCTTCAGTTTGCTGTTGCCGATCTCTTTGCAAAGCTGCATTTCCTGACTCAGAAATTGTCAGTTCAAAAACAAACAATAAAAAAAAGGCTCAACTTGTATGAAGTATTGGCATTCTTCATTCATTCTTGTATATAACATTTCATTTTCAGACCATTGATTAATGAATAATAATGCAAAACTAATGTTTGGAAGTTGTGCAAACATTATTACTATTTTTTCTTGTGGGATCGTCAGTGTTAGCGTTTTCTTGGTAATGTTACTCTAAGCCCAACGTACATGCCTAAGCTGGCATCACTTGATCATAATTCTGTTCTAAAACTGCATTCATCATCGCTACTTACCAGCATACTAATTAGGCACTTACACTAAAAATGCGATTGCTGTAATGTTATTGTAAGAGGACAGTGTGGAGGGAGGAGTTAGCCTCTGCTTTTTTTGCTCTGGGTCATTTCTTGTATGGACGAAGGACCGTTTGAATTTGGATGGTTCGTTGCCATTGCCAACAAGGATATGGGACCATGTATTTCTTTCTTCATGGCTCGCTTGCCAGTAGCTTCTGATAAGTAAGTTATTTACAGTGTTTCAAGCTCAGCTTTGGTGAGAATATGAACAGCAGTAGATTGTATTGAATGGTTTGTGTATCCGCCACTTGCTCAGCTTCGAAATCATTGAACCAATGTAATTTATACCTATTTGCTCCAGTGAGTTAGTGATGTGGGAGGTGCCGAAAATGTAAATAAAATGCAGGTGGGTTTTCAGGCATTTTTATATGTATTTGGGTATATTTACAAGACCATGTTAGGGAATGGTGGGTGGTAATGCTGCTAAAGTACCCCAGAGAAAGCAGTAGCTTAGAATTGACTTTCCCATCATTACACATTTAATGCATCTCTGTCGTAAGTAGTGTCTAAGCAAGTGCTCTGTTCACTCAGCTGGATCCTCAACCATTTCCATTGATCCAGGTCCAGCAATTGGCAGAGTTCTGAAATCTGTACAGCATATGCCTTGTAAAAATGTTTTGTAACCTACATGTCGTAAACCAGGTCTTCTCATACTTTTTTATTTTTTGTTTTAATTAAAACTCTACTAGAACATCCCATAGAACATCAAATGCTGTTGTTACTGGATGTTAACCTGAGCCTGAGAGCACTCCATTACATGCAAAGCAATTTTTCCAGTCAGTAGTTTACCATGCAGATTTTAAAATGTTCAGGTGTTGCTATGAACAAACAAAATGAAGATTTTCTTCTTCTTCTTCGAAGACGCCCTTATCCAGGGCGACTTACAATTGTTACAAGATATCACATTATTTTTTTACATACAGTTACCCATTTATACAATTGGGTTTTTACTGGAGCAATTTAGGTAAAGTACCTTGCTCAAGGGTACAGCAGCAGTGTCTCCCACCTGGGATTGAACCCACGACCCTCCGGTCAAGAGTCCAGAGCCCTAACCACTATTCCACACTGCTACCCATTATATTTTTTAAAGAAAATGTACAGCAAGAATAAGGTAATTTATATAAGCACACCCTCCCAACTTTCATCAGATTTACAAAGAATCATAGATGGCAGCCGATGACAAAACATTTAATTGGTTTTATAGATCCTCGTTGGTGTGTCAGGTGGGTACTCCGCTTTTGTTTTAAACCACTTGCTTGTCTTAGCAGGAAATTTCATGCTTGAGTTGTGCTTCTTATCTCAAACTCGGCTTTCATTTTTAATTAGTCCAAGCACTGTCTGGTAGATATGACTATAGTAGAAGGAATGGGGCTATATTGATTGTCTTCCTTTCATCTTTGTTGTGTCCCTTTCAAGATTAATAGAACAGAGATGAAACATGAGGCTCTTTTTAAGTGTTTTCAGTTTCTTTGAGGTTTCTGAACTGTTTCCTGTTGGACCAATGGTTATCAGAGAGCACATTTTAAAACATAGCTAGAATGTCTGCCAGCTCATTGACTTATCAAATCCCTACTAACAGAAGAAGTGCACTACTCCCATCATTATTTCCCAGAATTCTGGAATTCTTGGCACTCAAGGGTGTACCCATGACAAGCATGGTGGTGTTTTGTTTTTATTTAAAGGTTAAGTTCTGTAGTTCTTGTTGGAAGCAAGTCAACTAATGAAAGTACCAGTAAAGTAATATACATTTAAAATGAAAAGAAAAACTGTGTTACACCATTCAATGTAATGGTTCGGTGTGACATCAGGTAGGAAGCAACATGATTGTCAAGTACATTTAAAATTACTTGAATTTTATACGTGTGATATTGAGGACCTACCTGACACCAGTTTTTATTCATCATGTTTATCCCATTTAGGCCACTTGTCCCTTCTTTAAAAATAAACCTTTCTAGAAAGTATGTCTCTGAGACCTAAAAATCCACTACATTCAGATCCCCTCCTGACTTATGCTATCAGTGATCAATGAACAGTTTATTTCTGATTTACTGGATTGAATCCCTCATAGCCTGACACAGACCCCTTCAGAAGATAAGTTCAGCCATGTTAAAAATAGCGGACTACAGATTGCATCCATGTTGACACAGTCTATCAAACAAAAGGAGTGCAGTTTAAAAACACGGTTGTTTTGCAGGTCAAGGCCCACTTTTTGTGCCAAGAGTTCTAATCGTCAGGAAGCATGCTGAGTGCTTTCTTTTGAGTGGGTATAAAAGCCACGCTGCTGGGGGCAAAAAAAAACATAAGGTAGTAGTGTGTTTAGAAAGTAAGCCTGTTTTTAATTGAGAAGACAAAGAAAAAACATAAGTAAATAAAACCTAGATGTACCTTCCTGGTTGATGAAAAACATTCCCAATAACACACACTGTTTTAAAATAGATACAAATGACATTTTCACCAAAACTTGTAAGTACAATAGATATATTAGTGTAATAAAAGGCATTCATAGTTGTTCCCTAACATTGCTTAATAGTATCAATTTGATGAATAAAATGGCATAGAGTTTTCAAATCATAAAATAAGCCGTATTTAACATTTCTGTAGTTGTTGTAATGCAATCTTTTTTACTTTACAGGCAGTGTTCAGAGTGTGACCAGGCAGGTAGCAGTGACATGGAGGCAGACATTGCCATGGAAACCCTACCAGATGGGACTAAGAGGTCAAGGCGACAAATTAAGGAGCCATTAAAATTTGTTCCTCAGGATGTGTCCCCAGAACCTAAGAAGGTCCAAGTAAGAAACACGGTAAACTTCCTCCCTGAAAATATTTCGTTTTTATTGTATAATGCACTTCAGTGGAAAACATTAATCTGTACACCATGTATATAGTTAGATAAAGAATTAGGATTTATGAATTGTGTGACCTTTCTTCTAGTCTAGGCTTGACTGTGCTCCACATTCAGTAATGGTAAACAAAAAATTGGCATTTAAAAAAAGATACCGTTATTTTTCTTGTTGACTGCTTCGTGTTATCTCAACAAAAAGAGAAAATGAGGACACCTATTGCTCTTTATTCACTTTATCTAAAAAGGAGATGCAATTACTCATGGAGGCATTTTTGGGCTGATTGGCATGTCTATTTAATAAGGACACCCACCCCTCGTTATATCGCCCCTCGCTATATATCCGCTATACTGTGGATTCGGATATATCGCGGTCCTGGAGTTGGCTCCCCATTTTTACTGTCTAAATGCGCATGCCTTAGCTGCAATATACATAGACACTTAGAATTACTGTTTGTTTTATTTTGTACTGCACATCACAAACAACAATATACAAAACAATTAAAAACAAAGCATTAATATCATACTGTTATCATATACACACGTATTGCACAGTAACACAAAACAAATTAAATATCTACTTGCTGAAGCGGTTTTTATTTTAGCCAACAAGGTGTTCACGTGTGGCAGCAATGCACTAGCAAAAGTCACAAGGCAGTGACGTCAGCTCCCTAGCAACAAGCCTTCTATGTTTGAAATGGATTCTTTCAATGCAGCGGGTTTGTGCATTTGAGAAAGGAGAGAAAGACTCATGAAATTAATTGGAAACTAAAGTTGATGAGAAGCAATTACCCTCTGCTGTACACATTACAACAGTGAGCTGCTTTTTATACAAAAAATGAGAAAAAGCAGGTTGCATAGAGGATTTATACTGGACCCTGACACCCCCAGATAAAACGAGGGAGTGGTTGTACAGTATTTGTTAGCCTATTTGTTTTTCTATGGGTCTCTTGCTATATCGCGGCCCTTGATATATAGCGGATTTATTTTGGACCCCGTAGGGGTGGTACATACAGCCATTGGCTGTATCTGTATCTATTCGTGCCCATGCTATTTGTTTATGAATCTGGATGTGTAGTCGTCAAACCGGAAGTGGGTGGGGCAAAATCTGAAGTTGTTTAAAACTCGTTTTTTTTACCCTGATTTGCACTGGGAAAATGACAAAACAATGTACAGTTTTCAATGCAAACTTCACTTATACTGTGTATAATATGTGCAGTCCAGTCCTGTGCTGTATTTTGTAACAAAGCTCTACTATAAGTAGGGCTTTTCGTTTTTAGCGATCAAAACGATTTAATAATTTTAAAAATCTGCAGTGGATTTACTGAGGCAAGTGTAGTCAAAGCAAAAAAAATGCTGCCTTTTTTAATAAATATAAATAATTGTGATTTTGGGGTGAAAAAAACAGCACTGCAAGCTATGCTGAAGAAGTATAGATTGACTGAAAGCTGTAAACACAGTCAGTCACGGAGCAGCCAGTATTAAGCAAACACACACACAAAAAGAAAAAATTTAAATCAAATAAACTTTTCTAAAATCCCAAAACTCAGTGAGACAGTGTTTTTCCGCACAATGCACAGAGACAATGGCGTCTTGCTAAACTGTTTACAAAAATATTAAATTTATATTTTCACAACGTTTAAAAAAAAAAATGCAACATTCCTACCCCTTCCAAAAACAGTATTTTATTTATATTATGACAACACAAACTTTTTCTTGACACAGTGAAACAAATTTAAGCACAATTCCGCTTTACTTTTTCCCTATACAGCCCTCTCGAATCGAATGAACTGAAGCACTGAACTGAACTGACTCTGTGCCCTTCTTCCCCACACCGATTGGCTGCCAGTGTCACAGACCGCAGAGGGAGGCGTGGTTGAAATGAGAGACACTTCAAACATTTATTTTGCAAAGAATACTGCCTGACACTATTCGGCCATTACTAACATTAGGAAGGACCGTTGCATCTTGCATGTCCGAATACGAATTCGTATTCGGGAACAACCCTAGGACTCCGACACCGCGATATATCGTGCAGGTGGTGTATAACAGCAAAAGCGTCAGAGGGGAGAGGGGGGAGGGGGACGGGGGGGTCAGCTAAATTTTACATAATGACATACAGTGTTTATTCAGGTACTTTTTAAAAAAAAAATTTGCTGCTCAAGATATTAAACACTTTAAAGATATACAAGTTTATCTTTTTTCATTCTTTACTGTGAGCAAAGAAAGATAAGTCAGCACCACACTCTGCTATTGTTTGTTTTCACTTACCATACTCTACCATACCCAGAATCTCTGAGAATCTCTCTCTCTCTCTCTCTCTCTCTCTCTCTCTCTCTCTCTCTGAAATATTTTTAGAAAAGAAATATTTTTTAAAAATCCCAGCTAAATGTATCCAATAGCTTTATCAGAAGGTGCTTTTTTTTAAAAGTTCAGTAGAGTGAACTTCAGAATGGAATAGTCTTTATTGAATGTTTTGTGTGATTATTTTTTAATAGCAAGGAGGAAATAAACCCAAAATAAGACAGACAGTATTGCTTACTGTACTTTAGTTATTGGGTTTACCTTTGTTTTGCAACTGGGTATGTAGCCTCCTTGTAATGGTTAAACATGATTAGACACTTAAGCATCCTTGAACATGACAGAGAAAAATTATCGTCATAAATGTTCAGTAATACAAATCCACGAGGAAATGCTTTTGGCTATATGTGGCAGGATGACAGAGGTTTGAGGCTCAGAGACAGTGGAAGGGGCAAAATAATGATCTTTATTAAACAAAAAAATAATCAAATAAATAGGCACAAGGGCCAACAAAAAGGTTCAAACAAAAATACAGAAATGTAGGCTGGGCATTCGCCTTCACTACAGTTTCTTTTTTCAAAACTAAACAGCACACCAACAAACAAACTCACCCCAAAACTCTTCTCTCTAACAAAGGGTTTCAGCTGTCTTTTATAGTCTGTGGCTGGAGCCCAATTAACTAATAATTAACAATTAAACACTTAAGGCTCCAGCCACATTCTCACATGCATTTTTACAGGGAGGAATTTAACCCCCTCCCTGCCAATCCAAAACAAACCAAGAATCACAAAAACCATAATAAAAATAGTAAAAATACAACAATAACAAAACACAAATTTATAGGGGCGAGCTAGCACCCCATCACACTATATTATTAGATCGCCCGTAAACCACAGAGCATAGTCTTTAATATTCTTGGGCAATTTGCAGATTTAAATACATAGAATGTAATTGTATACAATCTAGTTCATATTTGAAGACCCCCTCCCCCAATATTGTATACTATACACAAAATGCCTTCCATGAAAAGTATTATTTCAAACAATAACAATAATTTATTTCTTGCCGGGCATGGCTTCTAGCTTCCTTCAATGTTGCCTTCCAAGTGTAGGTGGCTTATCTGAGAGCAACGCATGTCGTATTTTGTGTGGTCATCCTCTGAAACGTGTGCCAGGCATGATACTGTGATACAGCTAACCTAATACAGCTGCCATATTTGCCATATTATTTATATGACTTTCATTTCCAGATGATGAACACCCCATGCTTTGAAATACAGCTCTGAATTTCAGTTTAGGTCTGTATTCTTACATCTCGGTTTCACTGTCAAGTTTGATTATGGAAATCATTCAGTACAGAATAGCCATTTTACATGGACATTTATTTTAATCTTCGATTATATTAATTATCAGGACTACTGGATGTGTGATTATTGGGATGTATATAAATAGCTGAGAATCTAAATATTGCCACTGAGATTATTAAAATTGTGTACCAATATTTTGAAAATCAAGCAACTGATAGTGTAAGCGAGTCTCTTTCGTGCATGTAAGACACCAGAAAGGGTCCTATTTAGTGATTTTAGAGGGCGGCAGCTTTCAGATCCATTACCATTGAAATCAAATGAATGCATTCCGTTGTCTTCAGATATGAAACACAGCTATGTACCATGATTCACTCTGTCTGCTTTGGCTGTTGGTTTCTTTCAATAAAAGGTAAATTAATTGTGGCCAGAAGTATGTAACCTTTCTGACATATTTCTGAAACCCTAAATGATATATTGTCCCCCACTTACAGGCACTACTCATTTTACATACGATATCAATTTTACTTTATGTTTGCAAACCATTCTATAAGCAGTGCCATTCCCCTAGTATACTAGTACTGGAGATGTATTTTTTTGTGATGTTTAATTGTGTAAATGTTACCTAACCACAGTTAAGTTTGAAATGAGAAAAATCTGCCACTGAGGAGTTGCTACCTCCAGATATGTTGCTTGTTCTACCACATTGTTATTCTTCTGTAATTTTAAAGTAATGTGGAATTTTTCCAGGTTTTTCTAAATGAGAACATGTGATAAGAACTAGCATAAGACTTCAAGGACTAAGTGTTTTGATTTTCAAAAGACAGCATTTTCAATAAATTAGGTTCAGAGGGTCAGTGTGGAATTATCTTCAGACAAGCAGCCATGGTACTTGGTTTAAACATGGCGATGTCAATTCCCCCTGACTGTTCAGCGCGCTGGATCGCGTCAAGCGCCACCTTCCCGGTATACAAAGCAAACTCCTCTTCTGGAATGGCACTGAAGCCAGGAATTGAAGCGGAATCCTCCTTGACATGAGACATTACAGGAACTCTTCTAGGGTTGAAAATCCGTACGCATTTCAAGAACTTAATTGCGGGCTGCCCACTCTCAGTATCACTGATGGACCATTTTTAACGATCTTAAGGGTTATTATGCGGCAATGCTTGATCATACGTTTTATGCGTAAAATTACACGGGCGCGTAATTGCGTAATTGCCCGGGATGTATATAATAACCAATGCCCTTAAATTTCACGATAACTGCTTGGATGGAAGACTTTATAGTTGCTAGCAACTCTAGTTATTATTTATTTCTTAGCAGACACCCTTATCCAGGGCGACTTTCAATTGTTACATACAATTACATTATTTTTTACACATAATTTTTACATACAATTACCCATTTATACAGTTGGGTTTTTTACTGGAGCAATCTAGGTAAAGTACCTTGCTCAAGGGTACAGCAGCAGTGCCCCCCCACACCTGGGATTGAACCCACGACCCTTCGGTCAAGAGTCCAGAGCCCTAACCATACTCCACACTGCTGTCCAGATGATCACTTATCGTGATAATACCGGGATATTTTCTGTTCAGCTTGTATCATGATGTGAAAAATCTAGTATCGCTAAAACCCTGCTGATGATTTGAGGTTTGCGTTTTCACATACTGACACTTGACTGGCTGGGGTATTGTTAGCTGTGTCATAAGAACCACTTGCTTGGTTTTGCTTGGTGTATGGGCATTTGTTATTAGCTGAGTTTGAATATTTACCTGAAACTGGCATTTGATAGAATATGTTATTCCATGGTACTAAAAATGTTTTGTGATTCTCCCCTAAAAAACAAAACAAAACAAAACAAAAACAATGACGTTTAAGCGGACAGCATGAATATAAGGTGGTGCACTAGGAGGGTTAATTGTATTTGTTCAGAAATGTTTAATCACTTCTGTTTTAATTTAAATAAATAGGTTAGCGCGTCTAGAAGGTTATTGGCCTTGATATATCGTCTCAGATGCATCTCTGTCAATTTCTTGCTGAAGTCATTGTCTGGCACTATTCGTCAGGGGTAATGGTATGAAATTGAGCTGCCAATTGGTGATAACTGCTCCAGCTGCCATGTCTTTTGTTGCCAAAGGCAACAGATGGGATTATATTCACAGTCAGTTTAAATATGTTGTCTATTTTTCTTCCTTTTTAAAAATCACTTGAGTACCTTAATTTTCAACTTGACTTTAAGAATGTGTGTTTTGAATGATTTACTATACAACAGGATTTTTTAAAGGTTGGAGTGTCTGAATTATGCATTAATACATTGTTTACCATTTGTTTTAATCTGTGTTAGGCAGTCCCTGCAATAATTTACTGTTCCAGAATTCTTCGCAATTTACTTCTGAAGTGTGTTTTTCTGTTTAAAAATGGACATAACACATACAAGGGATTCCAATGATTTGATTGTTCTGTGATTGCAAGGCATACAGTAGCTGTAATGTTAAATATGACCAAACTGATTACTATATTTATGACCTATGGTGAAACTCTCTTAATGTCACTCCTCTTAATGTCACACATGAATATTATCACTACATTGAAATGCCTGGCAAGAGTATAATGGGAATCAAAGGAAACATGCTGCTGTTAATATCAATTAACTCCCCTACAGTTTCACTTAGCTATAGCCCCTCTCTGCTTCTTCAGTTGTGTGTATACTGTATATGCAGCAGCATCGTCAAAATGAGTGAACCCGTATTGCATGATGAAGAAAACCAAAGATTTTATTTTCTTACTTTCTTACAGTTCCTATCATTATTCTAAATGCTAGTAGTGTTTGCTCGCAACGCCACATTTTACTTTAAATGTACATTTATTTTCAGCACATGTCTATCTCACAATAAGCATTGCGTTCTGTACAGCAGACCAATGAAACAGTTTAAGGCCCATCCTTCTTCTTTTGACTTTTACCGGATCTTTGCTGCACAGAGATTTTACACACACTAGAAAAATCTTGATATACAAAAATTGATTTGTTGTAAAAAAAACAGGTTTAATCCAAAACCTCCAGCAGTAATTATACAAATTGTGTACCATAGCTGTGTATATAATAAAGCATTGCAATTCCTTTAAAAAGCACAAATATTAATTATCAAAACAAATAAATAAATAAACAAATAAGTAAATATATTGCAGTACTATCTAAAGTCAGCATTTGTTGTGACTCACAGTTAGCTAAATTAACATTCCAATTTAAACAGGTTATAAAAAAAGCATGTCATTCTCGTTTTCCGCTTTCTGCTTTAATGATATGCTGACATCCTTCTTGCCATCACAAAGTAACTGGTAATGGAGACAACCAGTTAAATATGCCTACTCTTCTGCAACCAATCAATGAACCGCTTGTTCGCTTATCTTCGCCACAGAGACAGAAGGCAGATAATACAGTCAAATCTGCTCATGTGACCACCTTTATTTAGCAACCACCTGGTCTAAGCGGACACTTTAAATTCCTCCCAGTGATATTTGTGTTTATATTGAACTGTATTAAGTGACCACCTGTCTAACACGACCAGCGACCACAGTTCTCTTACCCAGCAACACACTCAAACCTGTATTAAGTAGCCTTACACAGGGCTGTTATAAGAAAGATATGGTTTTAAATGGTATGTCCTAAATTCAGAGGAATATTTTATCCATAATCAATAAAACAACAGTGCTGTCTTGTAAAGGAATAGAGAAAACGTAGAGAAACAAAAGGTGCTCCCTAAATGACAGAATTAAAGTTATTAAACTTGTAAAGACAGTAAGTGCCAGAAAAACTGCTTAACAATTCAGCACTAGAATGACGCAGATACAGCATTTTGAAACAGAAAGAACTAGTGCTTGAAGTTTTAGGTTTTTATTTTTGTTCACGTGACCGTGTTTTGAGCCGATTCTATATCTTATTTAAACTGTTAATTACTCAACAAAGGCGCTTCTTTTTACCTTGATGTCCTGATTGACTTGCTGATTCTGTTTCACCTTCTTCATTATTCGAACACAAGAACAAGCAATGACATTAATCACTTCCCCCAGATGCTACTTTAACTTGCATTTCGTTCTCGCACTTGACTGGGAACTAGGTAGCTTCCAATGTGTCCTTTTCGTGTTGTGTTGTTCTTTCCCACTAACATAACAGAATGTTGTCATAATTAGGATGTGGTGGCTTAAGACTTGAAGGCAAACCGTTAAAAGGAAAATAAACACCAAAACATTCAAGCCAGACTTATATGAGTATGAAAACAATGTGCGCGGTAATCGAAAAATATCTTGTGCTTATGCTGGCGTCGGTTTCAGGATGCAATTAATCAACATGTACCTGAAAGGCAGACACAGGCATTGAAATTTGCAAAGGATTTTAAACATTGTGTGTGACCTGAGACAGGCAAACATTCATTACGTTCATAAAATAATTTGTTTTGTAAATGCATTATCTAAATGAATGTTATTAAATTACATACTTCCTTTTGTTCATATTACATCTTCTGGGTTTTACAATGTATGTTAGACATACATAACTACAGGAAAGCATGTCAGAGACAAATAGAAAAGTTATGGGCCCTCTTTTAAGAGACCATCTCTTGAGGATATATAAAGAATCCTTTCTGTTTGTCTGTCTGTCTGTGTGTATGTCACACATTTTCAGTTTCACATGTGCATTTTTCATCTATTATAGAGAACTAGAGGCCAAAAACGAAAACGAGTCTCCATCTCCGAAGAGGAAAAAGCAGAGGTATGATATATTTATATATACATTTTCTATCTAGTAAAATATATCTTCTTCTTTGGTTCATCATACATTGTGTAATCTTTTCATAGGAGCCACCTCCCCGAGAAAGAAGACAGCGACAGTCAGTAATGCAGAAGAAACCAAAAGCAGATGATCTGAGGACCGAGTGTGCCACCTGTAAGGGTCCAGGGGACAATGAGAATTTAGTCAGGTAGGCCCGGTCTTGTTGACATTTTCCCTGATGAAGTTCCATCTTCATTAGGATCACCTTATGTTGTAATGAAGAAAATTGCAATGTTAAATTGAAAAAAAAAAAAACGGATTTAGTGAGAAATATCACTTCAGAAACCTCCATTTATCTGGCTTATTGAACTGCCACACACATGTATACTGTGGATTTAGATGTAATTAAGTAGGATAATCTGTTTGTTTTCAAACGCAAAGGGATTAATCCCTCTTGTCAAGTGTAGTTAATGGTTTAGAGGTCCTTGAGATAAACATCTAAAAAGCAGTCATTGAAGAATAAATCCAATTAAATGAATTGACAACTGGGCAGTGCTCGGTGTCCATACTAATAGAGGTTCAGACCAATGAATTCTGGACACAGAAGGCCAATGCAGTAGGACAGATTTTATATTTGTAGAATCACAATTTATTTAATGAAAGTAATATTATAAACCTTACAGATCATCTGATTCTGAGTTAAGGTGACATTATCCCACTAGTTAAGCTTCATGTCTAAAATTATTTCTGTAATGTCCACTGAAAATTACATCCTGTATATATAAAAAAGCTAATGTGTGCATAGCAATATAATTGCAAAAATGCTCTCAAACGCAGGTATTATGAGCTAGAAAGTTGACCTTGTTATGCAACTACTGGTGGTTTCTGTGATTGTTAATCATCCAATTATCTAACGAGTAAAGCCAGCTACATCTATTAGTATTGCTTATTTTAGGAAAAATGCCAACAGCATAATAATACACTGCTGCTTATACAAGGTTTGTCAGAGTAAAGGCTACTACCCACCAGACGCGATGCGACAAGTGAAACTGTGTAGCAATGCGACAAATTGAATATAACCTATACTTATGATAAGTACCTTTCACACCACAGGTGACGTTGGGGGCGATGCCAAATAAATAGCATTGAATCCTGTTTTTTGCGATTTGTCATGCGATAGCTAGGGCGTTGAGCAATCAGAGAACAGCGAAGTAGTATCCAAAATACAGAGGAAAAAATAATACGTGCCTTGGAAAAATACCCAGTTTCATGACTGATCATCGCGATTTGAAAGATAATATATGGACGTCCATTTCGAAGGGACTGGATAAGCCTGACGTCTATGATTTATTGCTATATATTAGGGGGTGAGTCTGAATATTCGAATAATCGAGTATTCTAAATAGAATTACTACTCGAATACTTTGATCAAGTTTTGAATACTCGTTCATTTCTAAAACAAATGGAAAAATGCTCTAACTACGCCCGAAAAAACTTGGCATGGTATTTTCGAGAGAGGAAGAAGTTGAAAGTGATCAGCCACTACAATTGTCACCTCACTGATAATTGACAGGGAGGCGGGCGCTCTTCATTTCCTAGCTCTGCTATTGGCTAAGGGAGTACATGAGCAGTGAAAATGGCATCTTAAAAAAAAGCAACACACAGAAGTATTTTGAAAAAGGTTAAATGAGACTACCATGCAATGTAATCTCTGTAGCACAAGTATTTTGTATTGTAAATCAAGGAGTTAAATACTCAGTCATCTAAAATGCAAACACCCTTCTGCTACTTTGGAAGATAACACATAATGTGGCAAAAAACAAACAAGCATTGCATCTTTTACTGTGCGTAGTGGTCGGCAATGTTAAGCCTTTGTTGTTTGAGTTCTGGTGTTACTGGGCTCGGCTTGATTCCAGAATCAGACACTTATATCATGGAATCAAGTATGGGTACACTATATCTCGTTTTTATGTTATTATAGCATAGATGTTATTGAGCAAACATATTTTGTTGTGCTTTTTTAGTAAGCAGGTGTGTTGTGTGTCAAGTGTGTTAAAATGCAGTTTAAAGTTTTGAAGGTCTTTTTTGTAACGTTCTGTGTTTTACAGTTAAAACCCCTCTGCTGCGTATTCTTATTTCTTACTTCTAGTTTAAATATTTTTTTACTTTGAATACATTAGATGCCTTAGATGTTTCTTTGCTGTTACTGTGGATGTATTTACAGTATTTATGCATCCCTATGTGTGGTTGCTGCTGATACGTTCTAAAGACCTGTCACTGTTGAGTAATTAGAGGTCAAGTATTCGGGTATTCGAAACTTTTATTCTTGGTATATTCAAATATCTTATTATTCGAAATTCCCACCCCTGCCATATATGTTGGAATACCATCAGAGAAGACACTTATAATTAGTACATCATGTTGATGAATATGTACTAATTCATCAACATGATGTACAAATTATTATTGACAAAACTATGATTAATAGTCTTAATCATAGTTTTGTCAATAATAATTTGTAATAGTTTTATAGATCTGGCAGTTTTCAAATCTGTCGCATCGCCTCTGTGTCGCTTCTAGTGTGAGGTGTAGCATCAGATTGGGTTATAATATCATTCTGTGTATGAAATTAACAGAAATGGAATATACAAAGGTGGAGTCCTAAGCCATTCTCTGTGTCCACTTGGTTTCTTTTCACAAACTCCCCCACTGACAAAGAATGCTTTTAAAAAGAATCATAAACTAAATACTGGACAAGTGGTTTATCTTCACCATTGCTGAATGAATCCTTTGGCGCCGGCAGTGTCTTGCAGAGGGTACAAACCAGATGGTTTTGGGTGCTTGAACACCTCGGACAGAAAACAGTCCATTTCATAAATCCAGCCAACAGGGGGGCAACCGTGGACCAATTGAGAACAATGGGCCGTCTCGGAATGAAAACAACCAATGGGAAACACCCCACGTGGACTCGGGCACAGCCCAAAATAAACAAACTATCCAATCACAGGGGTGAGAGAGGAGAACAAAAATAACCAGCGCAACTTTCAAACGGCGCTCCCCTTAATAGAAACAGAGCTTCCGAGGCAAGAGGAAAGAAAGTAATGCTGAGGAGAAGTAGTTCAGAGGAACAAAATGGAAGCTGAACTGCTCTGAAGAAAGTTTCTGAAGCTTGGAGGAAGCAATGGGAAAGTATGCTGGAATCATGGGAGAATCTATGGTTTGAAGACATGCTGAGAAAATCATGTTTGGAGAAGGCCTAAATCAGCTTTGAAAAGGGCCCTAGCTCTTTGGTCTACGAGAAACTGAACCAGTAAACGTGACACTGCCCTGATCTGAAAGCAGTCTTTGGTTTCCATGAAAACGAACTGAAGCATAACCAGCAGCTGGGCCTAAGGTCATATACTAGCCATACAGAAGAACTGCAACGAGAACACTTCCATGAACTACATAACTTCAATTGCAACGCATTATCTGAACTGAGTTACGTCTGGTCAATGCTGCTCTTTCCAGTTGGAAAACTGCTGACAAGACAAAGATAATGATGCAAGACGACTGGAAATCAGCAAGCTGATCTCCATTTGAAAAGAACTATTTGTTATTGAGAGCCGACACAATACAGTGCGTACTTCAAGCAAAGTACTGTCTTCTTTCATTGGAACTTCAGATCCAGAGAGAGAAGCTGCAGTGTTCATCACCAAAGAAGATTGACTAATTTGTTGAAAATCGATAAGTATTCAACATTTTGAATATTAAATATTTTATGACTTTAGAAATTAACTGTAGCTAATGCTATCAAGTTAGTGGATAAATTGTTCTAAAAATAGAATATAACTTCCTGTTTGAGTGTGTAAGAAATGTATTTTTGTTTGTTGAAAATGTGCAACTCAAAGGAGGTGCCTCATAAATTTCTGAGTTAATTTGAATATATAATGAGTTGAGGTTGATAACATATCTAAACTAAATTAACAAGGTAAAACTAATTTAATAAATTAGGTACTGGAATGTTGGATTCCGTTCTGAGTGGGAAGTTGAATTAATTCTTGTGCATTTTGATGTGAAACATGATTGATTACAATGAGAAACGAGTATTGAAAATACTAATGCAAAGTAGACACTGTGTGATCAGCCATAATTAATATTAGTATATTAACCATGTATGCTAATAATGTTATGATCGTTGTAATCGTTTGACTATATAATCATTGAACTATTTCAATGACCAATCGCCTCGCCTTTCTGTAATATTACATTAGTTGTGCACCCTTTTTATTCTTAAATAAAATATTGTTTTATATTTCTGACACGTTGTGTGAATGTCAATTATTGTCAAGAAAATCCGAGTTCTACATGATCCTGAACTTAAATAAGGTATATCTTGTTTATTATTTTGACGTCACTGAGTGGGTGACTAGAGACTCATTTATATTTAAATAAATTGTATACCTAATTCACTACAGTGGTCATGTCATGCGAATATATCTGTCCAGTGAAAAATTGTACCACGTCTGGTATGTGGCAGCATTTACAGATGCAGTAACGGTTTATAGACTATGATTAGAAGGCAGTCATTATAAAATGAAAAGAAAACAAAATCTAAAAATACAAGCATGGAGAATATAACAAATAATAGTGATTGTTAGAACCAGAACATTATCATTACTGTATGTTGTTTTTCCACCAGATTGCCTGTTATATTTCCCTTGGTCTCGCAACAAAACATTCTTAAATCAATTATGTTCTGTTTTGACTTTATAAACTTCTCAACATCTAACTTAAGTCCTGTGCCAATATCAACATGCTGTTTGCAATAATTTACCAGTTTGAGTTATCATAGCTGGAGTTCCAGTCAAGCTGGCCAGTAAGAGGTGACACACAGTGAAGCACAGAGCAGATTGTGATTTCAGTTCAAAAGTACCAAACTGACTCTGTGCGCTAGCAAAAGATGCTTCCATGATGGAGGAAGAAAAAGTAATCCAAAAGCAAACAATAACGACAAAGAACTGTTTATATGAAAGCTACATCAGATACCGAATGGTTTTTAAGATTGATTAAGTAGTTCATTTTCTGTTGTGCTGAGTTTTGTGTTTAGGTTCCATCTATTGTTAAGATTTAAACTATTATAACATTATAAATAATGTGTAATGCAGAAAATCTAAATCTTACTTCCACGGACATTCATGATGAAATGGCTACTGTTTGGAGCCTGTAATTCAAATAAATGATCACATTCATTGTCTTGATCTTGGGTTAAAGTCAATTTATTGTAGCTCCTATGATGTTACTGTGTCTCAGGTAACCCTGACCAAATCCTTTTTGTATTAAAAATGTAAAGCTATGGAACTTGGAAATCTAGCAATACAGAACAAAAAAAAAAGGTCTTTCAATTTGTATTTTAATCTAGGCCATCAAACTTTGAAGTTGCAGTTTCCTGTATCATATTTTATAATCCATGACCAGGATTAGCTAATGAATAGAGAGTGTATTAAACACACTGATATCTGCACGCTTGTGCCGCTTTTTATCAGTATGCTGCCATGGACTTAGTCTGTCTTGAGTTTCTGATTATATTCAAGTCATACAGAGATCAGTCGTTATCCATACATAATACCAAAATCACATTAACTCGTTCCCTTTCTTGGATAATCCTTTCTGACACTTTTGCTTAAGAACTTGAATTTCAGCTGCTGTTTGTGTGTGAGAAATAGATTGATTTTAATTATTGGACCAAATTAGACTAGATGGGACATTTTCTTAGATGGTCTGTATATTTTTTTTTCTTTGATTCCTTTTACTTTACTTTTTTTTTCAGCATCTCTGTGCTGTCATCTGTATATCTGTGTCTTATGGCCTATCAGTATTTTTGACAGGTGTCATCCATCCCCCCAAAACTGCATCCCTTAGAGCTTATGTGCTGTTTTTATCTGGCTACCATAGGGAATGTATATACCCATCTCCGTTGTCTTCCGACAAAAACTGCTTACCAGCATTAAAAATAATACATCTTTCAAAATAACTTGTAATAATTGTAGATATGTCTGCACGACTGAACTTGCTGTGATTTGACAAGTTGGAGGCAAAAGTTTTTTGTAGCAAAATAAAAGAAGCTAGTAAAGTTCATCGCGGTTTCAACTAGAAGTCTTCATCAATGTCTTTCAGTGGTGAAATTAGTTTTAGTTAGTGTGATTGTAACATTCTTCAAAACAGTTTTAGTGAGCAATGTTTCTACTTAATGCATTTTATAGGGGTGGGAAAAATATCTGAATATCCGAACAAATATTTTTTTACATGTATTCGAACATGAAAATAAAATATTTGTATTCGTCAGAAATGCATATTGTGCTGTTTTTTTTATTACTGTTTTTTGCAAAGTAAAAAGTACATAATACATCATGTATGTGCATAATGAGGGGTTTATTTTAGTAACAGGCTGTAATGTTAGTGTCTGCTGCGAGAAATTACATTGTTGAAAACGGACGGAAATAAGCATCATGTGTGTTTGCTCTTCCGCTTCATTCAGACGTTGCAATATGGCAAGTGGCAAAAGGCCTCAGTCTCACGTGTGGAATAATTTTGACAAAATAAATGAACAACGTCTGTGCAAGTGCTAACAGTTGCTCTCGATCCCCAATTTAAAATGCTTAAGTTTCTTTCTGATGTCCAAAAAAAAGAAACCAAAAGAGAAATTGAGTCCAGATTACGCGCACGCAACCTAGAGCTGGCAAATACTGCTCTACCTGGGGATTCAGGTGCAGTTTTGGATTTGGGAAGCGAGACAACATCGGCATTGGCTTCTGTCAGCAACACGGATGCATTTACCACAGAAAATACCCACCGTGGCCAACAGAAAGCAAAACACGACTACAGCAGTTTATTTGGGTACGTAGGTGAGGAACCGGACACCGTGGCCGACCGATCTGAGTGATATTTTTTTGCAAGAACCCAAACTGTCTGTCACAGAAGACCCACTGTTATGGTTGAAGTAACATGCCTTGTGTTTTCCAACACTGTCCCAATTTGCAAGGGAAATGTTATGCAAACTGACAACATCGACTCCGTCAGAGGGTTTTTTCAGCAGCCAGTAACACCGTTACAAAGAAGCAGGCCTGATTCTGATTTGTTTTTAAATTATTTTCTGTTGGACTGTAAAGTGAACAACTCAAGGGTGAGTTTTTTTAAATTCTATAAAGGCACTTGAACACGTATTGCGAACGAAATGTTAATACATTTAAATTTCTTTATTGGTTGGTATTTGTTAGTTATGATAAGGTCTGAAGTACTGCTGTAATGTCAATAGTATATGCAAGTGCTGTGTTTTTGTTGTTTTTCAGGTTTTTTGTTTAAATGTCATACGCAATAAATATACTCCCTGAGTATCTCTCCACTTAAAATAACATGTTTCATTTAATGTTTTTTTTCTAAATTTCCGAACGAATATATTTATCTTGGACAAATATCCGAACATAAAAAAAAAGATGTTCACTAGCATTTTATACTATCTTGTTCATTAGTTTTTGGTACAAATAGGATATCATTTGATTTTCTGTGTGATGTGTATCCATTAAATTGGTTGCTTTTTATATTAAAACATGTCTTTTTCCCTTTCAGTGTTTCGACTGCGTATGCTCTTTAGACTGCCTACAAAATTATGTATATTGTGCAGTATTGTTGTCTGAAGAGGATAGGAATGACAATTCTTTATTTACTATTTTATTATTTTATTATTTATTATTATTGTTTATTTCTTAGCAGACGCCTTACCCAGGGCGACTTAACGTTACAAAATAAAATACATGTCAAGAATTACAGTACAATTAAGAGCAAGATACTATAGTGGTCTCTGTATAGTTTTTTGTGTTCTTATTGCTTGGCTCTCCCTGACTTCTAAGTTATCAGTGGTATCCTGGTATGCATCTTCAACACCTTTCCCAATCATTTACATAATGCAGCATCACCTGTTTCTTTGTTCACAATCTCGCTCCTGATCACAGGGTACGTTCTCCTTATTCTAGTCTCCATCTGTTTTATTTCTCTCTCACATCTGTCCTTCCAGTCCGTTACTTGACATGTACAATGCTGTCCTTTGTTGGGTACAAGTACCTCGTTCATTGTAGTTTATTTTTTTATTGCATCCCCTTGAGACCCAGCTTGTGTGGAGAATATTGATGCAGCAGTTTTTAAGGTTTTTTTTTTGTTTTTTGTTTTTTTTTGCCAATGGTTATACCTCTTAGCTTTTTAGTAGCCCCCCAGTAAATCTTGGATTCTATGTAAACACGTACAATAGGCTCTTGAACACCTGCATATTTACTTTTTATTAATGTCAAAATATAATAGCAATCTTTGTTCCAGTTGTTTAGTTAATGTTATCCCACAATATGCACTTATGCATGTCATCCTTAAAGCTTATTGGACTGATGTTTTGAAAAAACACCTTTTAAAAAGATGGCATTTAATTTTTATTAAAATCATGTATTTATAATGTTGCTGGCCTTTGCTAATGTCACCTTTTCAGATTGTTTTTTAAGTCAGTATAGTGTAATTTGATATAGGTGTACAAAAAGAAAAATAAATCTAGTTTAATGCTGCTTAAAAGCCCCTATCAGAATACTAGATACTAGAATATCTTACCTTATAATTTTAAGTGTATTTCTGTGTAAAACTGATTTTGAGTTCCATGAAAAAAATGTGCTTTCTTATTCATGTTGACTGTTGGTCTAATGTAATATGCTGTACTTGAGAATCTGGTTAACAGCATAATGTGACATTGTAAGATGGTGTAGTTACATATTTTTAGCATTTGTGCATAAACAGAGTAGTTATCCTTAAATCACAAAATCACTTTCAGCCGAGTAACTGCTAAAATCACTGCACTGTAGCATCCTGTAAATGCCTTAATCCTTCATCTGCCACATTAAGCCCAGGGAGAATAGTGAGCTGTGGTATCAGCACAGTTATATTAAGGGATGAGCCCTGAACCAAGTGGAAAGATGTTCTGGAAGAACAGTAACCTTTCCCATGATGAGTGCATTTTCCATTACATTTTTGACATAGAGTGGTGCAGAATGATTTAATGTTGGCATTTTTGTTTTGCTGACTCCCTTGTTTCCCAGTAAAGAGAACACAAAAGCTGGGTTAGATATGTAGATGGAGAGTGACCAAGCATCTGAATTCAATTGCTTGAAGATCCATTCATCAAAATTGCCGGTATCTTTCAGTATTGTTCCCACACTGCCATTTCTTCTTCTCGTGGTGCAATTACAGTCGTTCTTTAGGGTTAATTTATGGCATTGCCCTATGCAGTAATTGCATACAAGATTAATTATAAATCAGAAGTGCATAGCTTCTAATTAGTGGACGGAAGGCCCAATGGATCAAATATGCGACACCACATGCACGTCACAGCCCATTTCTGTAAGTCATTGATGAAAGAACACAAAAGGATATAATTAGGCTGCAAAGACGAAAGGTAAATATTCTCAACCAAGCATGATATTCAGTGTTACACATGTAGTATAGTGATGAGGTTTTAAAAATGCTTTTATACCCATTACCTTTAATAATGGAGGATACCTCATAAACATTCTTACAGTGCGCCCCATTTGTAATGCTGTAGTCGCGAGCCATAGTTAAGAGACTGTGCTATTTGTGTTCCGCCTAATAACGAGAATACTAGTGTTAGTGTAATGGCATTATGGGACAAATGGGAGCCATTACCATACCGCCTTATAACCTGTTCCACAGGATAAAGAGTCGCCTTATAAACAGGGAGCACTGTATTTGGAACAGTCTTTTCTTCCTGCTGTTTTGAATGATTGTGAGAACAAAATCTTCAGTAAAATCTATGTTTTTTTTTTTTATTTGTGCTGTTTTTTTTAAGCATGTTCATATGTGACACTCCTTGAAGCCAGTTCCTGGCCAAGACGGGCAACAAATGTCCAATGCCCCAACAGCACAACCCAGCACAGGTTTTAATTCCTTGGTAAGCCAGGGTATATCACCATTTTGGATCCAGACTCATTTTAGATACTATGTAAAAAGTGGTATTTTTCAGTTAAAAGAAGGGCCACTGCCAATAAAACATTTAAGTATATTTTCCTGACTTTACCTAAAGGGTGGGATTCTTTTTAAACATCACATTCTTCCATACTCCTGTGTTCGATTTGGACTTGATGTTTCCTTTTTGATTAGTTATCTTACAATATAGATGGTTGTGTGTTGCTTCTAGGTAAAGAGAATATTTCAATTGGTAAAATTTGAGTAGGGGATATACGGCATGTATGACAAATAGTATGGTAAATATTTGTTGGTATTTTTTTGGTTTGTTTGTTTGTTTTTTTTGCAACTTAAATGACCTACTGATCAAATCTTTAATTTGAAATCAGACAAGGTTTTTCCTGTTGTATTCTTTTTTGATAAAACAGACTCACTTAGCATTCTAGTAAAGGCTGACTAAATCAAAAAAATAGGTTGGCAAAATTGGATAATCTGCCCCTCTTCTACAAACGACACACAGGAAAAGCCTGAACATTTCATTCACTAGCCCTTAATCAAAATGGAAGTATATTGTCCATTATTGACCTGATCTCACGGTTACTCCTTAGTTAATTACTCTCTGTTCTTTGATAAATGTGTTATTTGCCACTTAGACAAATCTGCTTGGTGATGAAAAGATGAGGAATAGAAGGACTTTCGCCAATATAGTATGCTGATTACTTGATTCTTTATCTTTAAGTTTGTTGTAACTAAAGTAATCTTTTCTGTTTTATTAAACTCGGATGCAGGGTATTGGTTAGTTTGTTATGAGTCCCCAAAGTGGATGTCAGAAATGGAATGACCTATTATAGATGCTGTAATTCAACTTAACATTTTTAGTTTTTCATGCAGTATGACATACACCTTGAAAGAACATGTTACAAAATCTATTTACCTATGTTGTACAACATTTGCCCATTGTGAAGGGACAAAAAATTAAAGCTGTAGTAAAGTCTGTTCTCCAGAATGTGCAACAGAGTCATCACTTTAGAGTTTTTGTGAGAATCATTGGTAATTTGTCTACTATATATAGAAGCACTTGTCAGCAGAGTGTACTGTAGGTTCTTTATCCTGTCAGATTGGTACCTGAATTAGGCATTAAAAATTGGTTAAGCGAGGGTAACATTTTACTAAAGATTCTGCTGTCATAATCATCCAAAAAAAAAAAAAAATTGTTTGTGTATTTTATTATACGTTTATTTTATATACAAGCCGTCAAATATAGGGTTAAACAAGATACTTTATATTATGTGGTACTGTACTAGTTAAGTGAATGGTGATGCCATTACTTGACTTGCTGGAAGCTTCAGAGGGAGCATGACCTCTGACAATTTTTTGGTTAAATACATGCAAAATAACTACTATTAATTTGGTACTTTTGAAAGTTAATTTGATGCAATGCCATTTATAAGAGCAAGATATTTCTACCTTAAATGAGTAGCTTGTATGTGAATGACATTGGTATTTCCTTCTAGATGAACTCAATGACATTAGGTCTTTATATATATATATATATATATATATATATATATAATTTGCCTGAATACTTGAGTGGTAAAATATGAACCAAGGTGGCCATGAAGATTTATTCTTCAGCCAGCGTAAGCATAGATGAAGGAGCTTTGCCTTCAGGGAAACTGTTAAGAACTCCTTGCAGATTAAACGGATGAAACAGATACAACTAGCTTGAGGAGAAAGACATGTGTTGCAGACAAAGGGAATCGATCGTGTTCCCTCGCATCCAAATAAGATTACATAAATCAATAACCACTCTTTGGAGTGATTGAATTCTGCCAGGCTAAAATTTCTGTTTTCAGGATGCTCAATTTTACCAATGATTAAAGTAGTCCCAAATTGCTTTGATAACATCAAGGACCTTGTTGTGACAAGGTCTGTAGTGCAATCTCTTCAAAAGATAGAGGGGGAGAGGTATATTCTCGAAGGAATTGGGAAAGTACACTACCTGACGCTTCTCAAGAGTGCATCTTAGGTGACTCTTTGTGAAGTCTATTGCTGTTTATCAAATTAAGATACTATGTTCGATATATATGTTACACTCATAGTCAGGATTTGGTCAATGACCAATAAAAATAACCATTTCGCGATTTGAGCATTGACAGATTATCAAAGAATGAAATGAAAGGTTATTTCGGTCTTTCAGCAAATTATTTTGATCAAATTGCAAAATGGAAAATGTCAAACAAGCAAAGCGCGAAACACAAAAGAAGAAACAGCTTCTTCGGTCTTTGAGTAACGAGATATAATCAAATTGCGAAATGTAAAATACCACACAAGCAAAGAACGGAAACACAAAAGAAGAGACAGCTTATTCGGTCTTCGGTCTGCTGGAGGAGAATGAATTTCAGTTGTCCAATAGTTCCTTCCTAATTTGGACAAAGTACCCAAAGAAAACAAACTTTCTCTTCGTACAGTAGCAGCAGCTGCTTCTGGGGCTATGCAAGGCTTCATTTGTCTCAAGCAAAAGTGCTTCTGTGTGTGTAAGAGTGCAGTGCAATTGTAAATGCCACAGCAGCAAGCTGCAAAAACAAATACAGTGATTTGTATGTTAAAAAATAAAAACATTTAAGAAGGATTTTTTTGTTGTCAAAAAGCAGTCTCCGTCTTTATTGGACAGGCGTGCCAAACGTGGATTGACATTTGGTTTTGCAGTTTAAATACTGTGTATACAGTAGTTTTATAATATGAATAAAACAATCGCTTTTTAATTGTGTTATTTTTTTCCTATAAAACTATTTTCTAAATAACAAGACGAGAACATTCCGAACGTTATTTCAAATTTGCTTGAAGTTTAATGTTTGGGGTCACTATCCTCCTAAATTGCTTAATACAACCCCCTTGCAAGGCCACAGTCTCAATGGGTTAACTTCCTGCATAAATAATAAATACATAAATAATGACTCAGTTACCACTTTCACACACAAATACCGCCACCATGCAGTCTCTGAGACGTTTAAAGAATTCTTTAAAATACCCATTCACACAGCACGAAATTGTGCAATCCATGCCGGTATAATACCTGTCAGTCAGTCAACAGATCATTTTCTTGGCAACAGAAACAAAACAAACAAATGAGCAGAATATTGTGGGTAAGCTACTTTAATATATATACACTACCGGTCAAAAGTTTTAGAACACCCCCATTTTTCCAGTTTATTGAAATTTAAGCAGTTCAAGTCCAGTGAATAACCTGAAATGGTACAAAGGTAAGCGGTAAACTGCCAAAAAAAAAGTTTAGGTTACCAAAAACTGAAAAATAATGTACATTTCAGAGTTATACAAAAAGGCCTTTTTCAGGGAACAAGTAATGGGTTAACAACTTACAGCTGTTCTGCAGCAGTGGAAGTAAATTAAGCCTTGAAAGTTGATGCTAACAATTCCTACAGGTGTCCCAACTTTTGTTGATTACTTACAAACCCTCTGTCTGTATAAAAGCAGTGTTGGAACAGACTGTGTTACTACACCCTCTTAAGCATTATTTGGACAGTATTGTACTGCAGGAAGTAGTATATTGCTCTCATAATGGTGAGAAAAAGGCAATTAACAAAGGAAGACAGACAGACCATTATAACCCTTAAAAGTGTGGGCCTTTCCTTTAGAGAAATTGCAAAGAAAGCCAAGGTGTCAGTGAGTACAGTTTCCTACACCATCAAAAGGCACTTGGAAACTGGAGGAAACTCTTTGACAGGAAGAGGTCTGGCAGACCCAAAGCCACAACAGAATCAGAAGACAAGTTTCTGAGAGTCAACAGCTTGCGTGATAGGCGGCTCACAGGACAACAGCTTCAAGCACAGCTTAACACTGGTCGAAGTAAGCAAGTCTCAGTTTCAACTGTGAAGAGAAGACTTCGAGCTGCAGGTTTGACAGGTCGAGTGGCAGTAAGAAAGCCATTGCTAAGATGGCAAAATAAGAAAAAGAGGCTTGCCTGGGCCATGAAGCACCGCCAGTGGACTACTGAAGACTGGAAGAAGGTCTTATGGACCGATGAATCAAAATTTGAAATCTTCGGTTCATCATGCAGGGTTTTTGTACGCCGTTGAGTAGTCGAAAGGATTGTTCCTCGGTGTGTGACACCAACTGTCAAACATGGAGGAGGAAGCGTGATGGTCTGGAGCTCTTTTGCTGGATCCAGAGTCGGCGACTTGCACAGAGTGAGTGGCACCCTGAACCAAAACTGCTACCACAGCATTTTGCAGCGCCATGCAATACCCTCTGGTATACGCCTAGTTGGTCAGGGGTTCATCCTACAGCAAGATAATGACCCAAAACATACCTCCAGACTATGTCAGAACTACCTTAGAAGAAAAGAACAAGACGGTAGGCCTCAATACATGGAATGGCCAGCACAGTCTCCAGACTTAAACCCCATTGAGCTGGTTTGGGATGAACTGGACAGAAGGGTGAAAGCAAAGCAACCTACAAGTGCAACACATTTGTGGGAACTTTTGCAACAGTGTTGGGAAGAACTTTCCGAACAATATTTGATTTCCATTGTAGAAAGAATGCCACGAGTGTGTTCGGCTGTTATATCTGCAAAAGGTTGCTACTTTGATGAGTCAGAAATTTAGATTAAATTTTGTTAAACAAAATGATTCCATGATTTCTTTTTTATCTCCAATTGTTTATTTGTTCTATGCTTTAATTTCAGAGTACATTGAGACATTAAACTGCGTAAATTTCAATAAAAACTGGAAAAATGGAGGTGTTCTAAAACTTTTGACCGGTAGTGTGTGTGTGTGTGTGTGTGTGTGTGTGTATATATATATATATATATATATATATATATATAATGTGTGTGTGTGTGGAAAATTGAAGTGGGGACGCATTATTCATATTTTCATTCAGCCGTGTGATACCAACTGCAGTGTATTAAAAGTTGTAGGCTTGTCGACCATAAAAAGAAAAAAGCTCTTCCTATTGCATATTGTCACAGACGGTTCTAGCACGTCCCTTTTGTGCTATAAGTCATTAGATCCTTTTGCAAGGAAGGCCTCAGTTGCAAGGGTGTGCGGTTCTTTGATGGACCCAGATTCAGTTAAAATATGTTTGCCCACTGGTGATGGGAATGGGAATGTAGAGATGGGAGCCCAGCTAACAAGATTGAAGTTTTTGCAGGTATCAGACTTTTAAAGACTGTCACCCACACCTGTGAGCAGAAACTGACTCACTGAGAGCAGAAACTGACCCAAGACTGTCACAGCTACTAGAAGCAGGCTGATCTTTGGGAAACAAATTGAACATTTGTGAAACTGGAACAAATATTGTAATGACTGTAATGTGTGTTAAAAAATATTTTTAGCAGATGTGCACAGGCCTGTCGCGGTGTTCGCAGAACCAGTCCGAGCTGAGCATGGCACAGAGTTCGAATCCTGTTGGGAACGTGCTGAGTTATTGGATTAAACTAACCTATTTTAACCTGTATCGATTGAAATAATATGATATACTCTTTGTCAATAATTATAATAATACTGTATGTGTTCCTTTCAAAAAGATCTGTATACTCAGTAGAAAACAATGGATAGCTGTTGTGTGCAGTCTGTGAAAGCACCTGCTAGAAGGAGTCAAACTCGGCAGGCTCTTATCATAGGGCCTTGTTAACATATTCCAGTTTTATGAGAAAAAGTAGCTCTTTTGTTACTTTACTTTCATTACTTTCGGATAACAGAAGGTAGGAGTATTAGAAAATGCTTACGGTAGTGTCTCATACTAATCAACACCAAAGAATTGGCAAAAAGCAAAAGTTGTCTTAAAACCTGCTTTGACTGGATTTGTATGAACAGAGAAAGGGGTCAGACTTAATTCAGTGAAATAATATTAGCAACTGCTATACTGAAGTAACTGAATTAGAAATACATGTTATAAAATCATTTAAAGTTAAACTGTTATACAAATAACTATTGTTGAAAGAACATATTACAGTCAAAAACTAAAGCAGTTCAGTACTAACTGACACTGTCAGAATATAGTAATAATTACTGTGTTTTAAAGAATATAGAAACAGCATAAATAATATTGCAGCAAATTATGAACAGGTTACAATGATTTAAGCTAAGAAAATTGAACAAGTGTTAATGTTAGAAAAAAAGCTTGTCTATGTGCCTTTGTTATTAGAGCACATACACTTGTCTGTAACCTTGAAAGGAGGCTAGGTATTGCAAATTAGTAAAACAAAAGGTTAACTCTTTTTAGACAAAATGATATTTCAAACTAAAAAGACTTATTTGATTTTATTTGATTGTGTTGTTACTAAGCATGGAGGTTTTAAAAAAAAAAGTATTCTGATCTAATAATAGTGACAAAACACTCTGAAGAGAAATAATATGTTTTAAGTATTTTGATCTAATAAGAAACATAATATCTAAACTAAAGTATTTTTGCTTGTTAAGGTTCTACTGTAATACAAATAGACTGTAAAAGCAGGAGCGAGCATTTAATTTAATACTTTGAAGAATTAGTTCAATTTCTCCAACTAAATAAAAAATATTTTAGACATTACTGTATCAATTAAACCAAATAATATAAATGTTTAGTTTATGTCAAGGTTTTACTGCAAGAAAAAACAGAAACTGTTAAGTTGGAATGTTAGACAAATAAAGTGTAAACTGTATTCAATAATTTTAGTACTCAAAAAATCTACAGAAAAATAGCCTTGCCCTTATCTGCTTGCAAGCAGAGCAGTGCTAGATATGGAAGGTTCTTTTTGGCAGTTAAAGCGAGATTTACTTGTAGTCCGCAGTTTTGAATCCAAAGTCTTTCTATGATAAGAAAACCTCGTAGAAGGGAGCATTCCACCGAATTAGGGGAGTTGTATCCAGTCACAGTTCTTATCAAATAAGTAGCGACTTTCTTTGGGAGAAAACTGATTTAATGCGATGAATTTGGAAAAGTGCTTACAATGGTGTTTCATATTAATCAAAACAATAGTCTTGGCAAGAAAACAGGGTGTCTGACTCCTGCTTGAGCAGGTAACTTTTAGAAACAGAGAGAGGTCAGGCATAGTCTGAGAATGGTACAAGTTAATACAAGGCAGTTATACTTAACATGTTTATTATAGCTTAAATTTAAATGAAACTAATTGAACTGACCACTGCATGCTTATTCAAAGGCAGTCATGTAATATGTGGCTAAGAAGGACATATAATTTTTGACTAAATAATAATATAATTTTAGCTAAATATAATCAAATAGAGCTAGTGTTAGATATTAAAAACAACTCTCATATATACACATATACTTGTATTATATTATAGCAAGGATTCTGTGAACTTTGGTCCACCTGACTTTTTTGAAAAAGGAGTTGGAAAAAGAGAGCGATGAAATCATGTTTCAATGTTTTTTGACAAGAAGTTATATCCAATCAGTTTTGGTCGTATTCACAAGTCTCTGCCTTTTGAAGACAGTTCTTATTTTTCAATATATCCTACACTACACTTCCATATACTGGAAGGTAAGCATATATTTGAATTTAATATCTCTTTTATATTGATGCATTGCTATAAGGTATAGAAATTATGTTTTAGTCTTAAGAGAGTGATATATATATATATATATTGAATGTTCTAGAATTTAGCGGTGGGCGTTTTTAGCTTTTTGCATATTATAGCCTAAGAGCTAAATATATATGTCCATATCTGTATTACTGTATTGAAGTACTAATGCTGTTAAACCTGTAAAGCACTGGATCGCCCAGACTGCTTTCTACTTGGGATTTATGGTGGTCTGCACAACCAACCAATCCAATTTTTAACATAAGCATTTAATAAACCGAAAAGAGCACTACTACTGCTCTGATTCACTAAAACTTCAAATTAAATGAGTCTGTGTGATCTTTATTATTAAAAAGTCATCCGGATACGTTGCAAGCCCAGTGCACGAACAATCCACTACAGGAGTTTGAAACATCTTAATGTCCTCCTGAACGTCTCTACATGAATAAAAAGAGTACGTTGCGAGAATTCCTGACAATATACTGTCTACAGCTACAATAAATTGCAGATGCGTTGTTTTTTATATATATAATAGGTCTGTGTCACCAAAAGTGCCGCATCTGTTTAGTAGCTGTCACTCCTTAGAAACTCCTTAGAATTTCAACAAAGATCACGGTGGTCCAGTGGTTAGAGAAAGGGACTTGATACCAGGTTCCCAGTTCAATCCCAGCTCAGCCACTGACTCACTGTGTGTGACCCTGAGCAAGTTACTTAACCTTGTGCTCCGTCCTTCGGACGAGACGTAAAACCGAGGTCTTCTTGTAAGTTACTCTGCAGCAGCAGTTGTGATTCATAGTTCACCCCCTAGTCTCTAAGTCGCTTTGGATAAAAGAGTCTGCTCAATGACCAATGCTATGGAACACATCTATTAATTTTGAACCACTATACTTGAAAGTATCTCAGAACTGAATTTTTGAACAGCAGTAGGACACTGTGTGCACTTTTACAGAAAGCAGAATAGGCAGTGAAATCAATTTCCAGTTGCATACAGTATAACAATGGAGTAATTCTCATTAGTGTCTCTGCAGCATTCTACTCATTTGTCTTTTCAGCAGTTAAAATTTCTTACTAAATGTGTGCTTACCTCTGTGAATCGATTGTTCTTCAGACCTCTTATTTTTCACACAAATAGCTGTTTTTAATCTTGCTGTTAAGAAATTTTTGTAATGGTTTTTTAAATTTAGTTTTTTATTCCTAAAGATTTATGGCCAAAAAAGTCAAGTAAGCAGGACAAGGTATTAATCAGGAGCTGTGGGCTATGAGTTTGAATCTCCAGATATGGATTATCAAATATGATATTATAACATGAGTATTGGCACATGCACCATTAGTTTATAAAAAGAAAAATCTAATAAACAAAATAAGAAAAAAATAAGTGAATAGTACATGCCACCTACTGATTTTTTGCAGCAATTACCTCTTGATGAAGGGCCTAGCACAGTAGTAATACATCAGAGCTTTGTATGTGTGGGGCACTATATAGTCGTAAAGTCTGTATTTAAGTCTAAGTTCATTAAAACTGAGATCCAAGCACTTTTCATGTAGTTAGTTTAAAAGTCCCAGACTGGGGCTGCTGCCTAGAGAATGCTGAATCATTTTCCTTGTCTGTGAGAGTGGGCTATTAGTCAGTTTGCTTGACATCTAGTGACTTAAATGCATCTGTTCAGTAGCCTTTTGTGTGCCTTGAAAATTCAAACCTTTTCCCCTAGTGCTCACTACCAGACTCCTGCAGGCTAACTGATAAGACCCCCCCACCCCACCCCGTGCAGGTAGTAGTGGCGTAATGGAAAAAAAAATGTGGGCATTGGGCTTTGAAAATAAAATGAGATTGACCCTTGGCTGTTATCTCATTTATCTGATTTACATTGTAAAATCAGGATCTACACTATTGATTAGTACATAATTAGTTAATCATGGACAGGAAGGTTCTTGGTTGATTTCAGTGCAGTGGAAGGCAAAGCAGCACTGACTGTAGGACACAGTCAAATAGCAGATTGTAGTTTGCAAATAATAAAGGAAGTATTTCAGTGTCATTAAGTATTATGCAAAGGCCTTCAGTGTTAGAAAGTAGAGAGCGGTTTTCACAGCTCTTCTAATTATGAGATATCAGTTTGCCTTTTTTCACTTTTGTTGAATGCTACATAATTATCCAAGTACACATCAAACATTTTGTTTTGTAACACAGCAGCCTCACAATATTAGTAGTAGTCATATTTAATTTTTTTTGTTAGCTGTTCAGAAATTGCACAGCATAAACATATTGTTTATTTATATTTCTTAATTGAGTGCCCTTCTGTTGGCATGTCAGCATTAGTAATGAACTTGTTGTAGGATCTGGAATTATTTTTTTAGATGTGATGTTTGTATTTAGGAAAAACAGATTTTTTTTGTACAGGGTGGGTAAAGTAATTTACTTTTTATTGTGGCTAAGAGAGATTTCATTTGGTTCCAATTTTGAAATGGCTATCCAGGTGTTACTAAACTGCACGAAAGTAAAATGTACCTGTGACTATGGTGCATAAAACAAAAATTGTTGTATGCCTTGAAAACAATAGCATCCATCAGCTCATGATAGCTTATATTGCAATGTGCCAGGATGGCAGGGAAATGTAATGTGTGGTTCTACATATTTAAACCGCCTGTGCTGTCCTTGTTTAGAGGATAACAAATGCAGTGACTTCTCAAGACCAAAGTCGGCTTCTGACATATTTTATTTATTCTTATCTCACGTCATGCAGCGCCTACAAGGATGTAATTTGTATGCAAACATGATTTTGTCTGTGCTTGCCTTATGGCATTACTTGAAAAATATCACAGTATAAAATATAACACTCTGGGAATATGATTATGATGTCCATATCTTGGACAGGTTCGTTAAAGGGTATTGAGATGAGAACACTTCTTTCTGGAATGCAATTTCTGCTTTTGTATACTCAAAACTGTCAAATAAAGTCTATTACAACATGAGTGTATATTCAGAAAACATAGATCTATGAAATTTGAAGGAAAATCTTAAAAGCACATGGTATAGAGAAAATATGGAAAAAGTGTAGAATTTTAATTTATCCACTAAATTATGTTATCGTCCAGGTGTGATGAATGCCGCCTGTGCTACCACTTTGGATGTTTGGACCCTCCTCTAAAAAAGTCTCCTAAGCAGACAGGCTATGGTTGGATCTGCCAAGACTGTGATACCTCATCCTCCAAGGTAAGAGATAGCACTTGAAATTTCACATACGAGTCTTACTTTTTAGAACTGGAAACTGCAAACCTTCAAAGAAAAAGTAAGCTTTCACCTCTGGAAGCCGGGCTTCAACCCCACTATGGTCAAAGTGATGAGATTTGTCAGTCTTAACAAAAAGTCTGGTGTACAGTTGCCTATGGTACATCACAAAAACACCACACAAGACTAAAATCTGGAAAGCCCAGAACTGAATCACCAGTGAATTGACGGAGCCTGGTCAGGATGTTGCATAGCACACACCCTATACTATGTAAGATGTATGGAATAGTTGTGTTAGTTAATTACTGAAGCTACCCTACACACACAACCTGTTCCTCCTCATCCTTTCAGCCTCATGGTTGAATTATTTTTCAAGTTAAAGATGAAAACTACCTACCGGTTTAATGAAAAAAAAATAAATAATAATTATATAATCTAATCGAACACATTGTTGTATAATTGCTCATGTTATTATATAATGAGGTCAGAAATGTACAATACTTTATAGGGTATACATGTAAATTAGTTTAAAGAAATGGGTTTGCTTCTTGAGATTAGGCTTCAGAGAGATTGCATACTGTTTGAATACATTAGTTGCATGTGGATAGAATAAAAATTGCAATTCAGTTTTGGTCAAGTTTTTGAGCAAAAGTGGGTTGTTAGGCATTATTACCTAAATTGCTTCTCTTGATTCTTGTTCAAGGATTTCAAAACAAGTGTATGAACAATTCATAACATTTCATTTGTAAAATTTTGACAAATACTGGCATTAGACAGCATTAAAAAATTTGGATCGTATAACACTAGTGCTGGCAGTTTCAGTTAACTATATATTACACTGCATTATACTAAGCCAAGACAGTGTACTATACAAAAGAATGCTTTCATTCGGCTAATAAACACATGTATTTTGTACACTTTCATATATGTGTTTGGTAAACGCATGGTTCATGACTGTCTTAAAAACATGATTTCACTTAAAATCAGGTTTGGCTGATTTAAATCACTTGATTTTTAAAAATTATACATATGTTGTGGCTAAAGAACAATTACCTTTTTCTTTTACTACCTATTTTATAGTTTCTCAAGGAAAAAACATGAAAAGTGTGTTTTAAAAACCTTTTAACGTTTTACACCTGCACAAACGAACCGAACTTAGGTGTTAATTATCCTCTCCAAACGAACTAGGTGTGAAAGGCCCCTTAGGGTCAATTGCAGCGTAACAGTGATTTAGTCTAAGTGGACTAAATTGCGGACTAGAAAATTCTGCATATCTCTCCTAATCTTGATTTCAGCTTACCAAACAGACGATCCCGGTAACTGGTTTAACTGATCGAAACCGAAAATGGGGACTAACCTACAGCTATGGCCAAAAGTTTTGCATCGCCCTATAGAATTAACACATGGAATGAAACCTGTTAAATAATGTTAATATATAAAATTACATACCACTTGTAATTTTCCATATACTTAACAAAAAACTGACACATTGAAAAATGTGACATCTCAAAATCTAACATGAAACACTGTACTACTGTTATAAGCTTCCAGTAGACTGCAATATCATTTTTTCTTTGACTACATGATGTTGAATAAAATATCTATACACACACACACAGCCTAAATGCGGTTGCGAGTTCACCTTTTGCTCTTAATACGGTTTAAGTATACACACAGTTCAGTTGCAAAAGGCAGCAACAACCACACTAGTTAATCCTGTGTGGAACAAGTAGTGAGTTCAGTTATTAATTCAGTTTGGTTAGTTAATGCGCAGCAGCTGTGTGTGTGTATTAAAACTAAAACAACTGCAGTAGGTGTTCAGTGGATTTCTACTCAAGTAATGATGTCATTGTTTATCAGGCATTCTGTGTGATAAGCATGGCTTAAAAAAAAAAAATTCTAGGTGCCTGATGAGCCAAGTTGATTTTGTAATATTGATGAATAGTAAATGATGTATAACAATATAGTAAACAGTGCATACACATAATATACTTTATTTAATCAAAGTACAGTTGTATAATATTATGTCTGTAAGAAAAAAAAAGTTTATTTTTGGTTTTGCAACTTAATACTAGCACCGCCATAGCCGCTTTTGAACGACTTTTGCAATTCAAATTTAAATATCTTCGTGTAATGTGAATATTTCGTGCATGTCCGTTCTTAAGTGTTACTAAATATTTGAATTAAATACCCACACAGTGTTTCAGCTGCAGAATCGTAAAAATGAATAAGTTAGAAGCACTTGCTGCTTCAACCGCCAGACCCGCAGTTTATGCGGCATATTGAAATCAATACAATATAGCCAACAATGTAGTCCTGGCTTTATAATAAAATCAAAGTTATTGTGAAAGAACATATTATAAAACTGTTGAGTCCTTGAAACACTTATAACAGTCATTCTACACATCATATATTATTATTATTTACACTACATTTCTCAGGCAGAACGGCTGTGCCACCCTGAGTATGACGGTGCACATTTTTTTAAAAAATGTGCGTTTTCTAAGCTCTGCACAGATCAGCAGCCATCAACACTTTGGTTTTGTACAAGGAGTGCACTGGCAACACAATCACTCAGAGGGACATCATTTTGCAGCTAGCCATGGACCTACGGCAGAAACATTTTGATAAGAGACACGAAAGCCGGCTGGCAAATACCCCTCAACCTTCAGCCAGCGCTGCGCCCACTGGCACACAGAATAAAAGACAATGCCAGGTTGCTAAATGCAATAAAAACAGAACTTTTGATGTCTGCGCCCGTTATGAAAAGGCAGTCTGTGGCAAATGCACTGGTACAGTTGAAAAGTGTGTTTTCTGCGTAGATTGTACTTAGAAAGCTGAAATAGAACTCTGAACAGACAGACAGAGCCTTTGAACTCAAAGCTCTTTCACATTGCATAAGTTACGTTATTTTTGTTTTATGCTATTTTATAACTAGTTATTTGTTTTATAAATGTTCATACAGCTTTTTAGACCTGTTTGCACAGAAGTTTATTGCGTAAAATTGATTTTATTACAGTTTTTCATGTTTATGTATGTGCTTTTTTTGAAAAAAATAAGAAAAAAGTTTAATATTCAATATTAAATACAGTGTTTCTGCTCTGAAAATGTTATGTATGATGTTCATAAATAAAAATATTAAGTTGTATCCGATTGTTTGTTTTTCATTTTCATATCAAAGCTGTTTTAAAATGGAGCCTCCATGCTGCCGCCACACAGACCTAACAAATGTCGTGTAATGGTGGTCCGAGTTCAGGTGTTGGTTAGTTTAAACAGGGAGTGCACACTACATTTGCATATACATATCGGCTGGGGCGATGTGTGGAACGGCAGGTGGACAGTTTACCTGGCCTTGCAGAATTTTTTGCAGGAGGTTCAAGGGAGACATGTGCTTGACCATACAAACAACACTACCGTGGTGGCTTATATAAACCACCAGTTTATGGTTTTGTCTTTTGGCTTAGCCCTCCTGTGAGCTAGTCAGCGACCTGCATAACTGTGTAGTCAGTGCTCCTGAAACGAGCTAGGTGTTTGTTTTGTTTTTGTTTTCATTAAAAGTACGCGCAAGCAACCTGTGTCGGGTCTGTGTCGGGTCTGTTTTTTAAAGGGTCAAAATGAACGAGAGTGAGTGCCACTCCTTTACTATATATATATATATATATATATATATATATATATATATATATATATATATATATATATATATATATATATATATATATTATTATTATTTATTTCTTAGCAGACTCCCTTATCCAGGGCGACTTACAATTGTTACAAGGTATCACATTATACATTATACATTATTTCACATTATACAGATATCACATTATTTTTACATACAATTACCCATTTATATATATATATCTATATATATATATATATATATATATATATATATACACACACAGTATAATAAAATTGAAAACTTGACACTGAAAGACTGATAAAGGATGTATCATTCTGAGTGTAAAAAGACAAGACTGTACTGATGCAATACCTAGTTAAGTGTGAAAGGGGATTTTCTCATATGCACGTTAAAATGTAGTTAACGTGACCATGCGTGATGCAATAATGATTTGAATAATTTACTGTATTTGGAGTTAGTTTTTTTTAGAAGAAAAAAAAAAAACAGCACCCTGTTTATAATCCCAAAAGTGAAAAAGCTTGTTAAAGGGTGTAGTTCGTCTTATAGGTGGATTGACAGATCATAGGAAAATGAAATGTGTTGTCTGCCTAAAGAGTGTGAAGAATTTATTCTGTTCTAACAACCTTACAAGGTACTTTACTTGCAATTCTGTTAACTCTACTATATATTTCCATATTTTCCTTTCTGTCAAATAGTGGACAATCAGTGACTTTGCTGCAAGGCATTAGGGCAGCATCTTCTTGACTGCTTATTATTTTCAGTACTAAGCAGTCTATTTCTATAAATGCCTGCCAGTTGCAATAAAGCTGGAGGCTAATAAGAGCATACCGGCAGCAGTCTAAAGGATAATATCACCTGTACTTGCATGTTTATGTCAAATTATTAATTGGAATTTGTATTTGTTTTCCCTATACATTTAAGGTTTTGTTGAAGTAACCACCTCTATCCCACACACACAAAGAAAAGAACATCGAAATAGCAATACAAAATTGAAACATGTTTATACATTTCTGGAGCACATTAATCCTTGTGGATAAGGGATGAGTTGTTGTTAATTGTGGATCAAGATGAAAGAGATTTACTGATTGCAGTGAAAGCAGCACAGACTGTGCTTGTTAAAATCCTGGCTCTTTTAGACTTCCATTGTTGTTTGAAATCTCGTTATGAAGCACTACAGACTGTATGTAATGGCTTATTATCAGATTGCTGCCTTTAAGAAAACCTAGCTCTGTCAGAAGATCTTTTAAGCCCTACTTCATTTTAATGTTAATGTTCATTAAAATGGCACAAGTTCCACAAGAATAAAAATAACAGTTTGCTTATTGAATTATATTGTAGTCTGCACAGTACTGTGTATGTCTCCATTGTAAATTAATTCAATTAATAAATGTAGCAGCATTTAATTCTGTTTAAAGGGCATCAGTCTTGGTTTAACAGTATAGTTTCTCAAGCAGCATTTGCATGGAAACTGGAGGTTAATAAATATTTTAAATCATAGAAAAATTTGCTTAGTGAGGTAATAGCCTTTGCAACTCATGAATATACAAATCTAAATACGTTTACGAGGCATTCTTATTTATTGCTGAAACACTTTTTATTCTGTGTTTTGGACCTTTCTCATCTAGATGTAAGGCAGAGTGAACAGCTGTTCTAGTACTTTTTCCCATGTGATCAAACTTTAATTGGGTACCATTGGGACCATGTAAACCAAATGCAGAGCCGTAGTGTATATGATATACCTCTTTATAACACTTTTTGACCTTTCAGGGAATCGTACTATTTTTATTTGTTTCACCGGTAATTTCATTGCAGTGGATTTACATTCATTTGTGTATTACGCTGGTCTACACTTATGTCTAGTGCAGCTTTAAATGCAGAGTTTTAATTAAGGTTTTACCTGACTTCTAATTTACCGGATTATAAATATTAACAAGTAACCACCCCAACTTCATCCTTTGGTTATGCTAAATAAGGACATTTAGGAATCCATATAGAATGCAACTGACAGGGGACCTGCACCTCCATTATAAGGATTATGATTGTTACACAAGCAGAAAGTAATTGGATTAATTAAAGTTGAAAAAGACAGAGACTTAAAACTAGGGCTGGGTATCGGCAGTGTCTTCACAATACGATACGTATCGTGATACAAGGGTCACGATACGATACAGTAAATTAAGCATGAAAAAAAAATTACACAATTGTCTAATTTGCTTGTGCAAGTGTTTGCAATAACACTGGTAAAGCACTTCTGGTCAGATAAGCTTCACGGCCTGTTTTGCTTTTGTTTTCTGTTTTATTTTTTTAAATAAATTTATTTGAAACAAAATTACAAATGGCTCCAGGCCAAAAAAAATTGGTCCCCAAATTCAGTTGCTGGGTGCCACTTCAGGAGCAAGTTAGTTGCTACCATATTCACCTGCTTAAAATACAACTACTTGCATTTGTAACTTAATGCCTGTACTCACTTGTTTGTTGCCACATTCTGTTAAGTGGTTAATCTATGCAGCTGATGACTGCAATGAACTCAGCATGTTTATATGTTGTGTCTGGAATTGGTGACGCCACCTCTAATTGTGTACAGTTGTAACGTGAAATAGCATGCTGCACAGCGTTGCCAGACGTACGATAATTATCGTATTTGTACGATTATTTCAACCCTTGCACAATGTACGATCGATAATTGCAAAAATGGCCAAATGTACGATAATTCTGGCATGTCCACAAAGTATTCGACCTTCAATTTCCAGTTTAAATTTCCTAAGACTTTTCCTAATGACCTTCCAAGTCACGCAGCCACGGGCTTCAGCGGCTGCACAGATGTGTAGCTTTTTCGATGCACACACTATGTATGTTGTCAATGAAGTGCGACTTGATACCTGAGGCGGTGGAGGTATGTGACGACTAAGCACAGTAAAATATATTTTATATATTTGAAAGCTAGTAGGTAAGCAACATGAATACTGACTACACAGACTCTGTATTTAATTGCATTATATACAATGGAACATTGTAAACTCACAGATAACTGTAAATAAATGAGTGCAACACTAAGTACCTAATACAGTAGTTTACAAATTAAGAAAAAAATAGCGTGGGCAACCAAAGCATATATGAATTACATTTCTTGCAGTAGAACAAATAGTTAAACAAAAGGTGCTTGTGATCAGTGGACGATGTTGCGTAGATAAGCGCAGTGCTTATGATACAGTTTATATGATATCACATATTAAGGATGGCAAAAAAAAAACACGTTGTAGATTCTTAATTTTATAATGTACGATAATTCTTCTGAAAATCCGATAATTTTGAGGTTCCAATACGATATTTACACTTTTCAGATCTGGCAACGCTGATGCTGCAGCTCCCATGCTCAGTGTCAGTGAAGTCCTGATCAGACAGCATGTAATACAGACAGCTCTTATGATTTCATGTTACCATTTATTTTTCAGTAAAAACAAGTTTAAATTGTAGTGAGTTGGTTCTGCTATTTAAGATAGTAAATACTAAATGTTTATACAGCACTCAAACCCGTTTGGTCACTGTCACAACTGTTGCATTAAACTGGGGTACTGTATTCTGTGAGTGTTAATATAGCACCTATCTGCCCTTACACGCATTTGTATTAGATTAAATTGTTGTTGTTATTGTTATTATTATTATTATTATTATTATTATTATTATTATTATTATTATTATTATTAGTGTATTTGTTACCGTCCTTCTTGCACTTTAGTTTATTAAAACATGTGATATGCGTTTTTTCCCCTCGACGGTGCATTTTCTAGGTGCTACACTTTTCTCTGATAAAAATTAATAAAAATCAATTAGACTAGCATTCTGTCACCCTTATGTAGAACATCTAAATGTGCTTTCATTGTAGAGTATGGTTAAATACAGAAAGGTTAAAACTGATACATTCTTTCTACTTCAGAAAGTGCAAACAATACAGACTTGTAGAAATAATTGCAAGTAAAAAAGGTGTGCAACTAAAAGCTGATTAATTTTACTTTATAACCTTGGCTCTATTATGACTAGAGCAATAAATGAAAATGAAAGTGTTAGTATACAAGCACCAGTAATTTCACAGATGCATTGTTTTCATGGCAGCACCTTTTAATTGAAGTGCAAGAGCATGAATTGTTTTTCAGATCACTTCCAAGTTAATTATACAGTTTATGTGACAAATAAAGTTCTTGAAGCACAGTTTTTTAAAGTTATATCATTCATAATAAACTTCCATAGTCAGATGTATAAACGTGTTGACATTCTTGGTGTCTTTTTAATTACAAAATAAGTCTGATATATCAATTAAAAGCAATGATGACGGGAGAGATCATGTGACCTTACCACTGGGATGGCTACTTGCTGATAGAGCTCCTGTCTCCACTTCACTATTTCATTTATATTTGAAGAACTTACGCTCTTTGTATTATTTTTTGATAATTTTTAATATAAACATTATTTACTTACCATTTTTGGATGTCTACTTCATGTAAGGGACCCGTTGCTTCCCCTCAATCCACACCGGAGGGAAAGCGTATGAAGAGGTCACTGGGCCCCAACGAGGTTGCACGCACTTTCCGTGCGTCATTTCAGGAAGAAATTGACGAGGCTTTATGGCCTGTGATTCAAAACGTAACTGAAACAGCTACTATCCTCAACGCTCTTAAACAGGTTTTTGATATTGTTTCCTCTATGAAACAGCTAACTGCCAGGCAGGATATCACCAGAGCTGATCTTCGACAACAGAAAGACTAAATCAATCAGTGCAACACACGTATTGATGCTATACAGGATAAGATGGCGGTCCTTGAGGACAGAAATCGTGGCTGTAACGTCAGACTGGTGGGGCTTCCTGAAGGGGCCGAGTAGGAAAGGGGAGGCTGGGATTTGGGGTTTAGGTGTAGATGGGGAGCGCAACCAACAAATGAGAGGTAGTACATACCTTAACTGTGGTCTTGAGTTTTCTGATATGCAGTGTGCTCCTTCAGGCTTTTTTCTTTTATCATTCTAAATTTTTGTACCAACGCTCCCTTCTCAGTTTAATTTACTATGTTTTTGACAATTGTTGTATTGGGGTGGGGAGGGAGCAGAATCTGCGAACGAGAGGGAGTACAGATGTTAATTGTGGCTTGAGTTTTCTGATATGTAGTGTGCTCACTCTGGCTCTCTTTTTTATCACCTTAAATTTTTGTAAGCATGCTCCCATCTCTGTTTATTTTGCTACGTTTTTGTCATTGCTATGCTGCTGTCCTATAGAATATTGCTATATGATGAGTGCTGAGTCGGATCTTTCTCCATGTCATATTTTCTTGCTCTCCGAGTGCTATGTCTTTTACTCGTTAATTTTCCCTGATCTTTATCTCTATTTTTGACCATGGGTGGTGTTGTCATTAATTCCTGAAATTTGCGAGGGGGCCAATCATCCTCTAAAAAGAGCACAGTGCTTAGACACTATGTAACACAATTTTTGTTCCTGGGTAGTAAGTGTTATTTCCTAATTGCTTATGCCTCAAAAGTATAGAAAATGGCTATTATTCCCCACAAACTTTACTTTTGTGACCAGGACAGTGATATTTTGAAATGTACCTATTTCCAATGAGAAAACGGGTGAATTTGTGTCTTTTCGTTCACATAAAGTCAGAAAAAACAACATATGAATCCAAATTAACATGTATTTATACTAAAGTAATACAAAAATGACTACAAAAGATTTAGAAGTGAGTAGTTTTTCGAGATTTACGATTATACTGTAAGTCACTTTCACGAATCAGCCCCCAAATGTAGTCTCCCATCATGTTCTCGTTATACTGTCCTTGGTAGCGGCGTTCAAAGTCCAGTATATCCTGGTGGAAGCGCTCGCCTTGCTCCTCCGAGTACGCTCCCATGTTCTCCGTGAATTTATCAAGATGAGCATCAAGGATATGGACTTTGAGGGACATCCTACAGCCCATTGTGCTGTAGTTCTTCACCAGAGTCTCAACCAGCTCCACATAGTTTTCGGCCTTGTGATTGCCCAGGAAGCCCCGAACCACTGTGACAAAGCTGTTCCAAGCCGCTGTCTCCTTACTAGTGAGCTTCTTGGGGAATTCATTGCACTCCAGGATCATCTTTATCTGTGGTCTGACGAAGACACCGGCTTTGACCTTTGCCTCAGACAGCTTAGGGAAGAAGTCTTGAAGGTACCTGAAGGCTGCCGACTCCTTATCTAGAGCTCTGGCAAATTGTTTCATAAGGCCCAATTTGATGTGCAGTGGTGGCATCAGCACCTTCCGGGGGTCCACCAGTGGCTCCCACTTGACGTTGTTCCTCCCAACAGAGAACGCGGTCCGCTGTGGCCAGTCCCGCCTGTGGTAGTGCGCCTTGGTGTCCCTGCTGTCCCAAAGGCAAAGATAGCAGGGAAACTTAGGTAAAACTGCCTTGGAGACCCATCAGAAATGCCACCATTTTGAAGTCTCCTATGACCTCCCAGCCGTCATCATACTTCAATGCATCCATCAAGGTCTTGATGCTGTTGTAATCCTCTTTGAGGTGCACCAAGTGAGCCAGGGGAAGAGACAGGTACTTGTTACCATTATGGAGCAGCACGGCTTTGAGGCTCCTGGATGAGCTGTCAGTGAAGAGGCGCCACTCATTCTGGTTACAGACGATTCCGATTGCCTCGAACAGACTGGTCACATTGTGGCAGAAGCAGAGCCCATCTTGACGGGTGAAGAAGCTGGAAAAAGGTTGGTGACGCTTCCTCTGATCTGCGACTTGCACACTTTCATCCAACAAGTTCCACTGCTTGAGCCTAGACGTCAAAAGCTCGGTATTGGACTTGGTGAGACCAAGATCTCTAATCAAGTCGTTGAGGTCTTTTTGGTTGGGGTAGTATGGGTTTCTCTCCTCAGCTCCACCTCTGAAATTGTCATCTGGATCTACAACGTCTTCCTCGCTCTCTGACTTGCTGCTCTCTTCTAAAGACGGCTGCTCTCTCTCCGGAGGAGTGGGTACGGGGAGCTCATGGCAGTGTGGCACCGGGGCGAAGGATGAAGGAAGGTCCGGGTACGTGATAGCAGGTGCATTCTTGCCAGTCCGACGTTTGGAAGGGTCCACCATGCAGAAGTAGCAGTTGCTTGAGTGGTCAGTGGGTTCCCGCCAAATTCTTGGGATAGCGAACTTCATGGCTCTCTCTTCCCCTCTGTACCATCCTACAAAAATACATTTATTTCACCCATGACTAATATGTAAGAGATTCTCGCAACATTTTTCATATATGATATATTTTTTCAATAACATTGAAAATTGTAAAACATTTTAAAATTAAAAACTTTTACAATTTTAAAAATTAACAAATTTTATAACATAAAATTCCGAGCAACAATTGTCCATCTTACCTTCCAGAGTTTTTTTGCAGTGCTCGCAGGTGAAATGAGGTGCCCAGGGTTTGTCTTGATCCCCGACAGGCATGCCGAAATATGCCTTGTAGGCCTCACACATCTTAGCAGATGCTTCCATGGAGTACTTTTTCGCTCTTGATAAATTGGCCGCAGACATAGCAAAATGCGTCTGCCGGATGCTTGCAGCCTCTTGATGCCATCTCAGAAAAATGCAGATATGTATCCACTTAGGCAGCTGGAACTAAACTGAACTGGTGGGCTTAAGGCCCCTGTATTTATACTACTATTTATATTACTGGAAGGTTCTAGAAAGTTCTAGAAGTGACTCCAAGTTTACTCAGCACTGAATCTATCTGAAATGTTCTGGAAAATAGGTAAATTTCAAAATATCACTGACCTGGTCACAAAAGCAAAGTTTGTGGGGAATAATAGCCATTTTCTATACTTTTGAGGCATAAGCAATTAGGAAATAACACTTACTACCCAGGAACAAAAAAAAAAAAAAGAAAATTGTTACACGGTTGAGAAAAAAGGTTGATATTGCTTGTTTGCAGGAAGCTCATTTGGTTTCAAGTGATTTTTAAAATAAACATTACAAGGTAAACATAAGTATCATGTTATGTTTTGCGGTTTGCGAAGTCCACAGAGAGCCAAAATATATTAATCTCGGACCATGCCTCTGTGTCATGCATTTTCAGTTTTTCACAGGGTGTATTCCATCTGTAGATGATTTTCCGTCTTACTAAAAATATTTTGGGAACTGTGAAAAATGTGTGTGTTTGGAATGTGTACTGTAGCAATGGCGGGCGTTGGTGAGCCGAGAGCTGATTTCGTAAGCAAGAATGAAAAGTTGTTTTCAGCTTCTTGCACTTTACCATGAAAAAATAAGCATTTTATTTTCCTTACAGTATTACACTGTAAAGTCATACTTTTATCAGAGCTGTGCATTTGGTTACTATGGCAACGGGGTCAAACAAATACAGACTTCATGATTGGTGTTCGAGTTATACTTGTACTAGTCTGTACATTGACCTAGCGAGTCAGTGGCATATATGAGGTTACAATTTACTAATAATTTGAAGGTATCTGTGGTTTTAAAACTTCATAATTATTTCTACGTAGTATTAGAAATGGAAAGAAAAATACAAAAACTGTCATTTAAGGTTTGCCATGTATACAATTTATTGATTTAAAGGGAACAAAATATGGAACTTGCACGTTCCTTTTCAGTAGTATGTCAACATAATTTTAAAAGGTTTACAAAACTTGAAAATGTCACTGAATTTGTCACTCAAGGTTGTTTAAATATATATACATATGTTTTTGTCTGCATGTTTTTTTGCAGCCAACACATTTATAGAACATTGATACATTTTTAAAGATTGAGTTTCAATGCTTGAATGCTGTTTGACCTTTGACGTAGTGCAAATGCTTCCAAGGTTAACTCAAAGACATTCTATTTAATAGAATATAAATAAATAGAATATCTTTGGTTAGCTGTACCTGAGACACTGCAGTGAAAATGAGCAACCGTATTTAGCTGGAAACAAGGTATTCTCAGCACAGTAATAAGCTTTTAGTTTTGGTATGAAGGCAGCAGGAGCATAGCACGCCCTTATGCATGGTGACTCAGAGGTAACAAGTTATTACAATAAGCTAAGAAACAAGCAATACAGCTTTTTTGTTTAGGGTTTTTTTTTGTTTCTGTTTGCATTTTGTTTTGTAAAATGAAATGGTTTGTGCAATTTTTGTGCACAGTGTGTTTGTTTCTGTAGGTTGTATACGCATATTTGCTTTGTATTTGTAGTGTACAGGCTACGTGCAACTACTGTTAAAATATAAACTGCTAAAAACGTTCACCTTGCTTCAAATCGGCACCATACATTTTCCGTCTATGGCTACTTTGCTCTGTTCCCACCCGTTTTCATTCTTTTGGAAAGATCTACGTCTCGGCTACACTTGGCCAACGCAAATCTGATGGCAGCATTGGATACTGCTGCCGATAAAGAGGCACAGTTGTTTGAGTAAGATCAATTGCATATTATGGAATTTCCCCCAAGAATAACTTTCATTAATTTAATTAAGGTATATTATTAACTTTATATTTTAGTTTTAGTAGTTTATTGTATCTTGTTGTAATATTCTGGTTTCTGTCTTTAATATTATTTTGTATTTTTGTATTGTTGTGGTATTTTTTTTTTTTTTATCTGTATTGTTTCCCCCATTTCCCTCTTCCCAAGGGGTGGGGAAAAGAAAGAAAAATTAATAAAAAAATAATTGTTCACAAAAAAAGCAATGATGACTCATTTGTAAAATGAGGAATCTCAATCCCACTTAATACATATTGAGAAATCCAAAAGGTGGTGTATAGATTCGGACTGAGGCGCCCTGGTCGTGTGCCAGCAACATTTTTCATTAATCTGGCGTTAAAGTTACTTTAAAGTTCTCGGACAGAACCGATTTTAAGATATACTACCGTAGCAGCTCTGGGATGGATTTAAGATTAAACTAGAAAGGTTAACAGACAGCAGGCTATGCTAGGCTGAGTTATAAAATCATGATACCTTCAAATCCTAAGCACTGTATGTCATGTCATTCTACTGTGTGTTCCCATTCTAGTCTTATATTTAATAAATATTGAACATCAATACTTTGGAAGGCTGCTATTTCAATTAGTATGCACTACATTCATATTAGACTTGTTAAAAGGGTTTGGCTAAGCTATTAAGGCTGGTTCATACTTCAGACTCTGACATAATTTCTGGTCAGAGTCGAGGGTCGGCGACCCTGTGTAACAGGCCGGAATTACATCATCCACACTCATGCGACGTGCGTCTTTTTTGGAAAGTCGTACAGCCTTTTCCGATGCGTCTGTGACCTGAAATTGCGTGGGGTTGGATGATGTTGAAAAATGTGAACATTTGCTGCATGGTCGTACACTGGTAACCATCATGGAGCATGACTTTGAGGAAATTTTAATAGAAGAACTTTGTAAACATCCACATTTATATAACCCTCACTTAAAGAATATAGAGATGTCCAAATAATAGAAACAATGTGTGTATTATTCAGAAAAACATTGAAATGGACTGTAGAGAATGTAAAGCCCTTGGGAATTGCCAGATGCTATGTGCAGTGTGACTGCAAGTCTTTCTGTGTCACTGGCTACACATGTGTATTTTTGCGTTGAAGCCATGGTCCCGATCTGTTTAACAGATCATCAAACCTTTCACCTGTCTTTCTAAAATAACTCACTGTCACATACCCACATCTTTCTAATTAATGTATAAAATTCTCCCTTTCGGATTCTCTGTTGATTGAGAAAATGGATGTATCAACAACGATGCTTTTGATTTTTTTAAAACCTCTTGTATATGAGGTACAAACTCAGCGCATCTCATAAAATGTCAAATTTTCCAATTACATGAATGCAGTCTGTATTTAAAGTATGAACAACAGCTGTGCAGTCAAAAGGGCTGCGACATGATGCGTCCTTCATACAGCAAATAGTGAAGCTGCAGAACGCCTGAGTGTAGCCTGATATATCGCTTTCATCTGCGACAGAAGTATGAACCAACCCTTAGTCTCTGCGTGGAGCTGACATTTTGTGGTAGCACCATTCTAGCCTTCTTTGAACCTCAGGTGTTCTATATGGAACCAATTGCCCAAAGGTGGACTGTTGTGGGTGCCCAACCCCAACAAGGTTATTTGGATACTATTAATTGTTTTAATAAAAAATGGGTATCACACCTCAGGTTATGGTCATATGCAAATATCTGACATTAAAGGCTTTGCTAGGAAAGAGGGTCCCAATTATCAAAAATATGTGCATTATTGACATGTATGATGTAACCATTTCTGAGCGTACCTGATTGTTTGGAGCAGTTAACATATGGTTTTAAAAAAATGGTTAGATAAAGTGCTTTATTTAACTGGAAGAAAACTCTAGCTGTAAACCCTTAATTCAGTAACTTTTTTAAAATTGTCAACCCTTGGGTTTTCCATCCAATTTAATTAAAGCTTTAATTATTTTTATGAAAATTTGAAAATAATTCTCATTAAGGTACAGCTTGAAAAATAAAGGCTGGTATTTGTGTTATGCTGCTGCTGATAAAAGTCTTTATTAGAGAGTTTGGTTCAGTTCATTACTGCAGTCGCTTTCAGAGCCTGGCACTGGAGATAAACCTCCTGCAAATAGACAGCATCCATTTTCCTTCCACCCCAGGCCACGCAGAATTGATTTGACTAATAAAATGACAGCCTCCTGTAATATACTGATGGGTTTTTAATTTGCAAGCCAGTTACATTGCGATGCAAACCTTGTTTAAAGCCAGTTTATGGATTGTGTGATTCACTTGGGTCAGGGTAAATGCTAAATAGTATACGAACAAGTGCTACATAAACATAACATATTCAGCCTTGTTTACTACAAGTATAAGAAGAAAAAAACAAATGATTGGTAAGCTTGTTTTTGTAAAGTTGATGTGTCCGTAAACAGAACAAAGTGCAAAATATAAGGTCTTAACATCAAAATGTGTTTTTCCTTTACCTTGTCATTTTATTTACTTCATCACCTTTCACTTACCTTTTTGTATGATGTTTACAATACTTCTGAGTGGAACTAAATTTTTTAAATTTTAGTATTGTGTTTTATTAGTTCTCGTTACACCTCATCTGAAGATTAGAATCCTTGTTGCCGGTTCCTTTTTGTATTTTTCCGATTCCAAAGAAATCACCAAAAAAGCAGTGCCCTTTTAACTCTGCTATCCCCACTTTGTTCATACTATTACTATAGACCAATGACCAGTTCAGTAACTTGAAGTCCCATGTAGTTTACCCCTTAATGTTTCTTGTGTTTGTTTTCATATAGCTAGTTTCTGCTGTAGAATGAGGAAAGGGTTGAAACATTGTCGCATTATAAATGTGTTATGTGTTTAACTGTTTAGAATGTGGGTAATACAGTATCAATGTGTATCAAAACTAAAACTAATAAAGGTTCCCTTTTCAAGTACAAAATGTAACCATTACTGTATGGGTATTTACCTCCTAAAGACCCCGAAACCTGAATAAGATGTATCAAAGTTGCTCGCAAAGCCTGTGACACAGTCATGGCCTGCCCCCGAGGGCATAAAAGCACTGAGCTCCCAGACTTTTGTGCCATTTTTCAAGACTGACTTGATGGACGAGCCTTATTCAGATAAGTATTTGCTACCTCTAACTGCTATATAATTTGCATTTATTGTGTTTTTATACAAAATGTATGTGATATTAAAATAATCACTGTAATAGTTTTCACTAATTCCATGTAATTGTGCACCAACGCTTGTTACGTCCCATTGCAGCTTTGTGCCCCGCATGAAGCTAGCAGCTCAGTCGTTCCTTCCCAGGGATCCAGCTTGTCGGCTGACTTGTGCTCTCCCTCCAGGCTGCGTAGCTCCGGCTGGAGTTATTATTTCTCATTTTTATTCCGAGACATTACTATACTGTAATATTTATAGATAAGTTTTTCTCTTGTGTTCTCTGTTTCTTTTTACAGAGACTACCCGCAAGCCGGTCTGCTACGTCGTACTTTGCACATGTACAGTGAGAGCAGCTGCTGGGCTCAGCAGCACTGCGCCAAACCAAGATATGCGCTTTGGGTGCTTATTGCTTGCAATCTCATCCACAGTATCTTGATGCTGTTTTGGTGACTGCTTTTAGCATCACCATTAAAAAGGCTGTTAGTACCATCTAACAAGCAGGCTTCCCTCAGTCTCGTGTATGTACTGACTTAGTGGTTTTGCCAGTGGCTTGTACAGGTGGGCATCCCTGTACATTGCTACCCGTGGATACTGCGAACCGGTGGACCCGTCCCCTACTGTACCGAGGTCACCGGCCCACTCCATTCACGACCCGGTACCATACCGAACCGGGACTGAGGTTACCGAACCGGTGCCGACCTGGTACCGTGCCTATACCGTCCTGGTAACGTACTGACCCGGTGCTACACGGCCCACTACCGACCAGTGCTCACACCCCCGGTCAGGTACCAAACCGGTCTTGTTTGGGTCTTGACCAGCCCGGTTGCTATCTATAAGCAGATTGAGGCAGCACCTACACGTAGTGTACTGTACACGGCATTGCTTGTTTCTTGCATCATGCCTGGGTTTTATCCCTGCGGCACATGCAAGGCCATTCTGCCTGCTGAGAACAAGCACATTCCCGTCTGAGGACAAGGAGTCCGACGGCACGTCCCCTGTGGTTAAGCTCTTCCTATCGGCAGAGCTTCTATCGCTGATCGAGAGGGCCACTGCAATCTTGCAAGTGCCCTGGCCTACAGAACGCAAACCATCTCTCCTGTAGGATGTGGTAACTTTATTAATTTATACTGAATCAGACCATTCTACTTTTATAATTATTCTAATTACACGGTTTATTGATTAATTAAATATTATTCTTAAAAGATGATTATAGTCAATACATGGTTAAATTTTTTTATATTCATTGGTTATTCAAGTTACAGAAACATCACAATTATTGCAACCCATTCTTCTTGTCGAATAATGGTAGTCACCTAACTTGCAGTCAAAATAGTAATGAGCCATTACCTTCAGTTAGCAGCACCCTTTCAGAGCAGGTCCGGAGGTCGTTCATTTCACATGGGCAATTAAAATAAGAGTAGTCCCCACTATTTAGAATGGAGTTTTAAGGAAATAGGATTTTACTTTATATATTCAGATTGACTTGTGGTCATTTGTTTGATCTAGTAACCATGTGCCTGCAGAAGATAATGAACACTGTATAGGCATTTCTGATGATATAGATAAACATATAGCTATGTATTTTATATGTGTATAAATCTGGTGGCAAATGGAGCATGTTTTTCCGAAGGTATTCTTTATAGCATTCAGTCCTAAGTTTTGATTAGCTGTGGTTATGAAAAAGGGTTGTCATTTACACAGCATATGAACCTTCTATAATTGGCTGCTGTTAGTTATCTGAATATTTGGTGAAGTTCTTTGTGAGGGCTAGGGTTGGAACAATAATTGATAATATACATAATCACAATAATATTTTGCAGCAATAATTTTATTGCGTTGAAAAATTATCGATAATCATAATTATCATCCATGACCCAATGAAATGGCTCTGCACTGAGCAGCACTGAACTGTCTGTGTGAGGCGTAAAACATGATCTGTGTGAGCACTGCGTGGGAAGTTAAGTACTGATTTTAAACAATATGCTTATGCTTTTAACTTTGGTTTCATTTAGATAATAATTTGTACGCTGGCAAAGCATGACTGGTTTTCTAACATAAAAACACAATATTGTTGTTTGTAAAATAAATTTTAAAAACCGCTAGCTCACTGTAAAATTACTGTAGAAAAGTGGAACTTTTGACTGTTAAACATTTTGACAAAGGAGTTTTTAATTTTTTTTTTTGGATGTATGTACTTTAAATGAAATTGCAAAAAGAAAACAACAAAAAACACAACCATATGGCAAACGTGTAATAAAGCCTAAACAATGTGTTGCTTCTGTTGCTTCTTTATTTTATACTACAGTAAAGCCACGAGTACTATACTGCAGCCTATGCACCGCAAAGGGAAAAATAAGTGGGTGTTCAGAACCCTCGTATATGTTCTCATGGCATTGCTATTTAAAAGGGTAGTTTGAGATTTAACTTTTAATGGAAGGATAGGCGTTTATTTTATTAAACTGTATGCATATAAGCAGCCATGTGCAACTTAGTATGTTCCTAATAGTATACAACTCTATAGACACACACAAAAAACCTAGTTTGATACTCTTAATGGCAGATTCGCCACACAAGTAAAGAAAACAAATGCTTCCAGATAACGTTAGCAATTTTGTTTCGTTATATTAATACATTTGGTGGCACTTTTTTATGAAAGTAAACGTTCTAGAATTAACAAATGTTTAAATAGGAAAACTACATAATTTATTAATATACAAATTACAATAGGTGTATTTTTATACTCACATTTGTTGTGGGCATCTACCAGAAATTAAAAAATTTGGCGCATATACTGTCTAGTTTTTTTTTTTCTTCTAAACTCAGTGATTTGGAATGGCAGTTGTCATGCTGCTGAAGTATAAATTTGAAAAATTACAAGAATTTTAATTTTAATGTTATTTATTCGGCCAATAATCACTATTATCGTGATAATTAACAGACGATAATCGATTGCTGAAAATGTCATTATCGTCCAACTCTAGTGAGGGAATTGATGGCTTCATGCCTGGCATGACGTGTCTTTATCTTAGTTCACTGGGTTAAGGCTGCTGTAAGTTTTTAATCAAACAGCCCTTGCTTGAAATCCAGCAATGCCCAATTTATGCTAATAATTACTTTTTGGAGTTTCACATTCATTTTCTGCTGCCAATTTACAGAATTGCAGGCTGCTTGTTGATAGATTGGATGATTAGATAGTCCCTGTAAGTCACCTTGGATAAAAGGTGTCTGCTAAATAAACTAAATAATAATAATAATAATAATAGTTTTGTGGAGTCCCAGCACCTTACATGATGAAACATGCATGCTCCAAAAACATTGTGTTTGTGCTACAGGATTAAATACTGATATATGGCCCCAAATACTTTTTGAGAATGGATTCCATAAAAAAAAAAAATGCAGAACTGTGTTATTTCATAATACTGTTGTGCATTCAAATCAAAATTGTGGACATGGGGTGTAAATTTGTAATATGTATTACCTTCAAACCTCAAAGAAGACTCGGTACCCTCTGTGATATGCTGTAGTGCTGTTTTTTATGTGTAACTGTGCCCCATGGACTTTAAGATGGTTGGCATTAGTCAAACGCACTCTAGAAGCAGCTTAGGGGGATTAAAAGCATCAGCAGGGATCTTTTTAAGTCTTTTAGATCATTCTATTACACTCGCAAAAGCTAGAAGAAACCTGTAGCACTTCAGAAGCAAGCTCCATTAGTAAAACTGGCAATTCTTAATTGTTAGACAGTATGGGGTAGTTGACTTTTGAAAACAATGAAATACAAATAAGCCAAAGACTCTGTAGGCCTAATTCCATTTTATTCTGCAGTCAACACCCCGGTTTTAATGATCGCCCCAGCCCAACTTTTAGCTGAAAGTAAAATTTTCTCCATTCATTTCCGGTTCCCTAATGGGTGTTTACCTCCTAAAGACCTGAAACCTGAATATTTGTATTTCTTGCTCTTATTGTATTACTTGTATTGTAACACTTGAATGTATTTGTATTTGCTTGCGATTGTAAGTCGCCCTGGATAAGGGCGTCTGCTAAGAAATAAATAATAATAATAATAATAATATTCTATACCAGAGTTTCTCAGCCAAGCCAGTTACACAGTCATGGCCCGCCCCCGAGGGCATAAAATGACAGCGCTCACAGGTACTTTCAAGAACTGACCTGACAGGAGCCTATCAGATAATTGCTTATGACTGTATAATTTTTGCTTGAGTCACCCCTTCCCAGGGATCAAGCAACGTAAGTCGAATGAATTTGTGCTGTCTCCCCAGGTTGCAATAGCTCCGGCTGGAGTTATTTTATTCTCGTTTTGGTTTCGGACAAAATTATGAGACGGTTTGTATAATTAAAGTAATTGTTATTACTGTATTTTGTATGAGAGAAATATTTTCTTTTCTCATTGGTTTTCTGTAATTTCAGAGAATAAGCGCAGGCCTGTCTGCAATGCAGGCTGCGGCACACGTATAGTGAGAGCAGCTGCTGGGTTCAGCAGCGCTGTGCAGGACCAAGAGGCTACGGCTGTGGTTGCTTGCAATCCCTACCTTACCTTCTTGATGCAATTTTGAGGATGGACCCGTACCGTACCAGTACCGATGTTAGGGACCCTCTCCGATCCCAACCCGTTACCAAACTGGGACCAAAGTTAACACACCGGTACTCCACCGGTACCGTACCGACCTGGTGCTGGTGTCACCAAACCAGTATCAAACCGACCCGGTAACGTCCTGGTTCTGACCCACTACCAACCAGGGCTGGCATCCTTGGTCCGTTACCAAGCCGATCTTCTTCAGGTCTTGAACAGCCCCGTTGCAGCACCTGTACAGTGTTACTGTACATGGCATTGCTACTTGCATAATGCCTGGGTTTTATCCCTGCAAGACATGCAAGGCCAGTCTGCCTGTTGAGGCAGATGTTCTTCCTGACTGGGGCTAGAGCATGCAAACGAGGCACTGATGAACCGCAGCTTCTGCAAGTTTTTTGCACATTTCTCCAAAAGCACGCTGGAGAAATATCTCTCCTGCAGCACTACAGAGCACTCTGCGTCTCTCACTCCTGCACAGCGCTGTTCCTCATCACCCTCTGTTAGAGAGGTGGGTGCATCCTCCCCCCATGGCTCTGTGCCATGGGAGAGTAGGCAACTCACCTGGGAAAGTAGCCCACGCAGGAAGCCGTCTCATGGTCTTCCGCATCCTCCTCTGACCCTCCTCCTCCTCTGAGGAAGAAGAGTCGCCGTTCCAACGAACTTGGAACAGATGGAGAAGCTCGGGGCAGCAGTTTCCCACCAAGGAACGGTGCACACAAAGTTACTGCATAAACGTTCAGCGCCGCCTGTCCCCTTGGAGTCCCAGGGGTCTATGAGCACAGATTGGCAGCAGGATGACATGCTGTCCATCGCCACCTGGGCAAAACAGGAGCTGACATTCCAGTCAGACAGCACACCCCCTGCGGTGAGACAAGGCAGTCTATCTTTGATGATGAGCCTACCACCTCTCCCATATTTGCCAGAAACAGACGGTTCGGTGCTTTTACCGATTTTCTTTTTTTTCGCCTCTGACATTCTGGATCATCAGAAGAGAGATTTTGCTCTTTTTGAAGGCGTCATCTAAACGTATCTGCTTCTTTTTGTTCATTACAATCACTAAACAAACCGTATGATTCTATGAGCTTAACATGTCTGTTTCGCTTCAACTGAACACACAAGTCGACGCTTATGAATACGAAAGTTTGCAAATCAAAGGTACGCACAGTGCATAACGTTCAGGTAATCTCTTACCACTCTGTTTTTATAATGTTTCTTTACCTGAGCATCAAAAGAAACGTATCACTATTATAAACATTTATTTAAAAAAAAAAAGGTATATAAATGATGGACATTGACTAAATGTTTTTGGTTTCTTTTTAATCACGCGATCATTCATCCTTGACCATGACACGCTTGAGTGACTCTGACTGAAGCATGTGCACTTAATCACCTAATTAGTGAGACAGTTGATTTGACACTGGATATGGAGTGATTTCAGCTGTTGAATTGCAAACTTGAATAAAAGCAATAAAGAAACTCACAGAAAAAAAAACAATATGCCACGTCTGTCAAGAGAGCTGCACCTTCGTGCAATCCGCATGGCGGAGACTGGACTAGTGCAGAGTACTGTGGCTCACCATTTTGGGTGCTCACAGCCAGCAATTTCAAACCTGGCGAGACGGTATAACCAGACACACTCTGTCAATGGCAAGCCACAAACTGGGAGACCAAGAGTCACAACACCTGCCCAAGATAAACAGATCATTTTACAGCCTCTTCGTGATGTCAATTGTTAATCAGCACAATAAAAAGTCACTGCACATGCTCTAAAACAGAATTTGTCATTTTTCGATCACATCTAGTGAATTTTATCCAAATATAAGTGATAAGTTTCTTTTGATGCTCAGTATATATGTGTGTGTCATTTATAAAAGCTATTTTCTAAAATCCTATTTACTGGTGTATCAGTGTAGCAGTAGTGTGACATTAAAAAGTCCTCCCTTGTGGAACTTGCCACAGATTACTTTAACAACTCACAATATTTTTGATTATTAAAATCTTTGAGAGGTTGTTTTATTACATGTATTATTCACAATACTTTCTATGATTCCTTAAATCTGTTTGATAATTTTGCTGTATTATCATTCTCTTTTTAAGATTTAATTCATGGCCTGGTGTCACCTTTTTTTATGCAAGAAGATTAACTTTACAGCCCTTGCTATTAATATGAATAGCTCTACATATTGACATGTGAAAGAGCATAATTAAGTTACCCTAATTAAATTAATTAATTTTCACACTCTGTTGAGTTTACTATTGAAGGGCTATTAAAGGCAAATAGAGATAATTAATCATTGGTTTAAAATCATAAAAACATTTTATTGATTTGAGTGAAAAGATGTATTGCTGTACCAGATAAGCCCAAATAGAAAAAGTAAGTATTTATATATAGGGCATTCTTAATTATAAGGGCTTGGTTTGTCATAAAAACTAAATTCAATAAAAGAAGAAAAGAAAAATGCAGTGGTTGTTTTAATCAAATTGATTGAAATGTCTGTTGCTTAAATTGCTTTAGAATTACTACATTTTTTAAAGGTCATTGTTGATTTAAATTCTAGGGCAGTAACCTTAAGGTAGTGTTTCAGGTTGGGTCAGCATTCAAAGGCCTTAATTTTAAGCTTCAGTATTTATTTATTTATTTATTTATTTATTTTAACTGGGCAGGAGGCATGGGAAAACTACACGTGTTATTACTAAGAATTGGGGTACAAAATCTGCTTGGCTTTTTTAGAGGGTGGAGTTGAATGATTTCCTCCTTACGCAAGAGCGTCTGATTTCAAGGGCCATCAGTCTGCCCTGCCTAACATCCCATGGAGGGCATGTGTCTGAGGTAATTCCTTGCTAAATTTATGTTGTTTATTGATTTTCGAGTACCTTATTCTGCTTTTCCACAAATTTCTCCCGGTATTCTGCAGGTAGAACTTTAAATCTGCAGGCCGTTGTTGATCGTTTTGGTATTGACAGTATTGTGTTGTGTACATGTACTGGTGGAGTTTATTTACAAAACATTAGGTTAGCAGTTATAACCTCAACCTTATTATGTACTGGCAGTCTTATTATACATGGGTCTTAATCCTAAAGCCCCCACCTAATCCTGTTGTACACCACCATGTATAACAAGAATGAAAAACAGTGGCGTTTACAGGAAAATTATTGTTCCATGTATTATAAGAATAATAATATCTGAAGGATAAAACTATCCTAAAATAAGCAGCACCCAGTCTTAGGTAACCCCAAATGATTTTTGATGATACAGACTTCAATGTATATAAACTGTGTTAATGTTCCAGTGATGTTACAGGTAGGCTAAACCATGCTTTTACTTAAAAGATGATTTTAGGAAACTTTAGGAAAGTAATAAATACAGTAGCTTATGCAATGAAGTCGGCACCACTTAATCGGGACGCTGATAATCGTGAATGAAAGGAAACAAAAACAAGTCAAAAATACTAGTCCGCTCTTGTGCATGTGGTAAACTATGAGTATGAGTGTGACCTAATAATTAGGGCCACGGAAAATTCACGTTACTTTTTCAAGAAATTCACGAATGACAATAAAAAAAACAATACATTTCACGGAAGTGCCATTTTATTAAAAAAAAAGTTTCTATTGTAAGTTGCCTAAAATGAATAGCGCATCAAAGAAAATCACTGAGGTTGAAACATTTAATGGTAGCTACTGAGTCAACATTTACATTGTAATGTTTAAAACAATCTTTTAAAATGTAACAAACATGGGTCATTTAAATGTGTTGGCTGAAAAAAGTAACAAGCAGACAAAACTAAATAAAACAAGTTTGAATGACAAATTCGGCAACATTGTCGAGTTTTGTAAACGTTTAAAACTTAGGCTATGTTCATACAGTAATTAAACAGACAGTGTTGTATAGCGTTATTCTGACTTTGAAAAACAAAATGTTATAAACAGGGCTAAGTGCAAGTGACAAAACCGAAACTTTGTGTTTTTCTTTACACACTAAATTATATATGATGTTTTAAACTACATAACATCATGCTACTTGAGCGAATCAACCTATACAAAATAATCTGAAGAACAAGAACAGGAAAAAGAAGAAGAAATAATCGTATGCAACTTTTTATCCATCTAACGTGTTGTGCGCACGCACTGACGCACGCGCGCGCACACACACACACACACACACACACACACACACACACACACACACACACACACACACACACACACACACACACACACACACACACACACACACACTAGTTATCTGGCCCGTGAGCAGAAAACTAGTTATTTGCTAAAGGCCAGCATTGTGCATCTTGTTGCAGTTTCAACACTCATGGTTTGTCTTTGTGGTGTAAAGACCTGTCTGTCTGTATGCGGAAACTGCTCGCTCATTCATCTCTTTTCACAGCTTCTTTGCTTTATTCTATTTATACAGACGTGCTCAAATTTGTTGGTACCCTTACAGCTCATTGAAATAATGCTTCATTCCTCCTGAAAAGTGATGAAATTAAAAGCTATTTTATCATGTATACTTGCATGCCTTTGGTATGTCATAGAATAAAGCAAAGAAGCTGTGAAAAGAGATTAATTATTGCTTATTCTACAAAGATATTCTAAAATGGCCTGGACACATTTGTTGGTACCCCTTAGAAAAGATAATAAATAATTGGATTATAGTGATATTTCAAACTAATTAGTTTCTTTAATTAGTATCACACATGTCTCCAATCTTGTAATCAGTCATTCAGCCTATTTAAATGGAGAAAAGTAGTCACTGTGCTGTTTGGTATCATTGTGTGCACCACACTGAACATGGACCAGAGAAAGCAAAGGAGAGAGTTGTCTGAGGAGATCAAAAAGAAAATAATAGACAAGCATGGTAAAGGCTACAAGACCATCTCATCAAGCAGCTTGATGTTCCTGTGACAACAGTTGCAAATATTATTAAGAAGCTTAAGGTCCATGGAACTGTAGCCAACCTCCCTGGGCGCGGCCGCAAGAGGAAAATCGACCCCAGAGTGAACAGAAGGATAGTGCGAATGGTAGAAAAAGAGCCAATGATAACTGCCAAAGAGATACAAGCTGAACTCCAAGGTGAAGGTACGTCAGTTTCTGATCGCACTATCCGTCGCTTTTTGAGCAAAAGTGGGCTCCATGGAAGAAGACCCAGGAGGACTCCACTTTTGAAAGAAAAACATAAAAAAGCCAGACTGGAATTTGCTAAAATGCATATTGACAAGCCACAATCCTTCTGGGAGAATGTCCTTTGGACAGATGAGTCAAAACTGGAGCTTTTTGGCAAGTCACATCAGCTCTATGTTCACAGACGAAAAAATGAAGCTTTCAAAGAAAAGAACACCATACCTACAGTGAAACATGGAGGAGGCTCGGTTATGTTTTGGGGCTGCTTTGCTGCGCCTGGCACAGGGTGACTTGAATCTGTGCAGGGCACAATGAAATCTCAAGACTATCAAGGCATTCTGGAGTGAAACGTACTGCCCAGTGTCAGAAAGCTCTGTCTCAGTCGCAGGTCATGGGTCCTCCAACAGGATAATGACCCAAAACACACAGCTAAAAGCACCCAAGAATGGATAAGAACAAAACATTGGACTATTCTGAAGTGGCCTTCTATGAGTCCTGATCTGAATCCTTTCGCACATCTATGGAAAGAGCTGAAACTTGCAGTCTGGAGAAGGCACCCATCAAACCTGAGACAGCTGGAGCAGTTTGCTCAGGAAGAGTGGGCCAAACTACCTGTTAACAGGTGCAGAAGTCTCATTGAGAGCTACAGAAAACGTTTGATTGCAGTGATTGCCTCTAAAGGTTGTGCAACAAAATATTAGGTTAGCATGCCATTGTCCATGCCATTTTCATTTGTTTTATTATTTACAATATTATGTTGAGTAAAAAATCAAAAGCAAAGTCTGATTTCTATTAAATATGGAATAAACAATGGTGGATGCCAATTACTTTTGTCAGTTTCAAGTTATTTCAGAGAAAATTGTGCATACTTCGTTTTTTGTGGAGGGCTACCAACAAATTTGAGCACGTCTGTGTGTGTATATATATATATATATATATATATATAAAAATAATATATACACACATACAGTGCCTTGCATAAGTATTCACTCCCCTTGGACTTTTCCACATTTTGTAGTGTTACAACCTGGAATTAAAATGGATTTAATTGGGATTTTTACCATTTGATTTACACAACATACTTAACACTTTGAAGGTGCAAAATATTTTTTATTGTGACACAAAAGTTAATTAAACAAAAAAAAAGACATTTGTTGGTTGCACAAGTATTCACCCCCCTGAGTCAATACTTGGTAGAAGCACCTTTGGCAGCAGTTACAGCTGTGAGTCTTTTTGGGTAAGTCTCTACCAGCTTTGCACATCTGGATCCTCTGTCAAGTTGGATGGGGACCGTTGGTGAACAGCAATTTTCAAGTCTTGCCACAGATTCTCAATCAGATTGAGGTCTGGGCTTTGACTGGGTCATTCTAAGACATTCAGGTTCTTGTTTTTAAACCACTCCAGTATAGCTTTGGCTGTGTGTTTAGGGTCATTGTCCTGCTGGAAGGTGAACCTCCGCCCCAGTCCCAGGTCTCTTGCAGACTGAAACCGGTTTTCCTCTAGAATTTCCCTGTATTTGGCTCCATCCATCTTGCCCTCAATCCTGACCAGTTTCCCAGTCCCTGCCAATGAAAAGCATCCCCATAACATGATGCTGCCACCACCATGCTTCACCGTGGGGATGGTGTTCTCAGGGTGATGAGCAGTGTTGGCTTTGCGCCACAACATAGCGTTTTGCGCTAAGGCCAAAAAGTTCACTTTTGGTCTCATCAGACCAGAGAACCTTTTTCCACATGTTTTCTGTGTCTCCCACATACCTTTTGGCAAAATCCAAACAGGATTTGATATGGGTTTTTTACAGCAATGGCTTTCTTCTCGCCACTCTTCCATAAAGCCCAGCTTTGTGGAGCGTCCGGGTTATAGTTGTCCCATGGACGGTTTCTCCCATCTCAGCTGAGGATCTCTCCAGCTCCTTCAGAGTTTCCATTGGCCTCTTGGTTGCTTCTCTGACTAATGCCCTCCTTACCTGGTCACTGAGTTTTGGTGGACAGACTTCTCTAGGTCACGGTTGTGCCATATTCTTTCCATTTTTTAATAATGGATTTAACAGTGCTCCAGGGGATGTTCAAAGTTTGGAATATTTTTTTTATAACCCAACCCTGATTGGTGCTTCTCCAGAACTTTATCCCAGACTTGTTTTGATAGCTCCTTGGTCATCATGATGCTGTTTGTTTAGATATGCTCTCTAATAAACTCGGGGGCCTTCCAGAAACAGGTGCATTTAATCTGAGATCATGTGACACTTTAATTGCACACAGGTGGACTCCATTCAACTAATTATGTGACTTCTGAAGGCAGTTGGTTGCACCAGAGCTTATTTAGGGGTGTCACAGCAAAGGGGGTGAATACTTATGCAATCAAGACTTTTCAGTTTTTTATTTGTAAAGAATTTTGAAAAATATGTAGATTTTTTTTCCCCCACTTCGACATTATGGACTATTTTATGTAGATCAGTGACAAAAAATCCTAATTAAATCAATTTAATTCCAGGTTGTTACACTACAAAATGTGGAACAGTCCAAGGGGGGTGAATACTTATGCAAGGCACTGTATGTGTATATATATATATATATATATATATATATATATATATATATATATATATATATATATATATATATAATATACAGTCGTTAAGTTTTTAGCCAAGTTTTAATGTTATTTTAGCCGTTACGGCCTACCGCATTGCAAAGCCTACAACTAAATTTCGCCCTTCCACTGGGTCTAGCACATTCTTGGCTGCATGTACTCTTGTTTAAAGTAGCTTCAGGCATTAGAGGTAAGTAGCTGGACAGGTCTACAATTAATTATTTTGATCCCGGCTGGGATAAAATAGTGTTCTATTATTGTATTTATTGTTGAAAATGTTGAAAACCTCCAGTTTAACCGTGTCTGATGGACTATTTTTTCTGGAAAAATATACAATAAAATTGTTAGTTGTTTTTTTTTTTTTTTTTAAATAATATAAAAAGAAGTTTGTTTTTCTATGTAGTATTGTGTCTGTTTAATAAGCGGGATAACACACTTCATATGTTAATGCAACACAACCCACGCCATGCCGTGTGTTATCCTTTACTTAAGCACTCTTACACAGGGCTGTTATAAGAAAGATATGGTTTTAAATGGTATGTCCTAATTTCAAAGGAATACAGTAACCATTTTAGCGGTCTTTTATCTGTAATCAATAAAACAGCGCTTCCTTGTAAAGGAAGAAAGAAAACGTGGAGAAACAAAAGGTCCTCCCTAGATGACAGAATTAAAGTTATTAAACTTGTAAAGACAGTAAGTGCCAGAAAAACTGCTAAAAAAAAAATTGGAAATAGAAAGACGCAGTTACAGCATTTTGAAACGGAAAGGGCTTGAAGTTTTAGGTTTTTATTTTTGTTCACGAGACCATGGTTGGAGCCGATTCAATATCTAAATTAAACTGTTAATTGCTAAACAAAGTCGCTTCAAGCAATGACATTAATCACTTCCCCCAGATGCTACTTTAACTTGCATTTTGTTCTCGCACTTGCCTGGGAACTAGATAGCTTCCAATGTGTCTGTTTCGTGTTATGTTGTTCTTTCCCACTAACACAACAGAATGTGCTCATAGTTAGGATGCAGCAGCTTAAGAGTTAAAGGCAAACCATTAAAATGAAAATGAACACAAAAACTTCAAGCTATACTTATAAGAGTATGAAAACAATGTGTGCAGTAATCGAAAAAGATCTTATGCTGGCGTTGGTTTCAGGATGCAATTATTCAACATGTACGTGAAAGGCAGACACAGGCATTGAAATCTGAAAAGGATTTAAAACATTTTGTGTGACCTGAGACAGGCAAGCATTCATTACTTTCAAAAAATAATTTGTTTTGTAAATGCATTATCTAAATGAATGTTATTAAAATACATACTTCCTTTTGTTCATATTACATCTTCTGGGTTTTACAGTGTATGTAAGACATACATAACTACAGGAAAGCATGTCAGAGACAAATAGACAATTCATAAGTTATGGGCCCTCTTTTAAGAGACCACCTGTGTTAAGAGATCACTATTAGACTGTCCCTTGAGTGGTCTCTTAATACAGGGTTGTGCCATGCTAAAATTAACCATTACCTTTCCTGTTTGTAGGGACTAATCCTTAACCTAAAGGGTAACTTTGTGATGCGTGTGTGTGTTTTTTTTCATAATTAGTTACATTTATTCCAGCACATTCTAGATATTGAATTACAATTAAGATAAAGATCATGATGACGCCCTGTTTTGTGGTTTTGGTTAAATACCAGCATGAAGTAACATTGCATTCTAAAATGTCATTTAAACAGTGCATTGAAAATGTTTTGTTTGGTAAATGCAATGCAACTCGATTTGACATTAAGGTCTGGACATCATCAGTAAAGGCAGAATGTTAAATCAATTTTCAATGTCACCTTAAGGTAATAGAGATAAGGAAATAGTGCTCTATAGCCATTAATAACGTATATCTTGTAAAGGTTGTTTCTCTAGTAGTTTTAAGGGTTATCTCTGAACTGCAATACTTTCATCTAAAGTGAACACCATTTTATCAGCTTTCATATTTCAATTATTTTCAAAAGACAGTGTCATATTTCGTGTCAGATTTCTGTTTTTCATAAAAGAGATTTACATATAGCCTACTATTGTACATTATGCTTTTTGCATATATAGCAAATAAGTTATCTAAATTGTTTTAACAAATCATTTCAGTTATTCTGGAATTAATGTTACTTTTTTATTATTACTATCACAGGTATTACAAAGATTTTTCAGTATTTAAGAAAGGTTAAAGAAGGTGAAATACAATTACATAAATAAAGAATGATATTTGGTAGTGGGCAAATACTTAAAAGTTCAGCATGAATGAAATAAAATAAAATCAGTTCAGGTAAGGGTCATGCCACCCCCTCTGGGTGGCATGCTTGGTTAAGTTTATGTAGCACCCCACCCCTCGGGTGAACATTGAATTCTTATATAACACACTCCCCCATGCATTATTCTCTATTTAAGGATACCATTACAACAAACCTATATAGATGTGTATCATGCATGGTATGTAATTGGTTTATTTGAATACTATTAATAATAGTAATAGTTTTAGTTAGAACCTTAACCAGTTGTGCAAGAATCATACACTGTATAGATTCATAATACTACTAATTACAGCATCTCTCAAAAAACATAACAGGAAACTTGTGAAAAGGAAATAGGCAAGATTTCAAGGTTAAATCACAATACATAGAGTAGTTTTAGTCACTAGTTCATACAGAAAGCCTGAATTAAAAAAAAAAAAAACTGAATACAATAGATAAAAAGATAAACTAATAGAGAGATTATTTGGGATTTTATGTTGCAGTTGGGTGGAAAACCACAGTAAAGTGATTCTGTCTAGACGCACCCCAGATTAAAGTCATTCAGTCAAGAGTGTGTGATTTATTGAACTGAGATAAATCTAATGGGATTTGAGCATCTTATGCCTTGATCAGCAGCAAAAGGCTTAATTTTTTTTACACAAGCGAGAGCTTTTCAGCATTGTGCCCCAGTTTGCTTTCTGACAGGTGTCGATAGTCAAAGCTGGATAGCAGTAAGTGATCATTTGAGCTGCTACAACCTTTTCAAAAACATTGAAAGTGAAGTATGTATGGGGAAGCATAATGCTACTGTGTTAAGTGTATGTTTAATCACAGCTCTATCCATGTAAGTGTTGTGTTTAAGCTTCTGAATTAGGGTTGATACCACAACTTAACACTATTTTTCATACTGTGAATTTAGGTCAGTACAAACTATACAGCTGTGTAGAAGTGACATTGTTTTTACCAATACCTGAAGACGTACAGTGAGGGAAATGACAAAGGGAGGGAGGTGTTTCATTAAATTTAAATCTAGCCTTACTATTCGTTGCAAATTAGGATTTTTAAGGTAAAAATATTTTTCAAACGTATTTCACAAAACAAAATTCTAGAAATGTAATAGATCCATAGTGTGTTGCAGACTTTGAACTTGATCTGCCTTTTCTTGCGCTGAGGCAGTTAGTAGCCTACTGTATACTGCTTGTTGCTATGTGAAGTATGCTGAGGAATGTAGTGTTAACTGATACCGGGTTTGGTAAAACAGTGTGCATTATTCATAGGTGTGTGTAATACAACAAACTCATTACAGGAATTAAAAAATTTGTGGAATGCATCGGAGCGCATTTTACACACCAGTGCACAGCTATATCTGAAAACAATGGTAAAAAATTTTAAAGCCAGTTTAGTTTCATCACACCTGATCATTTTTTAAAATTACTGACTCCATAAAAAGGGTTTTGTTACTTGTTGGACATTCAGATCCCTGTTCAACTTTTAATTATATACACTGTTACTTCCAAAAATTACAAAACAAGCATAGCCAGGTCCTGCAAGTCTCAGATGAGCAGTGAAGGAAGCCTAAAACACACACTTGCTCCATCCACCACCACCAAAATTTTGTGACCACTGATGAGTCTGTTTTACCATTGCTTAGAATGTACTCCACAAGTTTATTGAAACATATTCAGCCTACTGTAAAAGATGTCGTTTTGTTTGCTGATGGTCCAGAGAGCTTTTTGTAGCACTGGTTGATCAAAGCATGTTATCTACAAAGCAGGACCCAACACAGTATCATTGTACTATACATGACAGTTTTGAAAAAGAGACCTCTAAGGTAACAACTTCTGATTGGCAAACGCACACAAAGACGGGGCTCACTCGGTCACCCCCCATTTGAACAAAGATTAAGATACCTGCTGTGGGCATTCTAACATGAATTCAATATAACCCATCTGGTACTCGATACCTCAAAAGACAATATACTGTGTCCTCTGAGCTGTAGAGGAGTGAAACAAGAATGCTTAGGTACTACAATCTGCAGGATACCGCAAGTAACTGTGTTTTCACATTTTGTTTTCATTACTAGTCCGTTTTACATGATGCCTGTAATACATCACATAAAGTACCATTCAAACTATAAAGCTTAATGAATTAAACCAGACACCTTGTTAAATGTAATAACTAAACAAACATTAAAGGGGAATAAATACTTTACACTTAGGTAAACCGTGAAATTGGAAGTGAAGCTGATCCTGAAAACTCTGGATGTACACAGATTGGAGAGGCTACTAGGATTCTCTATATGCACGTTCAGTCGACGGCCACTGTTTCTGGATTAATCAGAATTGAAAAAAAACTGGTTTTGTCAGGAAAACAGTTTAAACTCAAAAATTGTGTTTTGTTTGTTTACTGTGGAACACCCAAGTAACCAGACTAATGGGTGACATGAGACAGTAGAGTGAATATATATATTTCAACCCCCTCCCCGCTGTGCTACACATCCTCCCCCTCAAGTGTGCAACACTGATCGGCCATTCCAAGACCACCCCCTCCCCTAAAACACAACCACCCACTCTCAAGTCCACCAATGTCAATTTTTGCCCTCTTCCATGGGCTGGCTTGAGGGTGGGTCGGTCCCTCCGGCACTTCCAAGAAGGGACCGTGAACCAGCAAGGGGGAATCCGGATGGCTTGACCAGGGCGACTGGAGTGCAGGCCGGCAACCGGGAGCAAGCAGTGACAGGCAGAGGTGTGCGACTGTGGACCCACGGAGCGACGTCTGGAGCTTCAGGGGGAGCAAAGTGAGGGAAAGGGGGCGCACACGTGACGTCTGTATGTCCAGGAGGAGTAGAGTAGGGGACCAGACAAGCAACTGTGCCTGGCAATGCTGCGAACCGGGAGTCAGGACCAGCGGAGGGAGGTCTGGGCATTCCGGTAGGGGAACCACGACGTCGGGACAAGGGACCGCACCAGTCAGTGCCGGAGTAGTTTGTGGGGCTGGTGGTTGGGGCTGTGGAGGAAGTAGTTTCCTCACCTCCTCCCCCTTGATTGTTGCTTCTCCCTCGGGCGCTGGAGACAGCGGGGCTTCTCCCTCGGGCGCTGGAGACAGCGGGGCTTCTCCCTCGGGCGCTGGAGACAGCGGGGCTTCTCCCTCGGGCGCTGGAGACAGCGGGGCTTCTCCCTCGGGCGCTGGAGACAGCGGGGCTTCTCCCTCGGGCGCTGGAGACAGCGGGGCTTCTCCCTCGGGCGCTGGAGACAGCGGGGCTTCTCAGTAATGTACTTATTATAATACAGATATATATGTAAAAAGGAACAAAACAAAAAATATGCATAAATATAAAAAAACATCACCCCTACTTTCTACATTTTATTACATTATATGTTCGTCCACAATACAGATTTAGAAATTCAAAAAAAAATCGTAATCATTCATAGCGTCTCCTCCTACTTACATTACATTCTATCTGCGTTGACATGTATATGTCTGTATAATAAACTTTGTTACTATTGCACTGACATAATGAGATAAAAAACACAATATAAATCAAATACAGTTACTGTTATTTTACTGATTATAGAAAATATAAGATATAATTAACAAAGAATGAGTATATGCAGTATATAATACATAGATTACTGTATGCATATAGTAACAAATAAACATATTTCTAAAGTTTAGAGTATCACAAAATCAATTACTTAAATGTATCGGATGTTTACGATGTCCTTTTGAAATAGAAATAGAAAAAATAAAATCTGCAGGCGATCTGGGAATGTGAGTCTGAGAGAGTGACAGCTGCAGCACCAATCAAAGCCACTATCTTCAAAGCAAACAGCCTGTGAGTCAAGCTGTGTAAGTATACAGAGACACGACTGGCAGGTTGTTAAAGGGCTTGACTGCCTCTATACGAACTTTGTTGCAGTTTAATGATGGAATGCCACAGCTATGCAGGGATGCATAATGTGAAATTGAACATGGCTGATGCCAGTTACCGAAAGACCATGAGGAGAATCAAACACAGCCGATGGAGGCTGTAAAGTGGTTAATGTCTTACACATGTTAAAACGTGTTAATTCCAAATCTGTTTTTAAGCTTTCAGGTTCTTGACTTGAATATAAACAGTAGTTTTCCTATATGGGAATATATTCCCAGGTCACTATAAAGACTGTTAAGTACAACACTTAATAATTAAGAATGCCCAGTTGAGCTTGCAAATGTGCTGCCATTTCCACCATTTCACCAAGCAACTTCATAGTTTCAGTGTTATGGAAAGCATCCTTCACGTAGACCTGTGACCTAAGATAGTCATGTGACTTTTACAGTGGCTCTCAAAAGTATTCACCCCCTTGGACTTTTATTATTATTTATTATTATTATTTATTTCTTAGCAGACTTTTCCACATTTTATTGTGTTACAACATGGAATGAAAATGGATTGAATTAAGAGATTTTGCCACTGTTCAACACAAAAAAGTCCATAATGTCAAAGTGAAAAATAAAATCTACAAATTGTTCTAAATTAATTACAAATATAAAACAGAAAATAATTTATTGCATAAGTATTCACCCCCTTTGCTATGACACACCTAAATAAGCTGTGGTGCAACCAATTGTCTTTAGAAGTCACATAATTAGTTGAATGGAGTCCACCTATGTGCAATTTTGTTTCACATGATTTCAGGTTAAATACACCTGTCTCTGGGAGGTCCCACAGTTGGTTAGTACATTTCCAAACATAAACTACATCATGAAGACGAAGGAACATTCAAAGCAAATCCGGAATAAGGTTCTTCAAAAGCACCAATCAGGGGTAGGATATAAGAACATTTCCAAGGCATTGAATATCCCCCGGAGCACAATAAAGTCCATTAAGAAATGGAAAGAATATGGCACAACTGTGAATCTGTCTAGAACAGGCCGTCCTCAAAAACTGAGTATCCGGCGAGAAGGGCACTAGTCAGGGAGGCCACCAAGAGGCCTATGGCAACTGTAAAGGAGTTACAGTCTTCCACGGCTGAGCTGGGAGACACTGTGCATATGGCAACAATAGCCCGGATGCATCACAAAACAGGCATGGGAGAGTGGCAAAAAGAAAGCCATTGTTGAAAAAAAACTCACATCAAATCTCGGCTAGAATTTACCAGAAGGCATGTGGGAGATTCTGAGACCAAGTGGAAGATTCTATGGTCTGATGAGACCAAAATAGAGCTTTTTGGTTGGCCTCAACGCTAAGCGCTATGTTTGAAGCAAGCCTAACACCGCATATCATCCTGAGAACACCATCCCTACCGGCCTTGCTAAATTGACCACTGATCAAATGTGTCTGCCATACTGAGGTTATGTGACTTTTTAGATTTCTTCTGTATCAAGACAGTACCTTTTGAGTTATTTACACTTCTGTATTCTGTGATTTTCCTTAGATTTGTTTACAACAGGGTAGCAACAATCACTAAGGCTGTGTCATCCGTCTGTGACGCTCCAAAGAGATCAGTGATCAGGACTTGCTGAAAAATTTGATTTCTTATACTCAAATTTCCACACATTACATTCTCTGTTTTCTGTTTTAATTAAAAGGCATACTGAAACAGAAGTTAGCAGCCACATGTCTGATTTTAGCATAGAACATAGGTCATGATTATTTTGGTTGAATTTACATCCAATTATTATTATTTTGTTTTTAATCCATAGAAAGAAATGTCCTCAAATAGAATAATATATTATATCTAAATGAAGATCTATACTTCACTACAAACACTGCAAAAATATGTATTGTGTTGTCCTTTTAGGAGCTTTATACTGCAAGTTTTCGTATGACCTAGACAAAAAGATTACTGATACCTGATAATAGAAGCACTAAATATGAAGCTTTTTTTTTCTTAAACGAAGATGCAATAGATATTGCAAATGTACTGTTATCTGAGGCCTGTTCATATTGAATGTCTTATCAGAAGATAAAATAGTCTGTGCATTTGTGGCAGATTTAATTAAGCATTTCCTGGAAGTTCTTCTTGGTATCTTTCAAGGCTGACTAAAAATGAAATGTACTCATGGAAACTGCCATTTCTAATAAAAGAAATAAAATGCACAAATATGCAGAGTCATGAAATGTAATTGTGTTATCCAGTTGTTCATGCAATGCAATGGAGATACAGCTATACAGCCCTGCAGTGACAATGAGGCCATTACTCCCATTAATCATCTCAGTCTGTATTCTGTTGCTCATCTAGTATGACACTCAAAAACTCCATGTTGATCCATGTTATTGGTGCTGGCCTCTCAAACTGACATGACAAAACACATTCTACTTGCCCATGTAAACACAGTTTCATAATGGTGGACCTCAAACCCCTCATGCATCTGTCGTATAGGTGTCCTGTTTTTGAAGTTATCCACTTCTCTCCATGTTACTATGAATGTGAGTGCTGGCTCAACAGCCCCACCCCCCCCAACTCACAAATTGGAAATCTAATGTTACAGTCAATTGGAGTTTAACATTAAAGTGCCTACTCAACCCTAACTAGTGGCACAGCAACTGACTAGTATCCCACGGTGCACTGCACTATGAGGAACAGCACCTACTGCAGTTCTATGGAACCCACTATGATGTATGTAAGAGGCTGTGTGGTCCAGTGGTTAAAGAAACGGGCTTGTAACCAGGAGTTCCCCGGTTCAAATCCCACCTCAGCCACTGACACCTTGTGTGACCCTGAGCAAGTCGCTTAACCTCCTTGTGCTCCATCTTTCGGGTGAGATGTAGTTGTAAGTGACTCTGCAGCTGATGCATAGTTCACACACCCTAGTCTCTGTAAGTCGCCATGGATAAAGACGTCTGCTAAATAAACAAATAATATTAAGATTTTTTTTTTATTTACTTATTTATTTTTTTAAGTTGTACACAGACCCTTTTTAAGTTTAAACATTTTTATTATCACAATATGTTGTTGCATTTATTTCCATGGTAACATAAAATGAAGCAGAAAATGTCAACTTTGTGCTTAAAATAAACATTATTTAGTTAGTATTGCAAATTATTATTATTTGTTTTTGCCTTTGTCCAAGGCGACTTACAGAGACTAGGGTGTGTGAACTATGCATCAGCTGCAGTGTCACTTACAATTACGTCTCACCCGAAAGACGGAGCATAAGGAGGTTAAGTGACTTGCTCAGGGTCACACAATGAGTCAGTGGCTGAGGTGGGATCTGAACCGGGGACCTCCTGGTTATAAGCCCTTTTCTTTAACCACTGGACCACACAGCCTCCTATAGGCCCCAAATAGGCCCAAACCAGTGGATGATTAGCTCAAGTTCAAGAGCTCTTGCCTTGTGTGCTGCATTGAAAGTATTTTTTGTGGCTTCTTTTGTAGGTTCAATGTTTTATTATTATTATTATTATTATTATTATTATTATTATTATTATTATTAAAGCTCAAAAAACAAAGGGGGAAGGAAGGTGCCACAAAAATAGAAATTAACAAGAACAATTTAAAGTGTAAGTAGGTCTTTTTTGACCTTTAACAATTAAAATGGAGTTGCATTTGAGATCCAAAGGAACAAGAACATTAAAATAAGACATGCTGTACAATATTTATTTCAGCCCTTGTTCCCAGGTAAGAAAAAATAGATTTCACTTGAAACTTAATATGTATTTTGACTGGATACTTGAATCAAGTTTCATAGACCCTATTTTACCGTCCTGGCTTGTCTTAAAAACATCATTTACCTAATTTTGCTTGGCAGGTGCTGTTTTGTTCACTCAAATATTGTCATTAAAGTTCACATATTATTTGGTATACATTCTAATTTCAGGTGTAATCTGAATCATAACTTCATTCAATTTGGGTTCCTGAGCAAAAAATCCAACACAGGATTGGATCCAGCTTTTTTTTTTCAGCTTTTTTTTTTTTTCTTTTACTTCTCCTCACTTTCATCTCTGTACTATAGATTGCATTACTTTAACTTAAAAGCAAAATTAAAGAATAAAGATTGTATGGGAAATGTCAATATTTAACCGTCACCAGAAGGGAATTTATTAGTTTAAAAAAAAAAAAAAAAACATCAAACCATTACCAAAAAGCATGAAACGAATGGCAATTGCTTTTATTTTTCTTGTGGATTGCCTTCTGGAGATTTGTAAAACAGACAATAACAATTAAACAAATATGTAGTAATTGGTCCTTTTCCCCTTCTGAAAGATGTTAGTCATCATGGTCAATTGACACAGAGAGACAAATAAAATACAAAAAAAAGAAAACAATAAGAAAATACATTGTACTAATTAGTCTTTAATCCTCTAAGGACTGCACAAGTGTGATAAAGAATGGTAAAGCCAATAACAATTAAATACTGTTACATTTTAAATTCTTCATAGTTTATTTTTAATCCTTGTTTATGAAGTGGATTGTGTGTTGTGGGTGGCTTTATAAACTTAGAATAGAAATTTATGGCCACCAATGGTTTCATAATATTTTTCCTTCTCCTGAGAGAATATCACTATTGGCTTTTCTTATTTAGATAATTCAACTTGTAACAGAAAAATCTAAATGTTTTCATTTGATTAGCTCAAATCTTGTCTCTTACCATTTAAATGGTGAGGCTAAGTCATAACTTATTTTTAATAGGTGAATTATATCACAAGTCTGTTGCAGACAGTCTTAAGTCGTCACGCTCTAATGAGAAATAATGGCGATATACAACAAAGGCAAGACTGTCAACTTTCAAAAATCCCAGAGGGTGCATTTTCCTGATGGCTGCTTCAAAATACTTCATAAAGCAAATGTCAGGCTGTCAAGGCTGTCAGTATGAAAATGATCCATGTAGCCAGAGATCCCATTCACTGGAAAACAAACAGCTGCCTTTCCACTGCACAGTGGCAATGTTCAAAAATCTGCTATCGATCTACGCAAATGTATATCTGCTTTTGGCCTAATGATAAAGGTTTTGGTGCTGCTAAATGCACTGCTTATAATATCAATTAAAAACTAGACATGGCTGTAAAGTAAGGGTCAGTCCCCACCAGACTGACATGGTTGTTCCCTGGAGAACTAGGTCAATGCATTAAATGAGTGACAGTACCACCCAAGAATAAAATAGTGTAATGGTATCCAAATGGAAGTTCTATTTAGATCATATTACAGTTTTTAAAATTGTGTTGCCTACTTTGTTTGATTAATGTTGATATATATTGAATGTATGCCAGGGGAAAAGCTCATTTTTCTTCAAAGGATTGCTGTGTATCCAGATCATGCTCTCTCCTGCAACAGTGCTGGTTTTCTGTTCCCACAGTACAGCACTCATTTCAATCAAAACACAAACACTGCTGCAGGAGGAAGCATGATCTAGATACACTGCAGCCACATACTGACTACAGAAGGACCAGAGGTCAGCATCAAAGGGACAACCTTCTTCCCTCTGTTTAGCCAGTCACCACTTTGAGCATAAGCAGTGAATGTTATCAAGCTTTTGTATACTCGGGTGATGACACTTCAGCCTAACTGGCCACTGCCTAGCCTAGTGTCCGCCCCAGCCCGCGTGACTGCAGAGGCCAATGCAGCACACTTATGGATCCCCAGCCAAGATTGGCAACTCGCTGCGAATAGGATTTTAATAAGCAAGCTTCATATACTCACCCCACACTTCATGTGGAAGTGCCTTTACTAGGTGGAACACTTGGACCCCAAGGAAAACTGTCAGCTTGTGGTTCATGCACTTATAAAAATGTGTACATGGAAGCCTTATTCATGACTACATACACTTGCAAAGTTTGTTTACCACCTTGTCTTCCTGCTTGTTTTGTTTTTTTGCATTTGGATGCTCTTTCAGTATACAGTGTTTTAAATAAGCACCTTTCTTGTAGGTATTCAACAAGCCAATAAAATACACCTGGAATGGCCATTAGATCGAATCTGTTAACTTATCACAAGCAATTAGATTTGATTTATTCTACAAATGCCTGAATCCCTAAAAATCACTGCAATAAAAACACATTTTAACTGTATTTTACAGCCTAGATAACTCTACCTTCATTCTGAATGTAAAATGTGAAGATGAATGAATGGAAACAAGATTTGTCTGTAGATATGAATTTCTAACGTGTTTGCTATCACTATGAATTGGATAGTTGTTGCTAGACCTTGAGGTATTTTAAAGTATGTCATATCTCATGGTAGCAACCAAACTTCTGCTGGAGTCTACTTTGTGTTGGACACAGGGCACCTATCATCCCTATGGAAACTGGCAGTGTGATGTCACTCCATTTATACCATGTGCTCCCAAGGGATATGCAGTAAATTATGAGTAAAACCCTCCGAGTTAGAGCTTTATAAGATTGTTAGCATGCTGCTGCTTGACATTTTCATGTTTCCTATTTTAGACCTGACTGATCTTCAGATAACATATGGTGCTACAAGTAATTGGAAAATTGGCAGACTTGTCAGAAAGATATGGTGGATGGTACAGAAATATGGTGCAGCAGCACATAAGGTGCCTGGTGTTAGATTTATATATTTTTATCAGATGGGAAAGTAAAAGTAAAGTGTGTTCAAAAAAGTGAAAAGGTTTCTGGATTCATGTGTCTCCTCCAAAAAAAAAAAATACAAAAAAATAACTTTTACAAAGGCACAGTGTCTTGAAAGTTAACATTTAGATTTGATACTATGGGGAAAAAAGTGTTTACTCCAGTCTGTGATTTAGTCCCATTGTCTTTCATGTAAAAAGCTCAGCTAGTATTGGTGCCGAATGGCAGCTGTCTAGCCTTGACTTTTGCATACTTTTAACTATTTACTGACAGTATCTGAGCAGAACCGTCAATCCGGTTTCTTATACATGCATGCCTAGGACTACTGGTTGACAGTACTTCCTCTCCATATATCGCGAGTGAGTACATGACATTGGTTCTTGACAGGACAAAGTAGCACTTCGATAGCAACATTAATTGTTTTTAATCTTCATTTTCAGGAAGATGAAGATGAGCGAGAGGAAGAGGATTCGGTTAAAGAAGAAGCTGTGGAGGAAGACGGTCCAAAGTGAATTAAAGTTATTGAGTCCAGTTCACAGAAAGTGAACTGCTACACACTTGTGCCCTGCTCGTAATGGATGTGAATGCAATTTATTCTGCCATCACTCAAAGTTTTACCAACACGATGCTTTAAATGTGTTGTGATTGAATTGTTGACTGCTCGGTTGTTTTTATTTACCTTAAAAACATACATATCCAATTCATACAATTTAAAACACTTTCAGAAGGACATTTTCTGTTAAGTAGTCTGTAGTTTAGTTAGAAAGTCAGTATTGTTTTTAGTAATAAGTGCACAAGAAAGTGCAAATGATACAGAGTAAGTACTATGATGTGCATTTATGCTTGTATTCAGAAGTGAACAAAGTATGCATTCTTTATATGACCTTGACATGTATCAACTGTGGACCAGTATTTAAATGCCTTGTTTACATACAATAGTAAATAAATCTAAAATGTGTCAAAATGTCTTGTTTATTTTATAGTATTTTAAGTATTGCCACCAATGACAGTCTCTGCCATGAAATGATGTATTTGTTGAACCATTTCTGTTTCAGTATGCCTAATAGTGTTACATACTATAAAATTAAAATGTCAGTATTTTGCAATAATGCCACTGTTTATTTAAAAAATGCAGGTACACCCATCATATTTAATTGGTAAGAATATCACTTTAATCACTGTGATTGCTTGCAGTCTGTCCCACAGTATCTCATTGCCGTCTTGGTGACTGCTTCCATCACCATTACAAAGGCTCTGACAAGCAGGCATCCCTCAGTCTCTTACTCGTACTGACTGTGGTTTTGCTCGAAGCATATACAGGTGGGCATCCCTGTATACTGCTGACCCGGTACTGTACCGTTCAAAATGGAACAAGGTTACCGCACTGACCCGGGTGCAAGTCAGATTGCACATCCCCTGCGTTTAAGCTCTCCCTGTCAGAAGAGCTTCTGCCGCTGATTAAGAGAGCTACTGCAGTTTTGCACTGGCCTATAGATGAGATGAGGCAGTCCATCTTAGATGATGAGCCTGCTGCCTCTCCCAAGTCCCCCCCCCCCCCCAGTCCACCCAGATTTTCTTTTTTCGTCCTGGATAAAGCACCACTGCTAGATGCCAACATCACACCAGGACATACCTTTGGTCCTGCAGTGGATGAGATGCTACAGTGCTGTCACTGCGCACAGGAGTCCACAAAGGAGCTGGTGTGTCTGCTTCCCAAGCGACCACCTCCAGTGTGCAGATCAGCTGCAAACTGGTGCCCAAGGCCCAGCAGCCTCATAGACCGGCACAGCCAGCTGCAACTACCGCTAGAGGTGGTTTTCATAACCAGCCCACGGCTGCGCGTTGCGGGAGCTTTAACAAGTTCCGCCACCAGGTGCGAAAACAAAAGCCTTGGGCTAAACCACAAGCCCAGCAGCAGCCCTAGGAGCTTGCTGCCACAAGCCCAGGGACCCTTTTCAGAGAGCCACCTGGAGTATTGGCATCAGTGACTTCAACATTAGTCATGGACCTTCGAGACACTGCGATGTTGTCTCAGGAGGTGACAGCTCGCTGCTAAAACTGGCTATTTGCACAATAGACCATCTCCGCTTGAAGGAAGGGTTCTACTCCAGGTACTTCCTGGTGCCCAAGTTGGGCTTGTCGGTGAATCGTGCAAAGAGACGGTTATACTGCAACTTTACAGGACCTGTTTGATGAGGGGAAGTCCCCCTCTACATTAAAGGTCTACCTGGCAGCTATTTCAGCTACCATGTCAAAATTCACTCAGTCTCCCCAAAAACTCTTGTCCTGGCAGGCTGCATATGAAGGATATTGTTCCTCACTGGAGGCTTAATATGGTGCTTGATGCACTCATGAAGCCTCTTTTAGGTCCTTGCATTCAGCTGAGCTGAAATTTGTATCGCTCAAAGCGGCTTTCTTGCTTGCAATCACCTCCGCAAAGCGGGTGAGTGAGATGCAGGCATTCTCAATTGCAGAAGCCAGGACAATGGTTACACTCCGTACCAATTCTACTTTTTTGCCGAATACTATCTCTGCATTTTATTTTGCTCCCTCCAGAAAAGGTCACTGCCCATCCCACCAGGGGCATGGCAACTTCGTGGACTTTATTCCAGGGTGCATCTGTGAAGGACATTTACAATGCAGTGGTGTGGGGTACCTTTACTAGGTTCTACAGACTTAATGTTGTAGATCCTCAAAACCCTGGTTTTGGAACTAGTGTTAAGGACGGCTTCTCAGTTGACCCTTACAACAGGCATAGAAGTGAGTTTCTCCCTCAATTTTCTAGCCCTAGCTACTTGTTACTGGGGTTCCGAATGGTAACGCACAGGACAGCCTCTTGGCTTAGCCTTGTAGCATTCCGGTTGTGTGGCAATCTTGCCCTTGCGACAGCTTACTGACCCATTCGGTAATGGTTACATTTCGTACTTGAAAGGGAACAGTAGGTTGTTTCATAACCCTGCTTCCCTGAAATAGAAATGTAACCATTAACCTTCAAGGTCGCTGCGTCCATTATTGCAGCAGACTTGAAGGAAGAATGAGACTGAGATCTGTGAGTGCAGTACTTTATACCCTCGGGGGCGGGCATGACTATGTCACAGGCTCGGCTGAGCAGCTTTGTTATATCTTCTTCAGGTTTAGGGTCTTTAGGAGGTACATACCCCTTCGGTAATGGTTACATTTCTATTTCAGGGAACCAGGGTTATCATAATAACCTAACGTTTGCCTGTTTTTAAAGCCAAACAGGAGAAACCTTTTAAAACTATTGAACCATGAAAGCCATTTCCTTAAGGGTTTTAATTTTCAGAACAGACATATGAAATGTATGTGCTTTGATGAGATATTCTTTGCCTGCAGTCAGAACAAGAGCCCCATCATTGGTTTCCCAGCATGACACCTATGCTTCCTCATCTGTGCGGGATATCATTAGGCTCATAACACAACTATCTTCACAGTAATGCTGGAAAGGTTCCGTTCTGATGCTTGTATTTCTAGTCTTTGTTTTACACCTACAGCATACTAAATAGTCCTAAATGATTTAAGAGTGAGGGAAGGTTGTGAGTGAGGTATTGCTCTTTGGAGAGTGATGTAGGAAGGGTTTCAGCCTTGTATTTCTTTTAATGATCAGATAATGAGCCCAGCTACAAAAATGACACAATTGATATAAGTTCAGCCCATTACAAGGTGTCCATAACTCTGGCTAAAATGATAGGTATTAGGGAAATGTCATTTTACATTTAACTTTGGAGACATTTTACTTATTTTTATCTCAGAATTTAACCAAATAATTAATGTATGGGTTCTGTCTTAAAAGTAGAGATTATATTTTGTTAATTTGTGGTCATTCAGATTTTTCTAAAGGATGTCTGAAGGTCAACGGACACAGAAAAGGCACATAACCCATGTAAAGCTGGTGAACTGTCCTTGAGCAATAACAGAATAGCATGGTTGTGTTTCCCAAAATATGGTAAATCTTGGCAAAAAAAAAAAAAAATGTCACATTTGTTATTTGAATTCCGTATGTGTTATAGTACTTTCTCAAGCATATAAACTTGTATATTGAATTACTGGTATGCAACAGTATTGATAATACTGAACAGTAGTAAACATAAATGGCATGGAAAGACATACATGTTAAAAGGATAATAAAAAATGTAACATACAGGTACTGTAAAAAAGCATTTTCATGAAATGCATTCCAGTACTGAACAGCGTTTGAGATATTTTCACCAAGACAAACTGCTTGTCTGTTTCTGAATGTGGGATGTTCCATCACATGAAACTCCTGAGGAAAGGAGAGAATACTTCAAAGGGGGGGGGCATTGTTTCAGTTTTTAAAGACATTAATTATTTAGTTAATTTCCTTGTATTCTTCAACAGTTTAGTCAGTCAAGCACAGCAGGCAAAACAAAGACAGTGTGGAGTTCCCAACGGATTGTAAATGCAACTGCATCTATAGCTCTCTGAAGATGTTTTTACTGTGGCTGTGAATCGTATAGCTTAGAATGCATCAGGTTTATCTTACTGCAAGAACTTAACAGTGTTAGCATGACTGTACATTGTTTTTATTATATTTTTAACTTCATCATCTGATAGTGGAATATTTGAATTTCACAAATAATTACGAAATCTGCAATGTCAAATCTGAATTTTTGGAATATCACTAACAGCCACTATAGTAGTTGTTTATTTGTGGAAAACAGTATTTCTTTGGAAATACATACAGTAATCATCTATCTCACCAATACTGTACTGATCTGTTTGGTATTGCTTATAGAACACCATTAATGTAGTAAATAATTGACTTAAGGCACATACATATTTAAAAAAAAAAAAAAAAAAAATCTCTTTAAATTTCTTTTTTTCAATTTTAATTCATTGTTTTAAAAATATTGTTTTTAAAATAGCACCATCACTCCAATGTCTGAAGAGCCCAGTTAACCTTTTTTCTGCTTTCTTTATTATGACAAAATCGTTTTCACTTCTAATACATCTAGAATTAATTCCACTTCTAATATAACTTCCCAATGATTTTGATCTTAGCCTCTTGACACTTAAACACCAATTTCAGCACAAAGACCAACTCATTTGAATGCAGGTCAAATAGAAGTCTGTGGCACAATTATATCATCCACTTTAATCAAGTCATTTAATTACTTCAACCTCCATGGCAACATTTCAAAAAAATTAAATAAAGCAAAGAATTTCATCTTGATTTGTTTTATTTTCTGAACCACAATTTAAGATGAGCCAAGCTTTATTGAAATCATGTTTCCATCAACACTAATTAAACAAAAATGTAATTACTGTAACCATTTCACATTTAGTAATGTATTAATTAGGAGTTTTATTTTTGATATTTTTTATTGACCGATTAATCACCTGATCTATGCGACCGATTTTTTGATTAATCACACCTGTTTGCTAGTGATATGAAATTGTACTGGATGACAATTAATGGCAGCACATTTGTATATAATTGTTTTTACTTGCATGTAATTTGACAGTTTGAAAATATTTGCTTACGTGTAATTGGAAGTTAGCCAAAGTGAGTCATTTAAATTATTAACTTAGTTTTTAATTGCAGCCTGTGGTGTTCCCTTTCAATTTTTCCATCCTAGCTACTGGGGTTCTTAATGGTATGCACAGGGCAGCCTTCAGCTTAGCCTTGTAGCATTCCAGTTGTCAGCAATCTTGCAAATTTCTACGACTTTGGTATACTCACCCATTCGGTAATGGTTACATTTCATACTTGAAAGGGAACGTTAGCTTATAATCATAACCCTGGTTCCCAAATAGAAATGTAACCGTTAACCTTCAAGATCGCTGTGTCCATGATTGCAGCAAGCTTGAAAGAAAAATGTGTGTAGTGCTTTTAAAGTGAAAAAGGGGGAATATGGGTGTCTGGTTGTTTGGAAAGTCAAGATGTATTTGATTCCCTCATGTGCATGTTTTTAACGATTAATTGTATCATTCAAAAGTAAAAAAAAATTTAAAAAATTCCAGCAATGGAAATTTCTTTAGCTTTCTTCAGCTTACGTTGTAATGCTCCTGACAGCAAGCACTATAAACACTGTGGATAAAGTCACATAGTTTTTCAGACAAACACGTTTTCAATATTCATTTTCTGATACCATTTGAAAGAAATACGTTGAATTAAAAAATAAATCTACTTACTTTCGAATAAGACGATAAACTTGTAGTACTGCTGTGAAAGGAAAGCACAGATGAGCAAATGTTGCAAGTTTTACTCGTTTTTTTTTATCATTCTGAGATATTGTGAAATATTGGGTATACCTTCCAGTAAAGTAACTTTCACCATTTTTCAAGATTTCTTTTCCCCGCACCGTTTTTTGACACCGCATAAAGATGAATTGATCAATTCATTTTTAATCAATCAAAGCCCACAGGTGTAATGAGTCAATTACTCGTCAATTGATTAACACCCCTAATATTAATATTTATAATTTTCTTAATGCATTTGAACTCGCTCTATAATCTGTAATATTAATACCTTTTATTTTTACATAATTCATAATACAGGTATAACTGCAGCAGCAGACCAGTACATTGATCTAATATACTAATACAGTATGTATAGATACGTCCATTTAAGACACTGAAACTATGTAATTTGTTATACTAATTGTGCTGACTTTCTTTGAAGTTAGGTATTGCTGAAAGAGTTCAGGTGACACTCAGTATATCTGGGGAGATCAGTGTCGTAAAAACATGCAGAATATCTTTTCAGATTTTTTTTTTCTTTTTTTAACATAACACTCAAAATGGGTGTGCTTTGGTGTCATAATTAGTGGGTATAGTTGAAGGTCTTTGGAAGCTTTTATCTTACATCTTAGAAAAGCAAATCAATGTCTCCTCACTTCACAGTTACATCCAGATTAATACACTGTTTTTTTACCCTCATTAGAGACTCTTATTTCTTAAAGAAAATAGTTCATTCACTCCACATCCCCACTTTATTCCTTAATTCATATATTACACCTTCATTTTCACTGCAGAATTGTGCATTTCACGCTCAAATCTACAACCCACAGGAATACGACATGCTTTCTGTTTACAAAACCATAATGCCTGCTGAAGCTTGACAGAGGACATTGCCGCAGACTACATCATTTTGCATGCCTCTGTAAGGCACTGTCTGCAAAGGGAGTTGAGTCTATTCAGTCTATACAGTGTATTCAGTGTGATCTGTGTAGGATGTTCAGTTTGAAAGCATTGAAGTGCTGCAATTGTACTGTATGCTGGAGCCAAACCAGCGGAAAATTAAAAAACAAAACCACAGAAGACAAGGGAACACAAGTGATCTTTAGAGAGGGGAATTTAGCTCAGATAAACAATACACGTATAACAGGAATGAAAACAAATATCATCTGGAATGGGTGAGATAACAGCCTGTGGTGTCAAATGAGTAACACAAAGAATTGGGACAGATGAAAGAGTGTCATGAGAGCAGGAGAAAGAGGTGCAGAAGAACAATAAAAGCCCGATCATGTCTGAGAATGATTAACAACCATGACATCTTCAAATATAAACTAAAGCAAGTATATTATTTATACATGTTGTTTCTTATTACAGTACTAAGGAATGTTACAATGAAATGCCTGATTACACAACAGTACTGCAATAGTGTAAAACATATTGATTACAATGTGCATTTAAAATGACGGAAGCATGCTATCAGATATTGACTGATTGGGCACAGTTCTGCCTATTTCTTTATTTGAATAACCTGTGTTTTAAGCACCCAAGTATATTATGCTGTATTTATAGTCCAATAACTACTGTTAATATAGTCCTTATAATAGAAATGGTTGCTATTTTGAATTAAAGAACATTTGAAAATGCTGGTAATCTTGGTAAACATTAAACAAAACTCTTACATGTATTGATGGGAAATAATCATGATCTCTCTCATGCATTGCTGTTTATGTTTCAGGCAGCGGCTGGGAAGCAGTAATGTATGTCTGTTTATAGAGCCAGTCTTTATGTGTGAAATGTCAGTGAACACGAGGGAGACGACAAAGAGTGAACAACAGCAGTAGATGCTGTAGGATTGGACTTCACAGACACAGCACTGTGCATTCATGGGAAATGAGTGGAGAAAGCCTCCTGAGTCAGAATGTAAAGTCATTATTCAAAGAAGAGAAAAAATGCAGTTCTTTAATATGATTGTTCTAAAACTAAAATCTTCATTTCTGGATCCAATATGATCGAATAGCCTGGCATCAGCTATCCAATTTATCCAGGTTGTTTTTTCCTCGCTCATAATTGAAAACAGGTTTTGCATCACAGTTCAAAGGTTGGAAGGTATTGAGTGGTACAGTTTACGATGTTTTTGTTCACGAGTAGTATAACATTTGTTATTATGACAGACTTTGCACAGATGCAAGCGGACAAAAAAGCTCCCTATGACAAACTCTCACTGTCACCCACCTGATCCTTTACCTTCTCCAACATTGCTGCATCCCCCTAGATATACAGCACAGTGACTGCCCCTAATACTCTCCTACTGCTAGGTGTAGTGTGGCACATTGGCTAGTGGCCTTCAGCTTGGTTACCCTCACATATAATCAGCCCGGTTTTAGCCCATGGTATGTGTGTCTAAGGTATAGTTCATGCTCAAGTTCCAATTGAAGTGCAGTGATTTGAACCCTGTATTATCTACTGTACCAGTGGAGGCTCCTTAGAGGAGGCAAGGAATGCAAAGCCTCCTCAACTTTTCAAAGCAAACAATATATATAGATATACAGGCCCACCGTGAGGGCAGGGAGGACAGGGAAATTTCCCCGGGGCCCAATGCCTCGAAGGGGGCCCAACGCCCCGAAGGGGGAACTTTTTTTTTTTTTTTTTAAATATATATCAAATATTTTAAAACAACTAGCCCTGCACAAGACCCTTTGCGTTCCCACCACTGTTGTGTAATGATTATGTATCCAGGCGCTGTCAAACACTTCCTTTCACACAGTGATTTGAACTTTTGCATTTCATATTTTACTCCACCAAAAAGCTGAAAAAAAGGCATAGCAATTTTATGTATTTTTTTTAAAGACTTTTAAAAACTTTAAAATAACCCTAAAGTTGCACAATATATACCACAATATGAATTATTCTATTATTAAGATCTATAATTTGCTCTAAACAACGTGTTGCAGCAGTTTGTTAGAAAAATTGTATTGTGTAAAATAAGTACTTTCTTCAGCTGGTGGTAAACACAATAGAGAATGATCCGTTATATTGCTTAAAATACAAATAAATTTACCAATACTGGCTATTAGTTAAGAGCAGAGATGAGTGGTTTATTTTTGACACGGGATAAATAAAATAGTGTATAGCAACTTCATTAAAATGTAGTTTATGCTAAAAACGTATGTTATTTGATGTTAAGTAAGCTTCCAATTAATGACTATTAAACAAAGTGTTAGCAGTGGCAGATGGCGTGATCTGAGCACGGGTCAGACCTGGCACCAGGAATTACACGGGATGTCATGTAGAAGCCCTCAGTAAAGCTGCAATCTTCGCTTCCCTTTTGCATTGAACTTTCATTACTACTTCTTTCCACTCGCCACAGAACTTGAGGGTCAAATTCTTCTCAAAGGCCAACTGTATGAGGTGCGCTTTGCGATTGTGACGCATGCTCCTTCTGTGTGTTGTCAGTACGTTGGAAAGGGTAGAAAATGGGTTTTCACACATAGCAGTAGAAGCCCCAAAAGTCAAAGCAAGTCGTAGCACTGTCTTGACACTTGGCATCGCTTCAAGATGCTGTGAAACGTTTTCAGCACAGACTGGATCGTCCACTTTTCATTTTTGTTTGATTTCATCTGCTTCTGTAGAAACTGATGTGCAACTAGCAGATTCAACAATGTCCATCTTGATTAAATTAACTAAGGGTTGCAAATCAGCAAGTTGTAGAAACGTTGGGCTATTGGGGTCGGCAGCCTGTAGCTCTGCAATTAGTTTAGTATTACGTTCATTAAAACGAGCCGTCAGTTCAACTAGTACGGCATTCATTATCAGCTTCACCCCCTGGCTGACCAACAGATCTCTCAACCACAAAGTCTTCAAGATGCTTGCTCAAATGTAAAACTCTGTTTCTTGCATGACACAGTTGTTTCACCACTGTCATTCAGCAGATTGTTAAAAACTGCATCACAACGCAGTTTCGCAATACACACTGAAGCACTATGAACGACCTCTACAGCAGAAAGAAGATTGCATTTTTCTCCCTGAAGCATTTTGTTTGTCCAGTATACTCAAAATTTTTTGCACCATGCAATGAATTTGAAGTCTACAGCTGACACCTGCTTCAATAATCCAATAGCTTTCATCTTAACTTCGGTTCCATGCCCTCAAGTGCTTTGGATTTCTGAAAGTAATTCTACAATGCTGTTAAACGACTTCACAACAACCCCATCTGTACTGTAATGCCCAGTCCAACGCTGCTCAAGTAATCATTTAAGTTTCTCGCCTTTGTAGAGAACAACAACAATTGGTTTCCTCAGAAATTTGTACAATGAGTTGCACACATTGAAGACTTCGTCTACCTTTTCTCCCTTACCAGTTTGTCTTCCAAAATCTTTTTTCCCCCCACTATAAGGAACGTTACCTCACAAATACAGTAACAGCCTTTAAGAATGTCAAAAATGACTTACAAATGGAAAATCCTCAGCTAAAAGTCTTAGAAATTCAAAACTAACTCAAAAGTTGCAAGTAAATACCCTGTTGTTTTTTTTATTTTTTTAACCGTAATGACTAGAGAAACAACAACATCATTTATTTTGCTTGGAGTAGCAAAAGAAAAAAAACTAAAGTATGTTTTTTTTTGTTTTTTTTTTACTTATACAGCCCGTTTTTAATGTTAACAATACATTTCTTTAAATACAATTCAATTAAAAACAACTCCTACTCCAATGCACACAGACTGGTTTTGTGTTGTTCGCTGTGTCTGCGGTGTATATAAGTTTGTGGCAGGAATGGCTGACTGGTCTGACGTCACGGCAGAAGAAGGGACAACAAAATCAAAAAGGTATTGTGCATTGGCGCGGGCGCCGTTTTATTTAAATCAACCAAAAATAAAATAAATATTTCAAACAGAAAGCACTCGCTCACAGAGCAAAATAAAAGGTTAAACAAAAACAAATCACGAACACAAAATCCAAAATAAATAAACCATAAACCATACAGGTCAGGCTGGGCAGTCGCTGTCACTGTTCCTGTATGCTATGCTTTAGTTTCGTTTTTAAATAAACCTTCTCTCGCTCTCCGTCTCTATCACCCACCTCCAGTGCCGAGAGCTGCAGGCTTTTTATATCATGGCCGAGGGGTTTAACTAATTAGTAAATCATCCTATTACCCCTCGGCCACAATCTGCACGGGTTTATTAATTATTACTCCTGGCAGAGGACGAGCACTGATCTCGCCTCTGCCAGGACACGTTTTAAAAAATAAACAAAACACGGCGCTACGCCGTCCTAAATATAATACAATAAAACTAAATACAAAAGAAAACACACTGCACAGGGGCGGAGGGGGAGACCCCGATCTAAAAATAAATAAACAATGTACAGGGCTGCTCGCCCTGTTGCATATCCCCCTCCTTGTGCGAAGCACACATGGCCCCAACGGCCACCTCCCCCCTCAGTCTCAATGTCCTCGGAGAGGGGGAAGCAAGTTGCTTCTGGGGGGTGGCCATGGTGGAATCTCCAGCACCCCCCAATTCTTTGTGGCCGGCAGCTCCCTCTTCTGGGGCTCCCTCCACACTCTGTCCTGCCGCGAAATTGCGGCTGGGGGAGCTGGTCTCCTGACCTTCCCCCTCCTCTTCATGGCCAGCAGTTCCCCTCCGTGGGGCTCTGACCACCCAAACTCCTGCCGCGAAAGTGCGGCTGGGGGATCTGGTCTCCTGACCTTCCCCCTCCTCTTCATGGCCAGCAGTTCCCCTCCGTGGGGCTCTGACCACCCAAACTCCTGCCGCGAAAGTGCGGCTGGGGGAGCTGGTCTCCTGACCTCCCCCACTTTCTTGATGGCCGGCAGCTCCCCTCCGTGGGGCTCCGACCACAGTGTAGGGACCCCAGGTGAAGCAGGATCCCTGGCGACCCCAGGCGACGGCAGCGGACCCTCGGGAGGCGACGGCAGCGGCAGCGGACCCTCGGGAGGCGACGGCAGCGGACCCTCGGGAGGCGACGGCAGCGGCAGCGGACCCTCGGGAGGCAACGCAGGACCGGCAGCAACCCTAGGAGATGCAAGGGAGACACAGGCGACCCTAGGCGATGCCGACGGCGGGAGGGGAGCCCCTGGCCATGAAGGCGGCAGCAGGAGCTCCACTTCTCCCAATGGTGGTGGTGGAGGAGGTTGAGGTAGAGGTAGCTCCTGCTCCTCTCCTCTTGACAGTAAAGGCGGCAGGGGCTCCTCCTCTTCTGGCGGCCAAGGCGGCAGGGGCTTCTCCCCTTCTGGCGGCCAAGGCGGCCGGGCTTCCTCCCCTTCAGGCGGCCAAGGCGGCCGGGCTTCCTCCCCTTCAGGCGGCCAAGGCGGCAGGGCTTCCTCCCCTTCAGGCTGCCAAGGCGGCAGGGCTTCCTCCCCTTCAGGCGGCCAAGGCGGCAGGGCTTCCTCCCCTTCAGGCGGCCAAGGCGGCAGGGCTTCCTCCCCTTCAGGCGGCGAAGGCGGCAGGGCTTCCTCCCCTTCAGGCGGCCAAGGCGGCAGGGCTTCCTCCCCTTCAGGCGGCCAAGGCGGCAGGGCTTCCTCCCCGTCAGGCTGCGAAGGCGGCAGGGCTTCCTCCCCTTCAGGCTGCACCAGGGAAACCAGCAGGCATGTTCTCTCTGCTGGCGGTGGTGGTGGGAGCGACATGTCGTCCTCCCATGGAGACGGAGGTGGCACCAGCAGGTATTCTCCCTCTGCTGGTGGTGGGAGCGACACGTCGTTCTCCCACGGCGGTGGAACCAGCAGGTATGCTCCCTCTGCTGGCGGAGGTGGGAGCGACACACAGTCCTCCCACGGAGACGGAGGTGGAACCAGCAGGAATGCTCCCTCTGCTGGCGGAGGTGAGAGCGACTCACAGTCCTCCCAGGGCGGTGGAACTGGAACCAGCAGGAATGCTCCCTCTGCTGGCGGAGGTGGGAGCGGCTCACAGTCCTCCCACGGAGACGGAGGTAGCACCAGCAGGTATTCTCCCTCTGCTGGCAGGTACCTGGGCTGTGGACCTTCGGCCTTCCCCTTCTTGGGCCGTGGACGCACCGACTCCCCCCTCTCGGGCCGTGGACGCACCGACTCCCCCCTCTCGGGCCGTGGACGCACCGACTCCCCCCTCTCGGGACGTGGACGCACCGACTCCCCCCTCTCGGGACGTGGACGCACCGACTCCCCCCTCTCGGGACGTGGACGCACCGACTCCCCCCTCTCGGGCCGTGGACGCACCGACTCCCCCCTCTCGGGCCGTGGACGCACCGACTCCCCCCTTTTAGGCGCAGGACGTTCGGGCTCCTCCCTTTTAGGCGCAGGACGTTCGGGCTCCTCCCTTTTAGGCGCAGGACGTTCGGGCTCCTCCCTTTTAGGCGCAGGACGTTCGGGCTCCTCCCACTCAGGCGCAGGACGTTCGGGCTCCTCCCACTCAGGCGCAGGACGTTCGGGCTCCTCCCTTTTAGGCGCAGGACGTTCGGGCTCCTCCCACTCAGGCGCAGGACGTTCCAACTCCTCCCTCTTGTCTCCCCTCCAGCAGCTGTAATCCCAGTCTTCAGGGAGGGGGCAATTAACTGGGAAATGCCCCCGCTCCCCACAGATGCAGCAACAACTCAGCTGGCTTATGCTATGGAGGAGGGCTTCCCAGCTCATCTCCTCCTGTGCCTGCTGTTGTTGCTGCAGCGGCTGCTGTCTCCTCATCCTCCTTCTTCCTCCCATCTTCCTTCCTCCCATCCTCCTCTTCACTCTCCTTTTCTCCACACACAAAAACGAAAAAAAAATGAAAAAAAATGCAGTACCCTCTTCTGCCTGCGTCCTGGAGGCGCTGCGATCCCACCGCTGCCACCACGTGTGGCAGGAATGGCTGACTGGTCTGACGTCACGGCAGAAGAAGGGACAACAAAATCAAAAAGGTATTGTGCATTGGCGCGGGCGCCGTTTTATTTAAATCAACCAAAAATAAAATAAATATTTCAAACAGAAAGCACTCGCTCACAGAGCAAAATAAAAGGTTAAACAAAAACAAATCACGAACACAAAATCCAAAATAAATAAACCATAAACCATACAGGTCAGGCTGGGCAGTCGCTGTCACTGTTCCTGTATGCTATGCTTTAGTTTCGTTTTTAAATAAACCTTCTCTCGCTCTCCGTCTCTATCACCCACCTCCAGTGCCGAGAGCTGCAGGCTTTTTATATCATGGCCGAGGGGTTTAACTAATTAGTAAATCATCCTATTACCCCTCGGCCACAATCTGCACGGGTTTATTAATTATTACTCCTGGCAGAGGACGAGCACTGATCTCGCCTCTGCCAGGACACGTTTTAAAAAATAAACAAAACACGGCGCTACGCCGTCCTAAATATAATACAATAAAACTAAATACAAAAGAAAACACACTGCACAGGGGCGGAGGGGGAGACCCCGATCTAAAAATAAATAAACAATGTACAGGGCTGCTCGCCCTGTTGCAAAGTTAAATAGACCTAATTACATTTTTTAAAACAGCACCTCCCCCATGTACTTGTGCCTCCCCTAACTTAGAGGTCACCAGCTGCCACTGTACTGTACCTGCAGCTTGCACGTTTAAACCATTTTCACTGTAACAAGATTGATTCAGAATCCATCTCTGCTATTTTTTGATGGCCTCAATACAGTAATTCTTATGGTTTTACATTTTTTAAGAGGCCTCATACAGTATACTGTCTATGGTCTAGCATTGTCTCTAAGTAATATATTATTAGATAACATGGTTTCAATGATACTGTATATTCGTTTTCCATGCAATGTATCAACATTCAGTAGTATCTATTTTCAAGAAATGGTTGCAAATGGTTGTTTTCTAACTCTTCAATGCATGGATTTGAATTACTATGTCAAAACTCCATTCGCGTAGTGCTTGTGTTGCCTGCGGCTTTTTCACAGCAACAAAGCAGTGAGGGATTTTGCCAAATGCATTTTTAGTTCAAGCAGAACAAATACAAGATTTCACCTCTGTTTAATTTGCCAAGAAACAGGTGAGGAATAGAAATGGCAGTTGCTTGCCCTGAGGCAGTGTGTTGCATCAACAATGCCACGTAATAGAGCATTTGCTGAAAGATCCAAAGCTGCCATATGCCGAAGCCAGTGAGAAAAAAATATTTTAAAAGGTCTTCATATTTGCAAATATATGTAAATAATGCCTGGACTGTCAATCATTGTTTTAATATATTTTCTCTAGTTGTGTTCTGTTTTTAATCACATGCCTTTGGTGAAAATATACAATTAAAAATTACCACAAGAAGCTTACCAGTTTTTCCACGTATTCACATGGAATTCCTAGAAAAACCAGACAGTAATTTCAATGCAAACACACTTCAACAGACAACAACTTTAATCCTTTGTAGACTGATGAGACAGAAATGCACTTTCGTTTTATTTTATTTCTTTGAACATTATACTGTAAACTACTATTAGCCTATATAAAAGTTTACCACAGTAAATGTGCACAGTAATTTTGCAGTACTATGCAGTTTACCATGGTTTGCCATGCTTTTTAATGTGCATTGCCATACCTCTCTAGGCTTTACATCAGTGGTGCACAAAGTGGGGGGCATGGAGAGTCAGGCAAAATATATATATTTTTTTGTGAAAACCCAGAATTATTTTTTCAGATTAATTTTTTCAGATTTAATTGCTGAACGATAATCTTTTTCAGATGTATCTGTTAGGTAAGTGTAAAAAATATTTTTCCACTGATTTATTTGTTAGAAATGTTAGCTAAATGTTGACTTGCCAAGTGTAAAAAAATATTTAAATTAACAGATTTATTTATTAGAAATGGTATGCTTTACCGTGAATTTACTATGCTTTATTCACTATGCTTTTACTGATAATCTTTTCGCAATCCTTACAACTGTTTAGTGTTGAAAGACCAATTATATACAGGATAAACTGAGCTTCAAGAAGCAGTATTGCATACCTGTCTTCATATTCGTTATAAACACTTTGGAGAAATGTATTGCTTCATCGCTTGTTCAATATTATTATTATTATTATTTATTTCTTAGCTGACACCCTTATCCAGGGCGACTTACAATTGTTACAAGATATCACATTGTTTTTACATACAATTACCCATTTATACAGTTGGGTTTTTACTGGAGCAATCTAGGTAAAGTACCTTGCTCAAGGGTACAGCAGCAGTGTCCCCACCAGGGATTGAACCCACAACCCTCTGGTCAAGAGTCCAGAGCCCTAACCACTACTCCACACTGCTGCCCAATATGGTGTAATGTGTAAAATGTCAGTAAACACGAGGGAGACAATAAAGACACGACACCACCAGGAGGTGCTGTAGGACATGACTTCACAGACACCGCACATATGTTACCAGAATACAGGCAAAGTTTGGCTAGATTTCTGTTTAACTAAAAAATTCATGGGACCACTTCATTGCTGAAAACAATTACTTTTCTCCTTTTAAAATGATGACTTTATTTTAGTTTAATATCATGTAATTGAGACTTAAGTCATATTTATAATCGGATGGCTATTATTTGAATAAAGCCAAGCCATCATATTCCCTTTGATTTAAAACAAGCAGATTTGAACATGGTGGTTCTTATGTGACCCCTAGTTTGCTCCACCTAAATAGTTTTTTGATCAACCTTGTATTTTGTAGTTTTTATCTGTGTTATAATATTTTTTAAAAAGTCCATCGCACGGTGCTATCCATAACCGATGCAGTATATAACAGTTGGTGTGGGTTCACAAAACCAGAAACATATGCTTTTCTCTCTTTAATTTCTTTCTTCTAATAGTGTCATTTTACAGATAATGGTTTTGGTAAGGAAGCAACTGTAAAACACCCAGCTATCTTGTTGACAGTATAATTGGATCAGAATAACAACTCAAAAGAGTTGAGTCGACTGAAACAGTGATGGATTGAAGATACCTCTAAAGTAACAAAACACTGACCTTGTCTTGCCATACATATTATTTCAATGATTTAAACATGACAGTAGTGATTGCAGAATCCTTTATAGGTGGCCAGACAGTGTATTAATAGGAGGTCAGTTTCTGAGGATGGATTCTGAATCAATCTTATACAGTCAGTATGATGTAACAGTAAGAGCACACAACAAGCTTGATGATCCTGGCTTTAAATCCAAGCACTGTCTGACCTTGGGCATGTCATTTGAACTCACAGTGCCCCCAGGCATCTGTAAAACAGGATCGCTTTTACGATCCTTGGAATTTAAAACATTTATTATCACATGAAATACTAAGCAAGGACGTATTGTTATATAGTATTGAATGCATTCAGGAGTCTAATTCAAAAGCTTGCAGCGTGACTTTCTACTGTAAACTAAATATCAAATTGATTATTTTGCATATACATATATTGCCAGCTGTAACCTTAACCTTTTTTCTATTGCCCCATGGAGATTAAGGGCATTTCAGTTGCAAGGCATTATTGCATATGTTTGGAAATGCATAATAATTTTATTGTGGTTATCAAGTAATTATAGTATTTAGCATTACTTACTTATTAATAAATTAATAATTACTGTCCTGTATAATTTATTACACATTTGTGTTTATATTAACCATTTTTTCTTCTAATATGATAATTTATCTCCAAATGTAGCATAATGTAGTAATTACATCATAACCACTGCTACTGGCATGGTACTGTTTGGACATGTGACCTGTAACTAAAAGTTAAATAGCATTTCTAAATAAATGACTAAATATGTTATATTATTACACTATTATATTATATCTTAGAAATTATCAGCACTCAAACCAAACAGTGACAGTCATCAGTTTAAAAGAGGTACAGAGAATTTCAATAAAAATAGTTTGCAAAGTTATAAATTGGCGATGTGTTGTCGCATTGCTTAATTATGACTTTTTTGACATAACATCGCTTATTTATGCCTTTTTTTCCTATGGGTTGAGATGCAACTGTAGCTTATCCATATATGATAACTTAGTACTGTAATTACCTTCGCCTAAATACCATATCATGATATCTACAGCAGTACAAAGGAGAACATTACAATATTTTAATGAATGACCATGTTAAAGAGGCCCTGCAACTGAAAGCATTTTCATTGTGGTACTATTATGTCTTTTTTTCTAAAGCCAGTACAAAGGCAAAGGGAAATGTAATAGCATACAAAATATAAAAACAATTGTAATAGAATAAAACTAGACAGAAAATATTTTCTTGCAAGAGAAGCAGGTGAAAGATTGAGTGGTTTCTTGCTAGTTTTATACTGTTATTAGGCTTTCAAGACAGAATGGCTGGGAAGCCTATTGTTATTGCTGGGATTATTAGGCTTCCATGGTTTGGCACATATTGGATTTGTCATAAATATTCAAAAGTCTATCAAGTTTGTTCAAAGCAAGTCTCTACATAAAAAAACATGGCTGCCGTGAGCCAATCAAATTTTAGCTATGGTCAATTTGCACATATTACAGTATTTATCTAAGGTAAAATGTTGTAGACTCGTGAATCTTCACAGAGTGTTGGTAGAGGCCTTTGGGACGTTGTGTCAGAGCGAAAAACAAAGGTCATAGGTCACATGGTTTGGCCATATTGTATTTTGCAAGAATTTTGACCAATTTAAAAAAAAATCTTCTTGTCCGAAACCGCTTATGGTAGAGATGTGAAACTTGGGGCACATACTACCCTTAGGCCCTATATTTAGACTTGTTCAACAGAAGTTGATTGGTCACATGGTTCGGTGGCCATATTGGATTTGTCAAAAATATTCAAACGTCTTTTTCTCTAAAACCGTTATGCCAATTTAAGCGAAACTTTGCATACATAGCTTTGGCAAGGTAGTCTATCAAGTTTGTCTATCATGGCTGCCACAAGCCAATCAAATTTGAGCTATATATTTGCACATATGACCTGGAAAAATTTTCATTATATCAGGGTGTTCACTATAACAGGGTTTGGCATTTTTCTGTATCAGAATAATGACAAAACAGCAAACTTGAATTGAATATCAATATATAGTACTTTTATGAAGATTCCTTCACATTGATCAACATTTAAATGGTATTATGACAAGGTACTTGTGTCACATGTGTGGGTAACCGCATTGCAAGTCGGAGAGAAACGCGGGCAGAGGCTCGCAGGATTTATTAAATACAAAGCAGAAAGTAAACAAACGGGTCATATGACGCTACCAACAATGGTAACGGACAGAGGACAGGCAGGCAGCAAGTCTCAATCGAGCACCCGTCTGTAAACAATCATTTGATCAAATACAACAACTCCAAAAAGCACACAAAACAAATCTGTTTCCACATATAAATTACACCAACACTAATTTCCCCCTGTGCATAAATGAAAAAGGAGAGGATGTACACTAACCGATATAACCGTTACTCAGTGAATGTTTTGTTTTATTTACACAATTTCAAGTTATTAATAAAAGAGAATTTCAAATTATTATTATTATTATTATTATTATTATTATTATTATTATTATTATTATTATTATTATTATATTTTTTAAACGGCAATGAAAAACATCAGTTTATGAGTAAAGGAAACCGTAAACTGATCATTCTAAATGCAGTAAGGTGATTAATAAAACGCAGTAAAGTGTTTAATACAGGAGGATGTGTGGTCCAGTGGTTAAAGAAATGGGCTTGTAACCAGGAGGTCCCTGGTTCAAATCCAACCTCAACCACTGACTCATTGTGTGACCCTGAGCAAGTCACTTAACCTCCTTGTGCTCCGTCTTTCGGGTGAGACGTTGTTGTAAGTGACACTGCAGCTGATGCATAGTTCACACACCCTAGTCTCTGTAAGTCGCCTTGGATAAAGGCGTCTGCTAAATAAACTAATAATAATAATACAGTATTAACATGGCCTTTCTCTTGAAAAAAAACTAACCAGCGTAGATTGCTCCTCATGCCCGTTGCAGTTTGTGTGAAGATGACGGACAGGCAACGATTGCATTCGTCATGCATGATTCTTACTACAATAGGTCATCTTTGAATTAGCGTTATCTTTGAAATAGTCAATCATGGTCTGTTTTCACTGAGAGAATAACACACTTAACACTGGAGAAAGTTCAGTGTCAGTCGTTAGTACTGAGATCGTTGTATCCGGGTCGATCATTCTAATAGGGCTAATTTGCATTGGAAAAATCAGTTCTTGCTGTTGGGATCGTTAAAAACGGATGTTTGTTCTAAGAAGGGTTTGTTATTGTGAAGTTAGCTTGTATATATATATACAGTCAAGTATACATTCTGTCCACGAAAAGCAAAGTAAGTTATCAGTTTTGTCCACAAAATTATTTAACATAACATTATCATTTTGTGGGACGAAATGCATATTTTGTGCGGCTAGAACTCATCTTGTGAGACAAAATACATATTTTGTGCATAAAATGTTAATTTTGTGGGACAACATGCTAATTATGTGCACAAAATACAATTTTGTGGGACGAAATACACACTGTGGGATGGAATACACACTTTGTGGGACAAATGCTAATTATGTGCACAAAATACCATTTTGTGGGACAAAATGCTTATTCTGTAGGACAAAATACATATTTTGTGGAACAAAATGCAGACTGCTTTGCAGCGCTTTTCTATGGAAGTATGGGTATCACGTCTGATTAACGTTAGCTTTTTTTTCGGTGTTTTTGTCCGACTCTTCTCCTCCCCTTTTTCAAATTCAATTAATGATTATTGAGTCATTAGTGTCTCAACGACAATGCAAAAATGTGTAATGTCTGTGCTGTTTTGTTTCACATTGTGTTTTTTTCAAAATGTAACTTTGCTATATCTTGCATGACACAGTTTTTCTGTTTATATCCCATGTAAAAAAAAGAAGCTTCTTCTGAATAGCGGAGTTATCTAGTTCACATTACATAAATATAAACGCTGATAAACCTTGATAGCGTTCCCCCAGTTCACATCAGTCTAGAGACAAACGCATTTGAATTACGTTTAAAATTGAAAAATAAGGATCACACCCAATTTAACCTCTATCATAATTCACACATTTCTCAGTTTTAATCAAGAAACAAAAACACTGTCAGGTCATTTTCAAAGATAGGGTCATGGTTACTGTGGAACACATATAGGAACCCATATATGCTCTATCAAACAATGTATTTTACCGTGACTTTTGACCTCTCCTTAAGGTCAAATGCAAAGGTGTCTTATAACTGCTTGAAGAGTGCAGGTAGGGTGTGGTTACTATGGAACACAGATAGGAACAATAATGCATTGGAAGCTGTCAAGTTGCTTGCACCTTCTAGTTGTTTTTATTTATTTAAAAAGATTTGCATTTGCCTTTGCAATTGCTTCAAAACAGCTCTTTCCTCATTTTCATTTTTACAAATACTTTAATCCACAGTTATTTTATTGCAGTTTTTCATGCCCTGTATTTTATGCCTTGCATCTAGAGATCAGATGTTGGTGGCTTGTACTATATTTTAGAATGTGGTCACTCCAGTGCTGCAGTCAGCCTCCCACAGTTTAAAATGAAAAGCCTCCCAGTAGAATAAGACTAAATCCAGGCAACACAGTCATTTATCTTGCTGCACTAGAGGCAGTGATCCCAAAATAGTTACAGTACTTTACTGCGATTCTGTCTTGCCAGGATATTGTGGTTTGCTCGCTTTAAATTCATTTGGTCCACTTTGAAATACTGTATCACAATGTTGTTTGTAGAAAATAGACTTACAGTACAATACCTGGTCTTGTCTATTGTTTTACTGTATATGATACTTATTACAGATGTTAAGATACTCAGTTAAAAAAATAACTAATTACACATACTCGTGTTTGTGTTCATTGAAACATTTACATTTTCCTTTTCCTTTCCCCATTTTGAATTCAATTACTGTTTAATCAATAAAAATGTATATATAGGGGGCTTCCAAGTGGTGCATTCCGGTAAAGGAACTCAGCGTGGAGTGCAGGGTGTGCCCTATAGCCTGGACATCGCCGGTTCGAGTCTAGGCTGTTCCACAGCCGACCGTGGACGGAAGCTCCCTGGGGGGCAGCGCAAGATTGGCCGAGCATCACACCGGGGGGGGGGGGGGGGGGGTTAGGTCGTCCAGGGTGTCCTCGGCTCACCGCGCACCTGCAACCCCTGTAGTCTGGACGGGCGCCTGCGGGCTTGCCTGTAAGCTGCCTGAGAGTTGCGTTGTCCTCCGACGCTGTAGCTCTTGAGTGACTGCATGGTGAGTTTGCAGTGTGAAAAAAAAGCGGTCGGCTGACGGCACACGTTTCAGATGCTTGCAGGATAATACTGGGTTATTATTCATCACACTCAGCTTTTCTTCTTTTTTTTATTTCTGTCTGAAAGCTGTGATGTAGCTTTTCTGTCATTATGAAAATACATTCAGGTTAGTTTTTCAGACTTTAATGTTCAAGTTAAAGGCTCCAATGTTTTAAATTTAGCTTGCACGTTTAGAAAAAAAGCAATTTTAGAGAACAGACTTTTTTTTAACTCGTCTTCGTCGCTTCGTCTTCGTCGCTCCCGAGTCAGCGCAGGGGTGGTAGCGGTGAGCTGAGGCTAAAAATAATTGGCCATTCCAAATTGGGAGAAAATAATAAAAAATAATTGGCAACGACTGAATTAAAAAAAAAAATGTATATATATATATACTGTATATATATGCAAACAGCCTTATGACCCAAGTCCTTTGTTGAGATAAATTTCTAGCTGCATAACTTCAAAATGTAATTTATGTCAAAAGCAGTTTAGTTTATACATACAGTATTAGCCTTTACTAGTAGTATCTCTGGGGAAAACCTCTTCCTTTAAGTAGCTTCTTCCTCAGGTATGAAACACATTCTTAGTTTGGAACAAAATTTACATTGCTAATGTCTGAGCAGAAACAAAGAAATGTCTTTTTGGTTTTTGGTCTCAGAGAGTTAAAAAAAAGTCTGTTCTCTAAAATTGCTTTTTTTCTAACCATGCAAGCTGAATTTAAAACATTGGAACCTTTAACTTGAACATTAAAGTCTGAAAACCTAACTTGAATGTATTTTCATAATGACAGAAAAGCTACATCACAGCTTTCAGACAGAAATAAAAAAAGAAGAAAAGCTGAGTGTGATGAATAATAACCCAGTATAATCCTGCAAGCATCACATTTTATAGAGGAATTACTTAATTCAGAGAAGAGAATCCTGGGTCAGATCAATCAAGCAGAGAATCTTCCAGGACTTGCCAACATCTAAGGAAGGGCAGCAGTTGAACATTTTCACAACGGTGAGATAGGTCAGAGATTGGTAAATGGTACAAAACTTGACAGACCTCCGGCCCCATGAGCTGAGATTATCACCAACTGGCAGTAAAAAGTCTAGTATTCAGTGCTGTATGGTTTGCTCTGTTGAGGGGCATCATGTTCAAGTTTTTAAGTGGTGACTCAGTAATTGAAATTTGTAGAGTGTAGTGATAATGTTCAGTTAAATAGAAAATAAATCCTAATAGCCTGTATATCTAAAAATCACCCAAGCAGAGCACTTTATCAATGCAGAAATTTGAAGGAACCTTACAAATAAACCTTAGGGGAGTGATAACTTAGTCTTTAGCCAGAAACCTATTATACTACCTCATTGGTAGTAAATGGATCATATTTGAGGTACCATAGCACTTGTGGAAGAGACTGTTCATTAAAATATCTTGCATATTTTTAAAGAGATGATTTTCTATTCAGGGATACCAAGATATTTAGGGCCTCATTCACTAAACGGCAGTAAATGAGCAGAATTAGCGGGTGGCAGGGGGAAGCCACACCGGCCTCTATACTCAAAAGTGTCAGTACCAAGTGTCAGTACCGATTCTTTGGCTTGTTATCTCCTCATGAACTAGTCATTTAGGAGTTCTAAGTGATACACAAAAGTTTTAGTAATGTTTAAGGAGACTTTTCCGTAAAAATTATATAGCCTAGCGTCCACCATAGGAACTGGCATGTTGTCAGCGTAAACATGGATTTGTGCGCTGGTGTTGTGGCATGTATGAATGATGCTGCTGCTGTTGGCATAGTGGCTTTTGCACCATGAACCCGCAGCACAATGTGAACAACGAAATGTCAGACATTTGTGTGCAGAAATTTACAGGCCTCGCATTTATCTATGAAATCTGCCTGACCAGGACATCGTACAACGCTTTAGATTAAACCGTGCACCAATATTAGATTTGTGCGAAAAAATGACTTAGAGAGCCCGACAGACAGAAGCCACGCATTACCTGTGCATATGGAAATATTAATGGCATTGGGATTTTATGCATCAGGGTCTTTTCAGAGAGCCGAAGGAGACAGATTTGGCATCAGCCAGCCAGCCATGTCCCGTGTACTGCATCAGGTAACTGATGCATTAGTTCGTAAGGCAGCCAATTACATTATTTTTCCCAATGACCATCAACAGGAGTGTCAAAACTGTTATAATGTAAGTGGATTTCCATCAGTGCTGGGGGCAAATGACTGTACACATTGCGGACACCTACTGAACAGAAAGGGATATTCATCAATAAATACACAGATGGTTTGTGGTGCAAACTACTAGATCTAAATGCGTGTGCCAATTTCCCCCAGGTCCTGCCACATATATCCTAAGAAAATCGTGTATTTGGCAACTGTTTGAAGGTGACATCCATCCACATGGTTTACTGGGTAAGTGTCAAATGCCATACATATAGCCTACTATTGTAAAAAATGTTAATTATTGCATCAGGAAAATGCTGAACCAGTCATTTAAAAACATCTCTCCTCAAATATATATATATATATATATATATATATGTGTGTGTGTGTATCAAAAGATAATAAAGTGTTGCTTTCACTAAACAAACCAAAACATTGCAGTTGTTTTGTAAAACCCAAACAGTTTATTTTGCATAGATGTTTGTGTTACGATATTCATAAATGTTATGTGTATATGTTGCTGATGAGTCCAAGAGGTTCCAAGAACATACCTTATATTTAAATGTTTATTTCTGCACTTATATGGTTTTGTAGAATAAAATCACATTTTATGAAGTGTGTCTGTGGTTTATTGCACATACGGTCTATAAAAAGAGAAATTTAGTTTCTTAACAGGTTATAAAAAAAATGTTATGAAGTATATAATTATACATTTTTTTCTTTTTTACACATGTTTGCAACATCAGCACTATGCTGAGTGTATGGCCCGTAAATTGCATTGTATTAAATTAATTGGCGTAATATGAATCCAATACAATGCATGTGACATTCAAACAGGCCAATCTTGAGGGTGAGAGGGGGCAGGGGAAATCCCCCTTGACTCAGCCCTTTAGAGGGTGGAGTTGGGTGGCTAATTGTCCTAGCTTTTTGATGAAAAAAAATGCCATCCCTATAACCACAGATAATATTCTTTTTATACACGTGTTCCTTATTTAAGTGATGCTGGCTATTGATTAAAACCTTGGCTACTGACACCAGTAGCCAATCCAGCAAACCCCTCAGAAGAGCTCTATAATGAAGCACATATAAAAACCAGAAAGGTCATTGAATTCACATTTGGCATTTTGAAGATGCGCTTCCACTGCATGCACAGATCAGGAAGGCCACTGCAGTACAATCCTGTGAAAGTGTGCAAGGTCATAGTGGCATGCTGCATACTTCATAACATAGCTCTGCAGAACAATTAGGTGTAATCATTGGATGAGGAAGGTTATGAGGACCCTCCTGTTCCTCATAATGTAGATATTTGTCATATTGAAGAGTTAAGGCAGGGGCAAATGGTGAGAAATGCACTGATCAATGACTACTTCAGTGTGTGATAAGCAGTAACCCTCCTATTATGTTTCAGGTCTATTTGACCTGACAATGCTATTTACCTTTTCTTTTTCTGAATAATATTTCATGTGACCCGGGGTATTTATCTATGTAGATTTGTGTGCTACAATGAAACAAACTTCTTTCATTTGTTATTTTAATTGTATTATATTTTGTATCATTATGTCTGGTAAAGGTTGCTCCTGTCTAGAGATATTCATTAACATAAAACACATATTTATATGTATATATCTAAAGAGCTTAGCAGAGCCTCATTTTTGTCAGTAGCCTACTGCGTCAGTTATATATATATATATATATATATATATATATATATATATATATATATATATATATATATATATATATATACAGACGTGCTCAAATTTGTTGGTACCCCTCCACAAAAAACGAAGAATGCACAATTTTCTCTGAAATAACTTGAAACTGACAAAAGTAATTGGCATCCGCCATTGTTTATTCCATATTTAACAGAAATCAGACTTTACTTTTGATTTTTTATTCAACATAATATTGTAAATAATAAAACAAATGAAAATGGCATGGACAAAAATGATGGGACAGCTAACCTAATATTTTGTTGCACAACTTTTAGAGGCAATCACTGCAATCAAATGTTTTCTGTAGCTCTCAATGAGACTTCTGCACCTGTTAACAGGTAGTTTGGCCCACTCTTCCTGAGCAAACTGCTCCAGCTGTCTCAGGTTTGATGGGTGCCTTCTCCAGACTGCAAGTTTCAGCTCTTTCCATAGATGTTCGATAGGATTCAGATCAGGACTCATAGAAGGCCACTTCAGAATAGTCCAATGTTTTGTTCTTATCCATTCTTGGGTGCTTTTAGCTGTGTGTTTTAGGTCATTATCCTGTTGGAGGACCCATGACCTGCGACTGAGACAGAGCTTTCTGACACTGGGCAGTAAGTTTCGCTCCAGAATGCCTTGATAGTCTTGAGATTTAATTCTGCCCTGCACAGATTCAAGGCACCCTGTGCCAGGCGCAGCAAAGGAGCCCCAAAACATAACCGAGCCTCCTCCATGTTTCACTGTAGGTATGGTGTTCTTTTCTTTGAAAGCTTCATTTTTTCGTCTGTGAACATAGAGCTGATGTGACTTGCCAAAAAGCTCTAGTTTTGACTCATCTGTCCAAAGGACATTCTCCCAGAAGGATTGTGGCTTGTCAATATGAATTTTAGCAAATTCCAGTCTGGTTTTTTATGTTTTTCTTTCAAAAGTGGAGTCCTCCTGGGTCTTCTTCCATGGAGCCCACTTTCGCTCAAAAAGCGACGGATGGTGCGATCAGAAACTGACGTGACTTCACCTTGGAGTTCAGCTTGTATATCTTTGGCAGTTATCCTTGGTTCTTTTTCTACCATTCGCACTATCCTTCTGTTCACTCTGGGGTCGATTTTCCTCTTGCGGCCGCGCCCAGGGAGGTTGGCTACAGTTCCATGGACTTTAAACTTCTTAATAATATTTGCAACTGTTGTCAAAGGAACATCAAGCTGCTTGGAGATGGTCTTGTAGCCTTTACCTTTACCATGCTTGTCTATTATTTTCTTTCTGATCTCCTCAGACAACTCTCTCCTTTGCTTTCTCTGGTCCATGTTCAGTGTGGTGCACACAATGGTACCAAACAGCACAGTGACTACTTTTCTCCATTTAAATAGGCTGAATGACTGATTACAAGATTGGAGACATGTGTGATACTAATTAAAGAAACTAATTAGTTTTAAATACCTCTATAATCCAATTATTTATTTTCTTTTCTAAGGGGTACCAACAAATGTGTCCAGGCCATTTTAGAATATCTTTGTAGAATAAGCAATGATTCATCTCTTTTCACAGCTTCTTTGCTTTATTCTATGACATACCAAAGGCATGCAAATATACATGATAAAATAGCTTTTAATTTCATCACTTTTCAGGAGGAATGAAGCATTATTTCAATGAGCTGTAAGGGTACTAACAAATTTGAGCACGTCTGTATATATATATATATATATATATATACATATATACATATATATATATATATATATATAAAATGGTGTTATTAATTGTAAATGAGGTCGTTTTTTGTTGTGTTTTGTTTTACTATATTTTTTAAATAAGTTTAGACTTTTTTTTTTTTTTCAGAACATGTCTGTTTTACCAAGTCGTATTGCTTTGGAGGAGCAGGGACTGCCACTTTTATCAGGTGTGCTGTGGCACGAACGTGATCTTTTAGACTGAGAAATTCTCGTTCCAAATGCAAATAAAGTAATTAATATTAAAATACCGGAGGCAATATGTTTGTGTCTGAGTTCCAATTTGGCCTTGTGGGACTTACTGATATCGTACAGCTTTCTTAAACCAGGTTTTCATGAAGTTTTTAGGTTGTCTTAAAACGCAGCCTGTCTCTTTTGGTCCCCCCTCCCACCCTCCTCCCCACCAAAATAAATAAATAAAATAAAATAAAATAAATAATATGTTGTTCCTGTGTGTGCAGCTCTGCTGATTCTGCTGACACAAATAATAATAATAATAAACATAAGAAAAGCGCTGTGTACTATCCTTGTATTATTTGCTAAACATTTTTTGGCTCCATATATATTTATTATACACCTATTATACACGTACATATTCGTAAGAGATAAGGACAACACATTCCCAGATAACTTGCTATTACGAGTCTGCAGTTTGCATTTCCCATTTTGTATTTGAAACTGCCAGTAACTAACGCTGTGGCCAATGCTCATTTTCAAAACTGGAGCTAATTCAAACATCGAATCAGGTAAAATATAGATCAGCTAAGACTGAATAATTTGACATTAATGTTAATCGAGTGTGGTGGTAGTAAAACAGTAAAGGGAAGCAAATGAATATGCAAAGAGGGGCCCACATTAAACTTAATCTGGCCCTGCATGGCATAGTAACATTGTTTCAGTATCTTCTTGATAAACATGAACCATTCAGGTACGATCGCCATTTTGAACTCCTTTATCTGACTACGCATTTCATATGAACCAGTACATATATATAAATGCCATAACCTAAATAAGTACAACTAATCCCACATTGAAACATTATAATAAATTACTTTCCCATATTTGCTCTAATATAACCCTTGTTCATATATTCACCCTAAAAGAAATGTTTAAAGTATCCTCTGCATTTAGCCATGTTGTCCATGTGTTGCTAATGGCCATGTCCTAGAACCATTGTATTTCACAATGTAAAAATACATTTTTACCACCATAAACTTTATAATAAAATTCCGAAATAGTTTTTTAATCACTTATAATGAAGCTTGCTGGTCTAGTGGTTAAAGAAAGGGGCTTGTTACCAGGAGGTTCAGGGTTCAATCTCAGCTCAGCCACTGACTCACTGTGCGTGACCCTCAGCAAGTAACTTAACCCCCTTGTGCTCCGTCCTTCGGATGAGATGTAAAACCGAGGTCCTATTGTAAGTGACTCTGCAGCAGTTATTATTATTATTTATTTCTTCGAAGACGCCCTTATCCAGGGCAACTTACAATTGTTACAAGATATCACATTATTTTTACATACAATTACCCATTTATACAGTTGGGTTTTTACTGGAGCAATCTAGGTAAAGTACCTTGCTCAAGGGTACAGCAGCAGTGTCCCCTACCAGGGATTGAACCCACAACCTTCCAGTCAAGAGTCCAGAGCCCTAACCACTACTCCACACTGCTGCCCAGTTAATACATAGCTCACCCCCTAGTCTCTATAAGTTGATTTGGATAAAAGCGTCTGCTAAATAATAATTAGTTTACTGACCTGTAGGTAAATAAAAGGAAAACACACACCGATGTGAGTGTTTTCTCTGCCTCTGTAGTATCTTGTTATTATTTGCTTTGTGATAGCAGTCAGGAGGCTTATCTAATGGAAGAGACCACTAATTCAGGTAAGTGTTTAAACAACAGAACCATATACTTTATTTCTGAACTGTATATACAAGGTAAGATCTATGTCATCATTATACACATGTAATGCCCTTTAACCCGTATACTACATCCCCCTTTTTCAATTTTGATGTTCCTCCCATTACTCTCTCTTTTTATTTCTTTCAAAAATACCTGTTTCGCTCCCTTAACATGGAACAAAGAAAACATCCATAGAATGTGCATCTGTGCTTGTTTCTGGGTCAGAGGTTACTAGCATTTAACTAGAGCACAACCTTTACCATTGACTCATGTCAAAGTCCTTGAACCTGGAAGGAGTAATCACTGCCCTTGCACTTCTTGTATACTAAGCTGGGCTTTTATTTTGTAACCTCTCAGGTCCTGCACTCTTCTGTGCTTCAGTTAGCACTGTTTCGGACTGCGGCTCTGGATCCTGAACTGTGTTCTGCTCAGGTATTTCTTGTAGGTCAGACTCGTCCTTTGTGCTCTTCTTAGAGTTGGTGCGGTCCATCCTCAGGTGTTGCCTGTTCCTCCTGTAACACTGTCCTGATGCAGATATAACATTATATGATCTAGGCTCTGACCTCACTGCCTGGACAGCTGGTTTCCAACCCTGAGCAGTCTCCATACACACTGTTTCCTGGCAGCAACACTGGGTGAGATTTAGCTTTTGCATTGTAGTATTCTTGCTTTGCTTGAAGATGTTTCAGCCTGGCGTGAACTCTTTTAGGTGTACAAGGTTGCAGCAGCGCACTGGAACTTGGCAAAGACTCGACCCACAAGCATCTATATTGGAGAGTATTCCATGCCTGTTATTGAAGTGGAGTGTTCCTCAAAGTGAGCATTGCCAAATGTAGATCCATGCCTGTTTGTGCTGCTTTTAAGCATCAGTTTTATTGTCTTTATTGTTCTTCATTCCATTGAATGGTGGGTAGCCTGGGCTTGAGTGCATCAACTTTGTTCCCCACGATACTGCAAAGCTTCGCAGCTATTGACTTGCAAATGGAACGTGGCAACTGACTAGTTCTTTCGGGACGCCATGTCTTGTGAACACTGACATTAGCTTGTTACTGTGTGAGCTGTTTTGTCAGCTAAGTGCAACACTTCTAGATATTTTGAGAAGTAATTAACTATCAGCAGATAAGGCTGACCCTTGAGGTCAAATATGTGCCTTGGCAGTTCAGGGATGCTGTGTGACCACAATGGCTCCCTTTGATTCCTGGGGAGATACTGTTGACTAGTGTTGCAAGCTTCAACCAAGTGGTCTATGTTCCTGGTCATCCCTGGCCAATACATGTGGGCTCTCGTTTGGGCTTGTGCATTGAATGCCTTAATGAGCAAGATGTAGTTTCTGCAGCATTTCTAGTCTGGCACTGAGAGGGACTATTATCCTATCTCCTATCATTAGCAGGCCTATCAGGCCTTGCTATACTGCAGTGGAATGCCTAATGGGACAGTATTTTTGAAGTCTGAGATCCAGCTGTTTCTTTCTCCTTGGCCAACCTCTTCGATGCACCTCTTTTATTGCTTGTAGAATCTCGTCTTTTGACATTGCTTCTGGCAACTGAGTTAATCTCTTGGAGCTGAGTGTTTCTGTAGCTTGCGTGGCATAAATTACCTTCTCTTCTGTGAGCTTGTCCCTGCTCGAAGGAGCTTGTCTTACAGCAGCTCGAGACAGGGTGTCTACCTGAATGTCATAGCGTTGCAGCTGAAGTAGCACCCTTTGCAGTCTTGTGGGTGCTTTTCCTAGTGGCTTTGATAGAATAGCCTCTAATTGCTTATGATCCGATTAAACACTCAATCCGAAAACATATTGATGGAACTTTTTTACTGCAAAGACAATTGCCAGTAGCTCCTTTTCGATTTGAGCATAGTTTTGTTTGTAAACAAACAAAGCATGGGAGGCATATGCAATTGGCCTCCCCTCTTGTAGAAGACATGCTCCACCTAAAGGCCCAAGATCAGCTGCCAGCCCAAAAGCCAGAGACAGACTTCTGTGCCTCCTAAGTCACCTGGGATGGTGGTTTAGACACCCTCCTTGCTGGTTTGGAGGACCAAGGGTGGTGCCTGGCTTGTGGAGAGTTCAGGCATTCTGTGGTGTGCTGCCCCACAATGTCAGTCAATCTCAGATTGGCAGTCAATCTCAGATTGTTATTAGCCTTCCTCACAATTCTTCTACTTGTTCTTGGTGAAAGAATCTTCTTTCTTCTAGACCAAGGGAGTGTTGCTACAATACCATGATTCTTGTACTTCTTGATAATAGAAACAATAGTTGAAATTGGGATACTCAAATGCTTGGAAATCTTCTTGTATCCTTCTCCATCTTTATGACAATAAATCATTTTCTGATAGCTTCTTCAGATAGCTCTTTACTTTTTCCCATATTGATTTATTGGTAATGACAGCAATCATCCTATGCCTAACCCTTTTATACTCTTTAAGAATGTTTGCCTACAATCCAGCATGTTCTAGACTTTTCTAGAATTAGGTTGTGCATTATCATATTGAAATTTCTAGCATGGACTTCGTTGAGCCAGAGTATAAAGTACCATCGCGAAGAACAATAACCACGAGAGTGGAGAAGAGGTACGAGGAGAGGGCTGTGAAGTTAAAGTGCGACCTACAGAGTGCCGAGAAGGTAGCTATTACTACAGACTCGTGGACCGCTCTCACAACCGAGTCATACCTGACTGTTACTTGCCACTTCATCGAGGACTGGGAAATGAAGAGAGCTGTGCTGATGACCGGCACACAGCAGAGAACATAGCTTCCCATCTCAGAACAGCCATGGAGGAGTGGGGCGTGTTGGAGAAAGTAAGTGCGTGTGTCCACAACAATGCCAGCAACATGGTTTTAGCTAACCAGAGCCTTCTCCAGTGGGAATCTGTCCCATGTTTTGCTCACACTCTCCAGCTTGCCATTAACCCTTTACGGCCCTATGTCGGACCTGGTCCGACATTGCAATTTTCCCTTTCTGGTCCAATGTCGGACCCTGTCTGACATCATCAAAAAGACTCAGAAAACAGGTCTCTAGTCGTTTTTTTCTCCGGAAAAAGCCGAAAAAACCATTCAATGGCCGAGTGAGATCGATAGGAGCCGAAAAAAGGGGCGTATCTCATGAATACAGATAGCCCCGGCAGCGCTCAAAGAATATCACAGACATTTGCAGAGCTTTTTTTAGATGTTATAGTAATAAAATAATGACTTTGATCGCATTATTGAGGAGTTTGCTGATAAAACGAGTGATCAGGAGATGATTTATCGGTATGCACTACTATCAAGAGGTATGTGAAAAAAACAGCGAACGAGGGGTGGGGCGGTGCTGGAGATGCAGTACTGAGTGTCCTGTTGATATGCAGTGCCTTTTAAACCTGTTTTACTGTGAATAAAATACTTTTAAACAGCGTGTCTAAAATAAACTGCATGTGTGAAAATAAATTGGACCTGACGCGCCTGAGACGCACTGAAGAATTGGACCACTAAGGGTTAATGATGGTTTTAAGATTGCAAGTGTGAGTCATGTGGTAGGTGCAAGCAGTAGATTGGTGGCACATTTTCACCATAGCACTGTCGCAACAGGTGCCCTGAAACGAAAACAAGAACAACAGAACCTGCCCGACCATAAACTATTTCAGTATAAACTATTTCAGTATTGTCCCACTCGATGGAACTCTGTGTGTGAAATGTTCAAGCGACTCCACGAGCAAAGATGGGCTGTGTCAGAGACGTCACCAAGCTCTCTGACGCAAGAACACTGGAATTGACAGATGAAAACTGGCAAACAATCGAGGACAGCCCTTTGTAGCGAAACCCATGTCTGCACCTCCATGGTGCATCCAGTTGCACACAGCCTGCTTACTAGGCATCTGAACGCACGCAATGGAGAGTCACGCAAAGTATCCAAATTCAAGACTGCAGTGGCAGAATCCCTGAGAAAGCGCATAACCCTTCCCAGCTCAACGGATCCAGGTAAGTTGTAGATTTTATTGGTAGCCTAGTTCGCCTACACAAACAACAACCTAGCCTATGGAACATTATAGCTACATTATAGCCTATGGTTTTCCTTACAGGCAAGGCAGCGCTTATTGCCTCTGCACTAGATCCCAGGCATAAGCATCTCCGTTTTGTGGAGCCAGCAATCCACCCGAGCATCCGAGAGAAACTGGCCGAACTGCACATCTGGGTTCCTGAACCGAACACCACCAGAGCTGATGCCCAGACAGAAGCGACAAGCCCCAATGACACACCCACAGCAAGTTCCCACATCACAAGTGCTGCAGCGCTCAACACACTCTTTGGGGAGGATTATTGCATTGCCGACTCCGATGCCGATCGGAACGAGATTGAGCAATATTTCACCGAGCCATGCATCCCACCCGATCAAAACCCATTGCAATGGTGGAAAATCAACGAAAAAAAGTACACCAGACTCAGTGTCCTGGCTAAGCAGTACCTATCAATCCCTGCAACCTCAGTTCCAGCGGACAGGGTCTTTTCCACAGCGGGACTAATTGTAAATCGGCTCCGCACTCGCCTCTCCCCTGAGCATGTAGACATGCTAATTTTTTAGAACAAAAACTATTGATTTGCTAGCGAAATATTTAGGCTATGTGAACTTTTTAAAAACTTTTGCACAAGAATGCGTCAGGCCTACGCTAAGTATTTATTTCGCTCAGATTTCAGTTATTGAAATAACTTATTTATGTTAACTTTTGATGGTTTCATTAAAAACGGTTTAATTGTGCAATAGGCTAAATGTAGCCTGGTTACTGAGAAGGATGCATACCTGTTCTCATGTTTAATAAATTATTTTCAAATTGCACTTGTTTTCGTGTGGCATTAGGATAATTTACATAAATGTGCACGCATTAAATATTCTCAAGAGTACACGAGTACTCGATAATAATATCATGAGAGTACTCAAATAGTGGAATAATTCCAAATGCCCATCTCTAGTCCCAAACTACACAGAATGTGTCTCTTATACCAGAAGGTTCATAAGGGGCATCTCTCACAGTACATACATATTTTATGAAGTGATGAATGTGTTTGTTTTTTTGTTTGTTTTTTTTACATGAAAATGTAGCATTAATTGCTCTTAAAACTAACGAACAGCACAGGGACTTAGTTGTAAACTTCAACAAAAGAACATTATAATAAATCAAATATTTTAGCACAGAATATTTTAATTAGTTATTTTATACTGTAACACTAGTTATAGCTCAGACTTAAATTAACTTGAACTGGTGAGACAACCTCTCTCGAAAGGTTTTTATTCTTGATACAAAGCATGTAACATATACAGTGCCTATAGAAAGTCTACACCCCCTTTCAAAGTGTTCACCTTTTGATGCCTTATAGCCTGGAGTTAAAATGCAGTTTTTTTTTTCATTTATCTACACATCCTACCCCACAACTTCCAAGTGAAAAAAATATTCTAGAAATTTGTAGAAAATTAATTAAAAATAAAAACTGAAATAGCTTGGTTGGATAAGTGTCCACCCCCCTTGTAATAGCAATCCTAAATTAGCTCAGGTGTAACCAATCGCCTTCAGAATCACACACCAAGTTAAGTGGCCTCCACCTGTGTTAAATTGTAGTGATTCACATGATTTCAGGATAAATTCAGCAGTTCCTGTAGGTTCCCTCTGCCTGGTAGTGCATTTGAAAGCAAAGACTCAACTGTGAGCACCAAGGCGCTTTCAAAAGAACTCTGGGGACAAAGTTGTTGAAAGGCACAGATCAGGGGATAGGTATGAAAAAATATCAAAGGCCTTGAATATCCCTTGGAGCACTGTCAAGACGATTATTAAAAAGTGGAAGGTGTATGGCACCACCAAGACCCTGCCTAGATCAGGCCGTCCCTCCAAACTGGATGACCGAGCAAGAAGGAGACTGATCAGAGAGGCTACCAAGAGGCCAATGGCAACTTTGCAAGAGCTACAGGCTTTTATGGCCAAGACTGGTCATAGTGTGCATGTGACAACAATATCCCAAGCACTCCACAAATCTGGCCTGTATGGTAGGGTGGCAAGAAGAAAGCCCACCTTGTATCCCAATATGCAAAAAAACACTCAGGAGATTCTGTAGCCATGTGGCAAAAAGTTTTGTGGTCTGACGGAACTTTTTGGCCAAAATGCAAAGCGTTATGTTTGGTGCAAACCCAACACAGCACATCACCCAAAGAACACCATCCCTACTGTGAAGCATGGTGGTGGCAACATAATGTTATGGGGATGTTTCTCATCGGCAGGGACTGGGGCACTTGTCAGGATAGAAGGAAAAATGAATGGAGCAAAGTACAGAGAAGTCCTTGAGGAAAACCTGCTGCCCTCTGCAAGAAAGCTAAAACTGGGACGGAAGTTCACCTTTCAGCATGACAACGACCCAAAGCACACAGCCAAAGCTACACTGGAGTGGCTAAGGAACAAAAAGGTAAATGTCCTTGAGTGGCCCAGTCAGAGCCCCAACCTAAATCCATTTGAAAATTTGTGGAATGACTTGAAGATTGCTGTCCATCAACGCTCCCCAAGGAACTTGACAGAGCTTGAACAGTTTTGTAAAGAAGAATGGTCAAATATTGCCAAATCTAGGTGTGCAAAGTTGGTAGAGACCTATCCCAACAGACTCACAGCTGTAATTGCTGGCAAAGGTGCTTCCACCAAGTATTAACTCAGGGGGGTGGAGACTTAACCAATTATGATCTTTCAGTTTTGTATTTTTAATATATATTTTTTTCTCAATAAAAACTTTTATTGAAAACTTTTTATTGAAAACTTTTCCCCTTAACAGTGTGGAGTATGGTGTGTAGATAAGCGGAAAAAAATCCTCATTTAAATGCATGAAACTCTGAGGCACTGACACAACAAAATGTTAAAAAAGTTCAAGGGGGTGTAGACTTTCGATAGGCACTGTATATATATATATTTATATTGTGTGATGAAGTGTGGGGCACTGTGGTCGAGGGCCGGTATTTTGGGCCACGGATTTTGCACAGTCTGTACCTGTTTTAAGGAAATGTAGTCCTGTTGGCCTGGCGCAGCAGGACTTCAATTCACAGGAGGCCACGGGACCGATGGGCAGCCATTTTAGATGGCATAATTATAATTATATGTGATTGTGTAATTGATTCAACAGCTGCCTTCAATTAAAGAATTGGGAGCCTTTTAAAAAGGGCAGGGTCAACCTGTTGCTTGAGGAGAGCTGTGAGCTGTGAGTTGTGAGCTGTGAGAAAAGGGAAACAAGAACCGAGTCTTTTGTGCAAGGAAGGACTTAAGAGTCCTGGTGTTTTGGAGCCGGTAAGCAGCTTAGCTGCCCGGACTGTTAGTTAGGGATACTTGCTTGTGTAGTTATTAATCCATAAAGGATTTAGGCTTTTGTTTGTTTATCTTGGATGTTTTTTTTTAAGCACTGTAAATAATAAACACACAGGTGCCGCCCTGTTTAAACCACATTCCTGGAAGTTTGACTTTGTTTCATGCTAGAGGACAGTGTAAAAGGTCCGGAGGAAGTGACAAACATAACAAACATTTCCAGAGTTGTCACAATATACAGTAGCCTTGTGTGCCTCATTATCAGGCCTATGGATCTATAGCTAGTATATTAACACACTTATCCACTTTGCTCCCATTTATTTAAATGCATATATATATATAATGTATTGTATTATACGCAATAAAACGTTGCATGTTTTAAAAAGTTATTCGGAATTTAATAAGAAATGTAATATAGTATACGCAGCATATAATGCAAGCAACTGAAAATAACAAAAATATTGTGGACTTACTTGAGTGATTGAATCCTGAGTGATGTCATTTGTAGAAAAAAATATTTGGAAGATGAAGAGCCAGTTTGAAAAAACAAACTGCGAGGGCGTCTGCTAAGAAATAAATAATAATAATAATAATAATAATAATAATAATAATAATAATAATAATAATAATAATAATAATAATAGTCAACCATTTAATTTTTTCGTACCATGAGCAATTAAAAAGGCAATTTTGTTTTGGTCCTTCCTGTTGAAGACGGCCTAATTTAGGCTTTGGACGACCTTTATTGTTATTTTTTATTCTCAATTGAAAGTGACGGAAATGGCGTATGAATTAAACAAATCTACAACGTAGTGTATACACATATCAAAACTTAAGGGAGTACCACACGTGACCCATAACCTGCCTGGCAACAGACACGTCAAGATTAAGTCTAATTATGAGTGGTAGAGGCTAGCTGCAAGCTTGCTTCGTGTAGCCAATGCAAATACAGTAAAACTTGACAAGCAGAGGTTGACTGCAGGTGGAAGACACACAAAATCCCACCCATTATGAGGCTGCATTACACAATAGCAATACAGTAGACCTGGGAAAGCATGATGTAAGGTAAGGTTTTTTTTAAATTACACATATGCTTAGCCTCCGCGGCTCTCATGATGATCTGCCACTGAATATATATTCTTTCTGTTGTGTTAGATATCTTGGTTCTTTTCCTACTTTTTAAAGAATATATATATATATATATATATATATATATATATATATATATATATATATATTGTAATAGATTTCACCTTCTCGGGTTCGTTGCCCCTTTAAAAATAGACCCAGGACACCAGAATTGAATTTTGACAGCGCGGTTGCGCTAATTTTAATAAACACAAATCAAAACACAGAAAACCAAATAAACACCTAGCTCTTATCGAGCACTAACTACACACGCAGGAACCTAACTACAAACAGGACAGCTAAGCTGTTTCCCTGTCCAAAACTTAATTAAACCACACAGGTTTGCACTATACCCTTTTTACCCGACTGCTCGGAAGCAGAGCACCTTCTCTGCCTCCCTCTCCTCAGCAGCCTTGAGCAGACTGACTGCTCTCCTTTTAAACTGCCCGCACCTGGGTCTAATTTCCAATAACGCCCAGGTGCAGATGATCATATACATACACATCTATTTCTCTTAACTAATCACTTTCTGTGCTGTAGGTCAAGCGGTTTGTTTTCAGTTACACCACTGGAGTAAATCTGACCTATACAACATAGGCAGGAATTGGGTGCAAGGAAGCCAACACAACAAATAAATTAGCATGAAAACATAATTCCATCTCCACAAGGGAAGAGAGCTGTAATTATAATGTCATTGGTTTAAATAAGATACAATATTTTTTTTATCCTTGATTACCTTCTTTAAGGTCTTGATTAACAAGCATTATTTTGACCAGTTGGCCTTGGATTTAGATCACATATGACTTTCCCAGATCAGGTCATCACCTTCAGGGATCAGATTGGTCTGCAACTTGCTGTCCAATCTGTTTTATTGGCTGGCCTGAATGTTGATATCTACACAAGAACACACAGACCAACAAATGATTTGCTGTAGGTGCATACCATAAAATAATAGAAATGCAAGGAAAAAACATACCATAATATTTTTACTTGCATGTATGCATTTAAATAATCCTCCCCTCCTAGTGATCACAACAGTCCTCACTCTGTAACTGAAAATAGATTTCGTATAGAGATAGCTATTCTGAACTGATAACCATTGCACACTAGTGGCACGTCCTGCTTCACTCAATGTATTGTAGCAGCTCTACTTAGTGGATTATTTATGTTTGTTTTTGTTCTTTAAAATCCTCAGAAAATGTAATTAATGCTGATAATTTTACCTTTGTTCAGATATTTTCCCATATATACAGGGATGTTTCATCAGTGTTTTCATGTAAGCCCTCGCATTAGATCACAGACTAGTTTACTTCTCCCCAGGACCTGTCAGGGATAACAAATTTGTTTACTGTAAATTGCACCCTACTCACTCCTAAACACCATCTGCCACACTTTGAAGTGGAGCTTCATTCTTGTCTAAAAATAACCATTTTTAATTTAATCCCAGCATATTGAGATGTAGGAGGCCACGTTTTGAAAAGTAAGCATTTGGGAGAAATTACATAGATTATCGCTGCACCCTTTTCAGACTTTCAGGCTTTAAAACCATTGACTTTGTTTTATGATTAATTGAATAACATAAAACTGATAAGACCGTCATAAAATACAAGCTAATTTCAACTCTCTTAAACAATGTCCTTTTTACAGGACCTTGGGATGAGTGAGTGACTCCCTGTTTAAACAAACAACTGAACTCTGACCCTTATTACACAACATTTGTTAGGTTTGTGTGGCGGCAGCATGGAGGCTGTGTTTTTGTTTTTGGAAGAAAGTACAGTACGTAACCGATTGAGAGCTCATCAAGTGCAGCTATGCTCTTTTCTGCAAAGCCAGCGGAGACGGCGTTTTGCTTTTTCAAATATGGCAGAATGGTTTGCTGCCATCCACCTTAGCCTAGACCCCTTCCTCAGAGCAAACATTTATTAATGTTTTGGTCTGATAAATGATGTCATGATTACTTGCGCAGAAATCCACAAGCACCTACTGCAGTTGTCTTAGTTTTAATACACACACAGTTGCTGCGCATTAACTAACCAAACTGAATTAATAACTGAACTCGCTACTTGTTCCGCACAGGATTAACTAGTCCGGTTGTCTTTGCCTTTTACAACTAAACTGTGTGTGTACTTAAACCATATTAAGAGCAAAAGGTGAACTCGCAAGCACATTTAGGCTGTGATTTTGATGAGATACCTAAGAGCATGAAATTTGGTTTTGACTAAAGTAGGTTGTAATTTTTCCAATCTGAAATCAAGTGTTTTTGTTCCTGTTGCTGGTAACATCGGTCAGTACGCTACAGAGAGCAAACTAGATAGTCCCTGATCTGTCATCCACAGTGGTTTGCAACTGCACAGTACAGAAATAATCTCTCAAACACCTGCAGTTTAATTCTGCCCAGAAGCAAGCAGCTGGTAGGTTGTGGAAATCTGCTCTGAAATCTATTCTTTCTCATCCACAAGGCATAAGACAAATAGTCAATCAATGTCTCTATCTACCTTGAATTCCCTTGGAATATGAAACATGTATCTGTGGAGATTTCCAGGTAGAGCTGTGCAGCTCTGGGTAGCTGCTGCAATAGGAACAACCATGGGGCTTGAGGGTTCAGATTTACTCTTTGAAAGATCAATATATGCACTACCGAGGGCCCTTCCAGCAAGAGCATGGGTTTTGTAGTACATAGACAGATATTGTAGTAGTGTGCACCAACCTTCTTTTGATCTCGGTTTAAATTATGTCTCTCAGAATCTTAGTAGCTCCTAGGATACAGAATACCAATGGATTAAAGAAATAGCAGCTTCCATTTATAGAAAATGATGGTCTTACAATAACAACATATTAAAACAATGCATGTTTTTAGTACCTATTCATAAACAATAAAATGTGCTTCAGACTTTTAAACATTCTATATTGTAGCCTGCAGGGTTTAGGAAATAACATTTTTAAGTTGCAACAATTTTATCAACCTGATGATATCCATAGCTTTGACATCTGCGAAGACCATATGAAAGGTCTCAGGATGACATGGAAATTATATGTTATCCTTATCAAGAGCTGGCTCATCTGTCACAGAGCGCCTTGTTTGTGGACTTGTGATTCCACAAGGCTGAGTACAGCACTACACTGGTCATAAACTGAGGGATTGCTTTAATTCATTACCCAATTAGTAGTGACAGACTGCCCCTATAGATTATAGACAGTTTCAGAGCTGGCATCCTGACAGGCTGGTTTATGCAAGATACAGTAGATCATTGGTATGACCTAGAGTTAATGGAAACTAGCCACCGTACCTTTATGCTTTTGCATTTGATAAATTCAAACTATTTAAAAAAAGATTGCATGCTAAACCCTCTTTCAGTACTCTAGTGTTGCTGATTTTACTTACTTGATTTCAAATAAACTCTGGCTATATCTGCAACATATTTAATCTGACATTACACAATTTCCCATGTATCATTTCAAAGAAGCATGAGTTGTTGGGTTATTTAATATTGCTAGGAAATAACTTGAGGTAGAAAAGAGTGTATCCTGGCCTGGTTTAAAAATCCAATTGAGTGGACGCATTGCACAGTAAAAACACAATGATGGTTTAATAATGGTCAGAGGTGTCATTAAATGGTAAGAATAGTATCTCTATTGACTCACTTAAAAGATGTGCTACAGTCTGCACATATATCTTGGATGACCAGGTGCTTCTGGGAAATCAAGAATAAGAATTTAGAAGAGGGTTACAACAGTGCTTTAATATTGGTTGTTCTTTGTAACAGCAGGGGAAGAAATGAGATATGCGCTACATAGCAGCTTGATCTATTCAATCTTTTAGTTTAACTAATTTCATTTAGTTTAATTAATCACCAAATATAGGTTACAAGCTCCAGTGTGGCTAATTAGGCAACCTAAAATGGCTCAACCTGCTCTGCAATGGGAGTCTTATTTTCACCACTTCACAGTTTGTATCTCCACCATGCAGCTCTGCTGTGACACGATAATGATAAATTATACTGTAATTTCACAACCTGTTCCCTTTCTTCAAGCAAAATGTTTTCAACTGACTTCTGTAATCTGGTTTTGCTCCTTCATTTTAAACTGTAACATTGCCAGGTCATCACCCACACATGTTAAGATTACTCCTCAAGGGCAGTCATGCCTCTGTAGTTTTGTAATTCAGATTCAAAGAGAAGGTTCCTACACTGAGGTATAAAACTAACCAATTCAATTAGCACAGTTGTACATTGAAGTGTCTTTGTGGTTTATTGATAAGCTGTCCTTGATGTTTGTTTTTTTTACTAAAAAGTAAAACATATGTGTAATTTGGAACTGTTTGATTGTAGGACTGTTCCCAACATGCTTGAAAAGGTCCTTCAAACAAAATGTCAATATAATTTAGGCTATAAGAGCCATCATGGTGGAATCCAGTATCAAAAATAACAAGGAAAATGGATAAGAGTTAATTGAATTCTTCCTGTGCCATTTAGAGAAAGACCATTTAGAGCTTCAACTTACTGGGCTAAAACCCCTAGCTAATAAATTACAGAATGGCTACATTACAATGTAAAATATATAACCAACAAATACAGAAGAACATTCCTATTATAAACATGCTTTTAAAGCACCAGCAAAACCATCCAGCAACATTCAGAGGGTCTCAATCAGGCAGTTACTGAAATGTTATAACTGCTATATTTCCTAATACAATCACCATGTAGGTAAAGCTACCAAATATCCCAGTTTTTCCAGGACAGTTCCAGTTTTGCCCGGACAGTCCCAGTTCCAGAAAGGCTGTCCCGGTGTCCTGAAGCATTTGTGTCCTGGGCACTGGCTGGGCTGATGGAACTATTTTCCTGGCGGAGGGATATTGTTTTCGCTGCTCTGGGCTGCCTTGTGCTTACCACGTGCATCTACCAGTGGTTTAACACCAGCTGACTGGCACAGGAGCAGACACGTGGGCTACATGTGGAAAGAGCAAAGAAAATTGTCATGTCTAAAAGCAAGTGTGTGTTTTGTAAAGCGCTAACAACCAGCCACATACGAAGCTTCAACGTGCACTGATACAGAGTAGAGCAGGAGCAGGAATGAGACAATTATAACAATTTCTTGAGACAATGAAGCTTTTAAAAAATGAGCCATAATCTTAACAGTTTCGTATATGTAAATCTGGAAATATGTAATTCACACATGGCAAACTACTTTAATGTTATTCATTCTGTATTTACAGATCTTGGATCTACAGCTAAGTTTAAAAGTGTGTTTCTACTCTCTGGAATATCCAGCATGACATTAACACCTCCAAAAGCAATTTTTTTTAAAAAAACTGTTTTAATCAGATGATGACATAAGTGTCACTGTTTCCCCCAATAATAATATTATTCAGATAACATAAATTGTAAAATATATTGCTGTAAAAACATTCTTGTTAACAGTGTTTTCTGGACCAGGCCCTAAACATCTGTAAGCATGCTTAAGTTAAGAACGTGAAAGAGTGAATGTGCAGGTTACATGGGATTGGAACTAAATGCAATAGAAACGACTAGAAGAGGCAAGGAATGTATGTGGTGATGACTGGTGCAAAGTCAAGGCTGTCATCGTGTTCACCATGTCAGGAGTGACAGACGGACAGACAGATGGACTGGTGGACATGATCAGCGTATAAGGGTCCCCATTTTTGAATTTTGATCACTCAACCATTGTCAAATTGAATCATTGCTTCAGTCATTTAATCCAAGATGTGGTCGACCACCCACTTCTACCTCAAGGGAAGACAGGCATACAGTAATGTAACCATCTAAGTTGGCTATACTACTGCCTGAGAGAAACTGCATTAAAGGATTACAACTGACAGCTGCCCATCAGCGATAAACTGCAGCTCAGCAGTGACAGCTCGGTAGTAAGTCCTGTTTTCGTATTCAATTAGCTGATTGAAGAGTTTGGTGTTTGGTGTCATACAAGGACAACATGCTATTTATGTGAAGTGGCTTTCTACTGTATTAAGTAAATAGTTTACAGCAGGGGTCTCCAACCGTGGTCCTGGAGAGCCCCCATCCTGTGGGTTGTATAGGTGTCTTTGCAATGGCTAAAGAGGGGCCAGTTGCATAAAACTATTAGACTAGTCTAAACCATTAGACTAGTCTTAGTTTGACAATTAGACTAGTCTAATGCAAGTTAGTTAGTTGCATAAAAATTAAGACTGACTAAGACTTAGCCTAAAAAGTTAGCCTCTTCACACCCAGGCTAAGTTAGAATTTAAGTCTATCTTCCATGGAAACCATTAACTGTCAGAAAGAAATCATGGCCTCCCACCACAATCTCTGGCTATATGTGCGCTGTTTGAGGAGAGAAAGAGTATTCAAAGACAGAAACAATCCACTGGATGTATACTCAGATACTGAGGTAATTGAAAGGCTTTGCTTACCAAGGCAAACCATTATAAAATTAGCAGAAGATCTAAAGGATAAATTGAGGCCTGCCATAGGCAGAAACCATAGTGTCCCTGTTTTGTTACAGGTTTGCTTGGCACTCTGATTTTTATGCAATGGGTTTTGTTTTTTTAGGGCTGCATAAATCTACTGCCTCACGGATAGTCTTCAGAGTTTCAAAGGAACTTGCAACAAGACTGCCAGTGTTTCCTGTTGAGTCCACTGTTCTCAACAGAATGAAAAGTGACTTTTTTTCAATTGCTGGTTTTCCTAATGTTGTGGGAGCAGTTGATGGGACTCATGTCAAGATACAAGCTCCTTCAGCTGATGAACACCTGTATGTCAACAGGAAGGGATACCATAGCATACATGTTCAAATGATCTGTGATGCTAACCTGAGCATCATCAACTGTGTGGCACGCTGGCCTGGTTCATCCCATGATTCTCGCATCCTGAGGCAGTCTGTTGTACATGAAGCTTTTGAAGGTGGCGCAATACCTGGTATACTGCTCGGAGACAGTGGATATCAGCTGAAACCATGGTTACTTACGCCATTCATCAACCCAACCAATGAAGCCCATACACGCTATAACAACGCTCACACAAAATCAAGGAATTTGATAGAAAGGTGTTTTGGTGTGCTGAAGAGAAGGTTCCACTGTCTACATGGAGAACTGAGGATGGTGCCTGAGAGAGCCTGTAACATCATCTGTGCTGCTGTAGTCCTGCATAACATTGCAAGGTAAGAGCAAAGGTGCCTTCATGTTAATCCTTCATGCTAAGTCATCTCAATGGGTGTAATCCAATTTAAATGTATATTTATGTTCATCTTAAGTTAACTTTCTATAGATACTGAAATAAAATTAAAGATATAATTAAAATACATTGTGGAAAATAAAATATTTACTTGATGTAATCAAATTATTGTTTATATAATGACAGGGAACTTGCACTGCCAGACGTGGAGGGACCAAATAGTGTGGCTGTATATGAAGAGGAGGAAGTGCCTGAGCAAGCAGGAGTGGATCAAGATGGCTCAGGAAGATATATTCGCCAAATGATTGTGGAGAATTGTTTCTCCAAGTAATGTTTTAGTACTTACAAAGTCACATGAAATCCCCCAGAGAATTTAAAACCACAACCTGTTGTATAAAATCCAAGTGCAAAACAAACCTGTAGCCCCTCAGGGACGCTGGTTTTGGCCTGCAGCAGGCCTCAAAATATACTTTTTGATCTGCTGCTAATTTATTAATGGTTTGCTTTGCTGTAAACACCTTTCAATTACCTTGATAATTGTAATAATAATAATAATAATAAACTTAGCGTGTAACGATTTCTTTATTTATTTCTCATTAGGTCTTTTTATTTAAAACAAATGTAGACATTTAAAATTAAACTTGCATTTAATACTTTAGCACTTTTTTTCTGAAAAAATATCTAAATAAAGATCTGTTGTACTATAATTTGTTGCAGTTTACTGTTCAGACATTTTTGCTATTTCCAGTTTTAGTTTAATTTTTTCTAACTCAAAATTCTTTCAGTGTTTCTAGAAAAAAGAAAAATAAGCCCAAATATCTGAGCTCACTCAGTTGTGCCTTAAAGACTGCAGAAGATTTTTCTCTTACTTTCACAGTGCACCAAATAATGAGAAGTTAAGCACCTGGCAAATTATCCAACTGGAATAGATCAAACACTACTGCCAAATTCAGGAATGTGCCATTTCTTCAGCATTATTAGCTTCTATTGATAGTTTATTTTAGTAACACGACATACGTCAAATATGACCTTAAAAACTACCAATGAGATTTTGCCTTTGTCAGCGTTGGCCAATCTTGGTCCTGGAGATCCACAATCCTGCAGGTTTTCTGGATCTCTTTAAATCATCAATGGCCAAAGACCTAGGAAACATGTTAGTGTTGAGCAATTAAGAAAACAATTGGTTCAATTGAGAAAGAAATTGGTTGAATGAAGTAATTGATAACTCAGGTGGAGCAAAAACCAGAAGACCCTGCGGCTCTCCAGGATCAGGGTTGGTCATCTCTGGCCTACGTTGTATGGTGCAATCATTTGTACATATTTATGTATACAGATAACTAGAAAATAGAACCATAAATTCAGCTATCATTTTGTATTCCATAAAAATAAAAGGATGGAGCTTGGCATTTATTCGCCCACTTTCTCATTATAGACTACAAGCAACACCAGCTCATTCATAACACCTGTAATGGGCTAGGCTGAGATAAACATCTAGGCGTCGGTCCTGCCCCTTCATGACATTATTATTGAACTGCTTTTTCATCTCAGAAAATCAAGGGGGAGCAGTAGGAGGAACTTCTATGCTCTAAGCTTTTGAACAAGAATAGAAAACTTATAACAAATCTCATGCTTAAATATTGAAACCTAAACCCACTTTACAAAACAGTTTAAAAGCTTGACTTCCTCTCCCAAATTCAAAATAGGGCAGCAAGAGAATATGGTATATATATATATATATATATATATATATATATATATATATATATATATATATATATATTCCACAAATTACCATATTCTCTTGCTTCCCTATTTTACACAGCATAGAAACAATGCTTTTGCATACGTCATGAATTACTTCTCACTCTAATATAAAATAATGATGTCACATTTACAGTTTAAACAAAATTGCCGGCTAAAGAACCAACACTAAGCTAAGGCCCAGTATAGAACAACAGCGCTCACAAGTTGATTCGTTATGATCACCAGGGCAGTAACAGCAAAATTACTGTGGTAACATGTGAGAGCTTGTATAGGATTTTGAGACTTCCCCTTTAAAAACATGTAATCATTTAGTAAAGCTACTAACCCAGTAGATGGGATAGGGACATTAAAAAAAGCTTCTTGTGACCCACATTCTTACAGTAAACATTCCTTTTAAAATATCGTCAGACTGCACATAATTGATCTGCCTTAATACTGCCTGGTCTATTTTATAACATTGTCTTAACAAAAACATTCCAGTAAATCTTGAAATATCTGTTGAGCAGCACCACCTTGTGGTTCAAACGATCCATGTCAGCATTCCCTGCAAGGTGCTGTAAATGTATCAAGATCATGAACATTAGAACACACAATGCATTGTTTGCAAACGCAGAATGCCACTCCAGTATACATCTTCTAATTCTATTAACTAAAACAGTAAAACAACAACTGGAAACTGTTTATCTTTTGGTAGTAGTAACATTTGGACGAGTGCTAGTCAGGATCTGTTTTACATGATTTTCAATCATAAACGTAAAACAAGGTACAATTATGTTTTATTTACAACTGTGTGTTTGACTTACAAAGGGAAACTCAAATTAAATTTCAAAAACATACATTTGAAACGAGATGCGTTTGCACTGCCACATAGTTACAGTAGAAAAGTTTTCAAGGTGAAAAGTAATTAATAAAAAACAAATGACAGCAAGTATTATACACTGGAGCTTAAAAGATTAGCACTTTGCTGCATTAAAAAAAAAGAAAAACAAGAATATACATGCATGATTACAGAAGGCATTTCAGTCTGTAACAGGATTTTGAAATAATTACTACGGTCCCTCTCAGATGTGTTACTCAAATTAGATTACACCATGCAAAACTGCAATTATAACCCTTTTAAAGCTGATCTGAAACAGTGCCAGTGTATTGTAAACGCACAATGCCTGTGTTTTCATGAAGGTAACTCAGAAGTAGCATTTTTTAAAAAAAACAACAACAGATATAGCTGCAAGCAGCAATCACTGGGGGCAAAGTGCTTATGACCATATTTCCCCTATGACATAGCACCCCATTAGCCTCTACTAGTCTTTGAACTTTGAAGACTACTATATTCTACCATATATTAATAGTTCAATATATGCTGCAATGTGATTTGCTCGTGGCCTCCATGTTTTTTTTTTGACGCAGCAACTTTACTTTTAACAAACTTCATAGGTCAAAAGTAAATGTTAAGGTCATTTTTGGATAGAGCCCATATGGTTTCCTATATGTGTCCATAGTCACTATGGCCCTATCTGCACTCTCTAAGCAGTTATAAGCCCGTTTTGCATTTGAACTTAAGGAGAAGTCATTTAGGATAGAGTGCATATGGTTTCCTATATGTATTCCATAGTAACCATCACCCTATCTGCACTATCTAAGAATTGTAAGCTAGTTTTGCATTTGACCTTAAGGAGAGGTAAAAGGTCACAGTCTTTTTGGATAAATATATGGGTTACTATCTGTGTTCCATTTTCAACATGACCCTATCTGCACTCTGCAAGGAGTTATAAGCTAGTTTTACATTTGACCTTAAGCAGAGGTCAAAGATGACGATCAAGACAATTTTTGGATAGAGTATATATAGGTTCCTATCTGTGTTCCATAGTAACCATGACCCTATCTGAGTTGTGTGGCCCCATCATAATAATAATAATAATAATAATAATAATAATAATAATAATAATAATAATAATAATAATCATAATCTTAACATCAACAATACTGTTCCACAGCAACTTCTTTGCTTGGCCCCCTAATAATAAATAAATACAGAAACTCAAGGATAAATGGATTTATCCTTAAGTATATGTTGCCATCGTGTGGACAGTTATGGGAGTGTAACACTTCATGATACTTACCTCTCCTTTTAGAATCTGACAGAGGTATTATAAAAAATCAATTCGAGCAATTTTGTGTTAAACAATTTCAAAATACAAGATGATATATATTGGGGCTGCCAATATATATATATATATATATATATATATATATATATATATATATATATATATATATATATATAGTTACATTTATTTAAGAAGGTTGTTACCAAAGTTTACAATATTATTTTTTTAAAATATTAGCGTTATCTTAACCACTATGCTTTAGAGCCAGGCTTGTCTTTATTTGTGGTTATAGAGCTTTTAACCTCATCCTATCTCACCAACAGGGCACAAAATCTGTATCCGCAGTGCTTTAAATAATACTACCCGTTACACCAGCATCAGAAACTACAGTAGGAAAATGTACAGAAGGGTAACATATGCAAGATTGTGGTAATCAAATCACCCAGGAATCATATTTTATTATACAATTAAACATTATTAGAAGCATACTGCAGCTTTATAGCTTCTGAAAAAATTTCATATATCTTACCTGTTGTGCACTTTAATTTGCAATGTAGCTCTCAAATGTGCCATTTCTAAAGAAGCAGCATATAGAAGAAAAAAAATATATATAAAAAAAGAAATGTAGTGCCATACCAGGATAAAGAAGGCTCTCTGTCTCCATAAATAAGTGGTAGGGTTTTTCAATTGCATTTCCTAGGTCATTTCAACAGTGACTTCGGGTGCAAAGCAGTCAGTCTAGAGCAGGGCTTCTCAAACTCGGTCCTGGGGACCCCCTGTGGCTGGTTTTCATTCCAACCGAGCTCTCAATTACTTAACTAGACCCTTAATTGAACTAATAATTTGCTTAATTAGACCTTTTTACTTGTTTTCAGCTCTTAAACAGTTACAGTTCAAATTACTAATCAAATGTTACAGCTAACTTGGAATATGCAACTGTTCAAGAGCTGAAAACAAGTAAAAAGGTATAACTAAGCAAATGATTAGTTCAATTAAGAGTCTAGTTAAGTAACTGAGAGCTCGGTTGGAATGAAAACCAGCAGCCACAGGGGGTCCCCAGGACCGAGTTTGAGAACCCCTGTTCTAGAGGAAGCAGATGGTGGTTAACCCTGTAATGCCCAATCATTTTTTAAATAAGAAAAGCTACTTTATTTATTTAAGTAGATTCCGCCTCTTGTACAAAACTTTTTTTGTTATTGTTTTCCTGTCCAGCAACACATAATCTACTGTACATGACAAAATTCTGACTTGTAAGTCTGGATTTAAAAAATAATAATATAGAGGGATGACTAAGCATTGTGTCATACAGTATGTGCTACAGGTATGGGCAATGAGGAGTTAACAGGCATTGGAGGGTTGGAGAAAATTCCTCACTCTAGTTATGTCTAACAATGTGTACATTTATTATAGCTCTTAGTGTTAAAACTGCTTTGGCGTGTGACATTTGATCTCAGGTAATGTCTTTGGTCTTAGAAGCTAAATTTCAAAACACCACTAAATAGACCATACTTGAAAACCTAGGTATAGACCTTAACTGTCATTGCGGTCAGCTATCTAGCTGGAATTACCACTGTGGCAAACATTGATTCCTAAATATTGCACTTAGTCTCACTTTCAGTTATTCTGTTAATGATTAACTGCAATTGATAAGAGTTTCTCACACCAAGAGAAATCACGATTTCTTTTTTTGTGCAGCTGGCATAATGTAAGGGGGGGGGGGGATTATAACTGGGTAGTACATGCTAATGTATCAGTTTTCAACAAAAGCACATTGACTTATGCAAGAGATATGCTAACTAGTGTAGCTACAGTACTATCTAGGGGGGTTGTCATGAATCTCACAAATTAATACATTTCCTATTGCATCATATACTGCACAGTTCACAGCCTACCTCTGTAAAGCGCTTTGTGATGGTGGTCTACTATGAAAGGCGCTATATAAAAATAAAGATATTATTATTATTATTATTATTATTATTATTATTATAGCGATTATGAAGGTCTTAATTGTCATAAACTCATTAAATATAATTTCAGTTTATGAAAGGATATTTTAAGAAACTAGGATGTTGTCTGTCATTACGCATTGTACACTTTAGAAAAACCAAATTAGATAGGGGAATGTTTCACAGACCCTGTTATGATTATAACACTAATAATTGATTATCCTGAGGCTTCCACTGTTGATTACTTGCACATTTTAGGAAGAGTTTTTGAAGATTAGAATGGTAATGATGCATACTAGGTAAGAGAACTGGTGTATAGGATGGTCCTGTGCCATAATATACCATGTCAAAAAATTATCCAATTTTGTTTATTTGTTTATTTAGCAGACGCCTTTATCCAAGGCGACTTACAGAGACTAGGGTGTGTGAACTATGCATCAGCTGCAGAGTCACTTACAATTACGTCTCACCCGAAAGACGGAGCACAAGGAGGTGAAGCGACTTGCTCAGGGTCACGCAATGAGTCAGTGGCTGAGGTGGGATTTGAACCAGGGACCTCCTGCTTACAAGCCCTTTTCTTTAACCACTGGACCACACAGCCTCCAAGTACGCCAAACACAGTGGAAAACAATGGTCTTTTCAATGCTGCCATAAAATGACTCATCAATCAATCACATCCCATGTTACAATCATGTATTCCTTCCAATTGAATCCACTGCTGGCAGAAATAACTAACTGCAGAGCCAAGGTGGCTTCTCTGCACAAGCAGTCAAGGAGATGTGGAACTTACATTATTATTATTATTATTATTTATTTCTTAGCAGACGCCCTTATCCAGGGCGACTTACAATTGTTACAAGATATCACATTATACATTATTTCACATATATCACATTATTTTTACATACAATTACCCATTTATACAGTTGGGTTTTTACTGGAGCAATCTATGTAAAGTACCTTGCTCAAGGGTACAACAGCAGTGTCCCCCACTGGGGATTGAACCCACAACTCTCCGGTCAAGAGTCCAGAGCCCTAACCACTACTCCACACTGCTGCCCACTGGTTACAGGAACCATTGCTCTGGTCCAAGTTGGTGCACCAATGTGGCACAAAAAAAATATATCAAGCAACCCAGTCAAAAATGCATTTCACTTGATGATGTGTATGTATTGTATTTATTTAGGTGTATTATATACCAGGGGTAAATTGTGTGGTATCTGAAAAGCGACTATTTTATTAGACGTGTTAATCTAAGCCCGGGACTAAACTAATGGTATGCACCTCAGTACCCATGTATTTTAATAATCATGACTAATAGAAAGGTGAGTTTGATTGATGAGCAGTGTCCTAGTTTTTCTCTACTACTGGTTAATGTAACTTTCTCTTAGTTCCTTGTGCCTCCTGTTTCCAATCATGGCCTGCCTCTCCAGTAAATTATTGGTAGTGGCAATAGAGGGATATATACATATAGCAAATCCAGTATAAACATATGAAGCCCAAATTTGTTTTTGTTTGGCAAAGTGGTTTGTAGTGCACAGGTGTAGAGGTGATGCAGTGCTTAGAAACAACAGGCCAACAATAGTCCAATGGTGAAAACAAAGCTTTATTAATGGCTTTTAACTAATAAGACTGACAATACACAACGTGTAACGTCAGTAAAACCACGGGGTTCAGTCCCGAAATGATAATAATAAACACACACTTTAAAACACCTACACAATCACCAGTCCAACAGTGAGTGCTCCGGGTGCAAGTGGCGTTGTGAATACAAAACAAGTGCTTAACAGTGGTGCAGTGCAGCTCCCGGATACTTAGCTGTCTACAATGACAAACAAGAACAGTTAAATAGACAGACAATACAAAACTAAACACTCACGGTTTCTCGTTACTCCTCCAGGTCATTCCGTAACCATAACAGAGGAACAGATTGATTGGCCACATCCCGATATACCTTCAGTCCCGCCTCCTTCGGTAGGAGGTGCAATCACATATCCTCCAATTCATGACTGACATCTTGCCTACCGCATTAGGGCGATGACTTCTGGTATTGTGGCTCCGCCCCCTTCCTGGATGGCCGACTTCCAACTGACCCTGGAATGAACTGTCAAGCCTTCCAGTCTGGGGCACACTGTTCCTGTTATACCGTCACACGTCGGGAGGGAGATTGTTGACTCAGATTCATTCGCTGTCTGTCACAAAGAGTTATATAAACATTTGAAATAACAGGGCAAAATTATTTAAAAACATTCCTCAGTAACAATTACTAAATTTGAAGAGAAATGTGGATTTAAGAAAGATAAGTTGTGCTGTGTGGAAAGTCCCCTGTTGCTATTCTTAGTGTTGCTATCGCTAAATTGAAAGGACTACTGCAGCCCAGCCCCAGAATTTATGTGACACTTTTTCTGATTAATGTTCCAGGACAATTTTGTAATAGCTTTGCTATGATTTTGTGCTCAGCCATGGGTCAGAACAAGACAGGACAAAATATGACCTTATTGTCATGAAGACTTATTACAAACATTTATTCCCAAGATTAAGTGAAGCATTTAACAAATTGGTTTGACATAAATTAATGTGGAATCATTGGGTGCATGTAGGTGGAAGCCTTTTAGAGTGAACAGAATAACACAGGTTTTGCACTGTTGCTATCTGGAGATTCACTCAAATTGAGTGTTTGACAAATGATTTGGTAAAGTACAAAACTGGGTATTATAGTTACAACTAGAAAAAAGAAGCTGATTAATTGTACTCGGAATACAGTACATAAACACAAATGCATGGATCGCTACAATATATTGATTTCAAAACAAGAAACGCTGTCCTTCCCTCACATTTACAATTGAGTGCCAATCAACGGCAATTAACTTCCATATTGAGTGTGTTAAAAGCCAATTGGAAATGAATTTTGCTTTCATTCGGGGCAATGACATTTTTACTGCCGTACCAAGGCTGTAAACTGACAATGAAAATATGCTGCAAAACTTGCAAATGTAACTGATTCATCACGTAAACTTGACCTTTCCTTAAACCTAACTCAAGCTACTGCTGTGGAAATGCAGATATGCATTTCTTTCTGGAGTTTAATCAGTTAACACCATGCCCAGGACTCACTGCAACGATGACACATTTCTAAGGGAAAAAAATCACATCCAAAGGATAAAAGAAAGGTAAGACTGCAGGGGGAGGCTGTGTGGTCCAGTGGATAAAGAAAAGGGCTTGTAACCAGGAGGTCCCTGGCTCAAATCCCACCTCAGCCACTGACTCATTGTGTGACCCTGAGCAAGTCACTTAACCTCCTTGTACTCCGTCTTTTGGGTGAGAAGTAGTTGTAAGTGACTCTGCAGCTGATGCATAGTTCACACACCCTAGACTCTGTAAGTCGCCTTGGATAAAGGCGTCTGCTAAATATACAAATAATAATAAGACAACAACAACCAAAAAAGATTGTTAAGGTCAGTAGCATTTTGTCATTACATCCTCATTGATATTTTCCTATTAGCAGTACATTACTCTTGTGACATGATAGTTACCTGACATCGCTGGCAATAGTCTGTAAAAATGGTACATAAAAGCTGCATCTCCATGTTAGAAGTCAGCTTCAGTCACAGCAGGTAAAACCACAGCTCTGACAGGCGATTGGTAATACAGCAGATCTGCCAGATGCCTCTCTTTCAAGACTGCAGAAACACTGATTTCAACATGATGGATCTAAAATCTGTTCCAGAGAATACCAGTTTCAGCTTTCAACCCCAAATTCCCAAAAGCAACTGTACACAGTTGTTATTGAGGATTCACACACATTTCTGTCCCATATACTGTTCATAAAAATAAAAAATAAAAACATGGTTACTGGTACATGAAATCCACACAAGGCTAAAGAAAAGCAAGCACCTGCAGCAAAATTAGTATTTTGCCTTTCAATTCTAAACTAATTAATAATGAACACTGAAAAAGTTGAACACTTTCTTAATTTATTATAAGCAATTCATCAGTTACAAACAAACAACTGGAAGAAAAATCTCTGGAACCTTGTTACTTCATCTTTACATGATATCTGTACTAACTGAACAAAGCTTAGTAACATTATACACACACTGTTAGAGGTTTGTACTGAATATTACAAAAGAAATATACGCAATTGATCAAATAAAAATAATACACATTATTTACAAATCAAAATAAGAATAACATGAAAAAGGAAACATTCTTTTAAAAGCTGCCACCCTATTGTCATAGGTGAACTGCAGCTTTCACACTGGGGTAAATGACACAAAGTAACACCAAGGAACATGTGAAATACTGTATAATTGAGTTCATGTTTAACAATTGTAATGTATTTAGTGTGTTCATGTGAAATACTGTATAATTGAGTTCATATTTAACCACTGCAATGTATTTAGTGTGAGTTTTACTTTGAAATTCAAAATGGAATGATGTAGAAACTGCTTTTCTAGGAACATGAATGCACTGTGTTGAGGATGAATGGCTAAACTCACTTATTTCATTTCTATTGGCAGAATGATGACGGCAGTTTTGATCTACCTATCTACAGGTTAGATGCAGTATAACTATCCCAACAGTTGTGACAATGCACTTAAGAATCCCATACCCTGTTATAGTGGTTAAAGGCTTCCCACAAAACTCACTGCACCAAATCTGAACTTGGGGAGAGACCAAGTTTGTAGAATCCCTAATCAGCTACTCAAAGTTCATACATTGACAGAAATGAACAAAATAAATGGAAATTATATCACTATATATACAGTCACCTCCAAAATTATTTGCACCCTTGATAAAGATGAGCAAAAAAGGCTGTATAAAATAAACACAGGTAATGAGCTATATTTTATGCTCAAATATATGGGAAAACCATATTATTTTATTCTAATACAATTGCTCAGAGAAAAAGTTTTAAAACATTTTCTCAAAAAGATAGGTGTCAGAATTATTGGCACCCCTAAAGATTCTTATAAATACAATCAACCAAAATTAAATCTGCATTAAAATTCTACTTCTTTAACTTCATCTCAGTCTTAAGGAGCTGTATTGTGGCCTTCCATGGCTTCCTGTTTCACTGGGGTATAAAAATGAGGTAACATGCATATGAAATCCATTTGTCATCCATCACCATGGGGAAAGGCAAAGAACTCACAAATGAAAAGAGACAAATGGTTGTTGACCTTCATAAATCAGGCAATGGGTACAAAATAATAGCTAAAAAACTAAATATACCACTTACCACTATTAGGGCAATAATTAAGATGTTCAAAACCACTGGAACAGTGGTAAACTTGCCTGGTAGAGGACGCAAGTGAATCTTGCCCTCAAGCACAGTGAGGCAGATGGTTTTGGAGGCAAAGGGAAATCCAAGGGCCACAGTTGGAGAATTACATAACTTGGTTGCATCTTGGGGTCAACAAGTCTCCAAATCTTCAATTATGCCAATAGGCTATTTGGAAGGGTTGCCAGAAAAAAGCCTTTATTGACAGCAACCAACAAACGTAAGCGCCTGGAGTTTGCTAAACGGCATTGACACTTCAATTGGAACCGGGTGCTATGGTCAGATGAGACGAAAATAGAGCTCTTTGGCCACGCACACCAGCGGTGGGTTTGGCGTCGAAAGAAGGATGCGTGTGCAGAAAAGAACCTCATACCTACTGTAAAATATGGTGGTGGATCTTTGATGTTATGGGGCTGTTTTGCTTCCACTGGTCCTGAGGCCCTTGTTAAGGTCAATGGCATCATGAACTCTACCCAGTACCAAGACATTTTAGCCAAAAACCTGGTTGCCTCTGCCAGGAGGCTGAAACTTGGCTGCAAGTGGATCTTCCAGCAAGACAATGACCCCAAGCACACATCAAAATCCTCAAAGAAATGGTCTTTTTTGCTCATCTTAATCAAGGGTACCAATAATTTTGGAGGTGACTATATATATATATATATATATATATATATATATATATATATATATATATAATGTTGACAGAATTGTTATTTTTTTGTCCTCACTTTATATGTTTTTGTAGGATATAAAATGATAATGATTCTCAATGTGTGATACCTCTTTGCTGTCCAAAATGTTCTGCTAAGTTTCAACATTGATATTGCTCATTTTCTGAAAAAAGCTCCCCTGTAGAAGACTGTTATATGTCCTTATACCAACCTGCAGCAGATATAATTGGTTTCTTCTTCTAAATGAATTTTAAGTTTACACAGTAATAAGGCTCAGTATCTACAGGTGTGATAGGCATTTGTTACTTAAAAAGCAATTACAATGGGCATTTGTCTACAATGCAATGGTGGTTTGTAAGCCCCACAAACTTTGTATGTCTACAATGTTTTCTTGTTCTGTGCCAGATAGGGCAGATGCTAATGATCTTTATATGAAGTAAGGAAATCTACACTTGTGCAGCAGTGATTAGGTTGCTTTAGTTACTTAACATGTCTTGATCCCTTAGCACACAACATCATCTAAATGTGGAATCAGTTAACACACGCAAACTAATTAAATATTTCAGCATCATAGAAAACAAATATAAAACAACAAGTTGTAAACAGCCTTCAAAATCACAGTATTAGAAACCATTGCGGAAATTACGCATTTAAAGTTAGTTGGGCAGAAAAGTAGACACTTATAATACTGAAACTGTACAGACCACAAAGGTTACTGGTTTTACAAAATTGCTGTTGTGACAAGAACGATTATGTACACATATCCACTGATTTTTTTTATGTCACATTACAGAACTGAACTCTTAAATTAACAGATACACATTGGTTTGCTCCTTCTGGGAAATGTCTTTTAAACATCTAGCACAAGACGCTACGTCACCCTGCATTGAAGGAGGCAGTTTTCTATGGCAATACTAGATGTAAGTGAATATCATGCTGCACTAATATAGTGCAAAAATGTGCCTGAAATGTAGCAAAAGGTTGCAGGCAGGAGTCCAATAGATTTAAGATGGTATAAATGAATGTTGATTAGTTGTAGATAGCTACCAGTATATCTGCCAAAGAAACACAAGCTGCAGGGAAACATCCAAATTGAAAATGTGTCTTGGAATTTTATAAGGTAGGGTTGTGGAAATGTGTTGGAGCTGCAATGGAAGAAATGGAGTCCTCCAACTAGGCATTTTGTGTCAGTGCAGTAGCTCTTGGCAACATGTGAGTATTTTATACAATCCAGTGTGAGCATGCCTATTACTCTGCTGCAGTAACCTTTGTGTAGAAAGCACAGTATACATAGAATACACAGCTGTACAGCAAAGGCCGTTTTATTTTAGTCTGTAAAGATTGTGAAGGCTTTTGTGCAGCTAAAAAAAGAGCAAAAAACAAAATGCTTTGTTTTTTTTGTTATAATGTTTTTTTATAACAGGCTACTGCTGAATGTGGATTTTCTTCAAACTGTGCACTTGTATAATGGTTCTTTTGAACATTCATTCTAGTCAGGTCATTTTTTTTTGTTAGTTTACATGCTTTCCAAAGACCTGCATGGATAATTCCACAGAGCTTTCAAATCCAGTCAGGACGGGGCATGTCTTGACACAGCAGTGCTGTAGCAGACACACTGGGTTTTCACTCTGTAGATCATGTGTTTGCTGAGAAGCCTACATGTCAGCATCACCGTCGTAAGCCAATGTCAAAGGTTTCAGTCTGTTGTTTTGCCTTCTCTGGGGTTTCTTTGGCTTTTTGCTGTGGAATGAGGGAAAAAAGAAATGAACACCCATTTACCAAACAGTGTCCCTGGCTGTATCTTACTTTTTTAATGTATTTTTTTGTATCTTCACACTGAAACAGCAAGTAGCAAGTAATGTCATTCTAATAGATTTTTTTTTCTTACTAGTTTACAGCTTCTACAATCATTGAAAGTGATTCTGGGCCCAGCTGCACCAAAACAGAATCATCAGTTTTTCTCTAAATCTCCTGTTACCAGCTTGGGGTTTGCTTTGAACTTGGCTGGAGATCCTGTGGTGCACAGCTTTCTTCATTCCACCCAAGTCAAATGACAATATTACCTTTCAACTTTGCCAGCCTAGCCTACTGTAGTATAATTTCATATTGGACGAAGAGAACCCAGAATCACTCACAATGACCTCAAAAAATCATAAAATTGTAAGACAAATGAAATTAAATCTGGTATTACCCTTATAAAAGTTTACCATGGTAAAACTGCAGAGTCATTTTGCAGTTGACAATACTTTTATCATGCTTATACCATTTATTTACTCTGTTTACCAGACCTGTCAGTGATTTACCATGCTTATCTGAGTGTCATGTCACTGTGCTTTTAATATGGTTTACTACACTTTGCCATGGAACACTGGTATTTTATAAACTTTTAGAAGGACATATGCTGTGTTTACACTTGCGTTCCGGAATGGTTTAGAAAGGATTCTGAAACACTGTGTTCCAGAAGGGTGCGTTTATACTTGTATGACACAGCAGGGGGTACTTCTCTCAGGAGAAAAGAATGAGCATGCGCATTTGTAAGGTGAAGACGTCTTACACTATGGTGTAATGATGACATCATCGAGCGCCACCATTTGAAAATACTACCTTCTTCAGTGCTTGCGATGGACATTGATGAAGAGGAAAGGTAAGTAACATATATTTCATCTTATTTTACTTTTACTATATTCATGTCATGTATAACACAGTGAATATTTAATCATGGTATTTAATGCTACCGCCTAGTTAATCACAGGAAGGCAGCAAGGTGATGACGTAGCTGGTTTGCGTGCAGTGCCTGCTGGGAATGTTCTTGAATCGTTCCGGAACGGTGCCAGAATTGAATCCCATCTTTTGAGAGGATGAGAGGACGCATTCCGGAATGTCTTCAGTAGCGTTTACATTAACAAAGTCTTCCGGAATGCGTCGTCCAGGTCAGACCTATATGTAATTGCACCCGGTTAGGACACCTAAACCACTTCTATCTGACCCCTACCTTTAGTGCCTAAATGGAATGAGTTTGGATGGTGCTAGCTTTATCCCCAGCAGGCAGGGTTCCAATGTAATCGGACAGTTGCAGCTTAGAATGAACAAGACAGTGAGGGCCAGAGTCCTAAAACACGCATTACATCTACATTTTCCCTATTAATAAATGTGGGTCTATTTTAAAGACCTGAAGTGTAGCAGATCTTACTATTCCCCATCTTAAAATACATAAACCTGATTGTTTGCCGACTATTAATATTTTGTTAATAATAGGATCACTAAGTCACACCTGTTAGGAAATCACTAGAATGACTAACATAAAGTGCCAGTTTCTAGATAAAATATACCCATTTCCTATTTCACTGAGTTGGTCATTCTTTTTGTACAACAACAGCAAGCTAACTTAATGCCATTTCTATACTCCTGCTAGTTTTTGTCTCTACATGTCTCTACAGGATCCCCTTAAAAAGTCAACCTTATTATTACTCTTAGCTGCATGGTAATTGGGCTTCATATGTAAGCCACAGCTAGTTCATCCAGGGTGCTCATAACTGCTGTTACAGTGTTATTACCATCTGTGGTTGGTCCCTCTCTTATGACAGCAGATTTAACAAATGATGACTAGCTCTCTTTACTGACTGACAAAATGTACACCAGAGTTAATGTGCCAGAGAGGAGGTGTTCATAGTGATTTAAGATCACATTTCCAATGCAAGAATGTTTGCCTTGTTCAGCCAATGCAATTGAAGATACTGTTGTTTTATCCCTCATTATTATTATTATTATTATTATTATTATTATTATTATTATTATTATTATTATTAGTAGTAGTAGTAGTCGTAGTCGTAGTATGTGAATCAGTATATTATTGCATTTAAGTGTTTCTATTATTTAAATACTGGAAATATCCTGTTGCCTTTCTTTCACTACTTACATTTTGAATATAATATATGTTAATATTTAAATCAGAAAGCAACGCATTTCAGTGTCTGATATCACTGCTTTTAAAGTCTAACTTTTTTCCCCACAGGACAATTAAGTAGAAAATGTGAGTTACCTTACATTGCCTTTATTTTTTGTAGGCTGGTCTGTCCCCAGCCATTAAAACATCTTAACCCAGCAAGTTAGCTGTCCTTTTTTAAACATGTTTTTTTTTTTTATGGTACATTTTACAATGAAACAGTCAAATATAAGAATGTTTGAACATGTTTGAACATGGATTTTCCCATGGTGTTGTAAGAATCTGGCCCTTTAGCATGAGGAGTGAGGTGTGGCGGCTGCAGCTGAGAGTGCTGCGTGAGGCTGGGGTAGCAGTGACTTTGTAATTGATTGAAGGAGTCCTAACCTCAGAGCACTCCATTTTCGTCTCTAGAGCATCCTGCACCTTAATGAAAACTAAAATGCATAAACATATTTTAAACCTCTATCTGCACAATAACATATATGGGGTTGATTATGCTACACCCAGTTAACATTCTTATAACTATAAAACACGACCATGTACATTGAACATTGTTTCTGCAAATGAAAGATGTACACTGAACACTTAATGAGGATGAAACACAAATCAGTTTTTGTGTATTTAGACCAAATTTATGAATTCATTATTTTGGATTTCTCCGCTTTAACAGATACTTTGTGAATATGGTGCTTACATTTTTATACTTTAGCAAATGTTAGTTTAGGCAAATAATATTGTAATATTAGGGCAATGCTGTTGGAAAATTGTAGTTAGTAAACCAAACTCACCAAGCTAGATAAATCATAGAGACTATAAAGATGAGTAGCACAAATGCTCCAGCAGCTACACCATAAACCCATGTCTTCAGTTTCCCATCTGTAAACAAGAAGGTTTAGTTAGGTTTAGTAGTTATAATTTTTTGTGAATGCTGTGTTAGCAAACGTGGTTTAAAAGTTAGCATTTGCTTAGTTGTTGGGCAGGTTATTGGTTTGTCCAGTGAGTTGTAACAGCATCGACACACAAACTGTAGTATTTAAACTACCTGCTCCGGCAGCATAGAGTACAAGCCTCCAGTAACATACATCCGCACCGATTCTCTAAGCTGATCATGTCATGTCAGCACCAGTAAAGCAAAAACGGTTCCTTACTGGAAACATTCATTGGCCTCTTACTGGGCACCCAATATATACATCACAGTTAATGATGTAACAATCTACTATTTCATTCAATTTAAACCCCCAGGCATCATTTAATTGAGTCTATTTATCCATTTATTTTCCTTCATTATTCTGTATTGTACATTATCTAATTGTATTTCTTCTTAAACTACAAATTATATTATCATTCATGTTATGTTCACTGAGTAAAGTGTAGAACTATTGGTTAATTTACTTTTTTATTTCATATGTTTGATTGGTGATTCAGTATTTATTTATATAATACTGTACCTGTCTGCTACATATTTAATTTTGATACATTTTTGGCAAAATATACCAGACGCAATTCTCAATTTGCGATGATATATACACACACACACACACACACACACACACACACACACACACACACACTCCCAGACCTATTTATTCTTGGACCAGCTTGCGACATTCAGACTGAGTAAATGTTTTACACATAATGTGGATCCATTGGGTTTTTAATGGCTACTATGTTGTTATTTAAGTATGTCTTCAACTAAAGTGTTGTTATTACTGTATGTCTTTAAACCAGACACATGATACAAGTGTGCATATTCTATTTAACCTACTGTATAGACATACTCATTATTTACTTAAAGACCCAATGACATAATTTTATTTTTTTTAAACAAAAAGTCTAAGTGGCTTTTTAGTTCACAATGCAGAAATATGGGTTTGCTTAAAAATACACTATATATATATATATATATATATATATATATATATATATATATATATATATAGATAGATAGATATATATGTGTCATGTGTTATATGGTTTTGTGGCGCTGTTCCGTGTTTTGTCAATGTCCTGAGTGCCTGTGCATGTGAACGAGTGCACCTGTGGGATGGGGGGGAGAGTGATCGAGTCGTGGTCCCAGTGTGCTTGTGAATGTTGTCCAGTAACGTGTCTTGTTATGTCTAAATGTTACATGTTTTTACTGGGTTTTGGGGTATAAAGGGGCAGCTTGCACGCTGCTGTGGGCTGTGTTGTGGTGTGCTGACCTTCTCAATAAAACCCAAAAATCGGCCATTGCTGTCATTGGCCGTTGCTCTTGGGCTCTTATAACAGTGCCCGGTCATTGACGTCAATAGTCACCCATTTTGGGCGATGTTGTTTTCTTAACATAAATGTACTTCGGATATTAACTGTCCATTGTCAACAATTCCCAGTGAGTCTCGGGCAATGTGTGTAACTATGCCAATCTGTAGCAAATACCTCATAATGTGGGAAAAAAAAGTGTTCCACCCGCTGTCTCTTATGAGCAGTAAGCCTGTCCAGGAAACACTATTTTTTTTTCTATTACGGGTGTATCCCTTTAAAAAAGATGTCCTGGGTCTTGCGATGACTTTTTGAAATGGAGTTGCTTGTAAAGTTTATAATCCATTGTAGTTCAGTATAGCTTATGGAAAGATACAAAAAAGCTATAAATAACAACCACAAAACTCCAATGCAGCTGTGTTATTACTGTGTACGCCTTGTCCTGCTGCGGATCTTCATTCCTAAGCTGTGATCAGCAAGAATATTATCTCTGAAGAATCATCCATCTCGATTTGGAGAATGTATTTGATTTACAGAGCTGTTTTGTTATAAATTGATAGTCAATAATTTCTAAAATGCCATATGCATTGTTGTTAATTTAAATCTGTATAGTTGGTTCTTTTAAAAATGGAATACATTTGGTTGAATAAAGCAATGAAGTATTCTAAAATATACATGGGTTGCTTATTTTCCTTACCTCCAGTATATTTTAGTAGTTGTGTTTATGATTGTTTCAACATTGACCACCTAGTACTGGGCAATGTCGTCATTGCCTGGTCAATGCTGTTATTTAGGTCTTCATGACGACATTGACCGACAAAATTGTACAATGATTTGAATAACTGGCCAATGCTGTCATTGGCCGTTGCTTTTGGGCTCTGACAACAGTGCCCGGTCATTGATGTCATTGGCCGAGTTTGGACTATGGCCGTAACATATACTGTATACACACACACACACACACACACACACACACACACACACGCAGAATTACAGCTTTTTTTGTGGTGCAAAATTCATTAATGTATTTTTTTACACGACCAGCAGAGGGCACCAGCCATCAAGTTATGCAGTAATGTCATTATTTTTCCACTTTATTTTTTAAGATCTTTTACATAAACTGAATGCATTTATATGTTTATGTAATTATATATATATATATATATATATATATATATATATATATATATATAAACAAATCAAATCTAACTATTTTAAACATTTAAAAAAAATACAAATATATGCAATACAAATACAGTAAAACTTGACAGACAGCGGGTGATTGCAGGTGGAAGACACACGGAATCCCACCCATTTTGAGGCTACATGTTAGCCAATAGCAATACAGCAGAACTTGGAAAGCACGACGTAAGGTAAGCTTTTTTTGTACTATTATAAATTTACACGTAGGCTTAGCCTCCCCTCTTATGACCAGCCGCCACTGATTATTTCCCACACTGGGCTCAACGTGGAAAACCGTCCCCACTGACAAATGTTTGCTTAGTAATACATCTGAATACACCTAAGACTCCTGAACCACTAGCAAGGGGATTGAGACTGAGGGGACTATAACCTCATTTTCTTGTTATTTTCCCAATGTGCAAAACATAATCACATACAAATTAAGACCTGTGGACTATACAGTCAGTCATCCACCATAAAACTGACAGCACAAGCAAGAAACGGTATATAATTAATTCTGTTAGCTGTTCACTTGCTGTATACTGTAGTGGGTGTGATTTACATTATAGCCATGTAACATTCTGTAGTCATGTTAATCTTTTCGATTCTTTGAAATATCATTTGGAAAAATTGCAAACAATGCTAACGGTTTTGCTCACACCATGTAGTCAGATTTGATCACGCATTTTTTTTTAGAGCAGTACTGCAGCACATTTGCCTGTGAAGAGAGCCCCACATTCTATCAGCAAATCACTGAGATCCCTTGACAACAGCGACTTCTACAGTACTGGCCACATTCATATATGATTCTCAGTTTGGATAAGAACCGGAAATAGAAACATATAACATGTTGTTTTTACAATAATAATGATTACTGAACTTTTTTTTTTTTTAAGTGTTTTTTTTTTTTATTACTACAATTAAAAAAACATATTTTTATGTAACAGTATTTCTGTAAAAGGTTGACAAATTAATTCCGATTGTACCTCACCTTGTCCAAATGGCTGCAAGAACCAGGTTCTACCTCCAGGTCCTGGCTGGTTGGTGGACGGTTGGGTGGGATTGATAGCTCGGCTTGTCTTTACATCTGCCTTTTTGTCCCCCACTGTTGGCATTTCAAGTACTGGAATCAGGGTACACTGATCAAGCATGCCATCTGATGTCATCACTTCAGTAAAACCTACCTCACAGCCACAAACTCCAAGCTAGTGGGGAGAACAGAACAGAATCAGGATTTATATTGCACATAAAAACATGTCCTGGACAACAGTACATACAAAGGAATTGATATATTTAAAAAATATATCATAAGAACCAAATGTTGCAAACTACAACAGCTGATGCAGATCATTCCTTGCTGGTACAATTTTTTTTAATTCAAATCATAAAACAGTGCTTATCTTCCTTTCAGAACTTGTATAATCAGCAGTGTGGATTCGTGGTTAGAGCTCTGGACTCTTGACCGGAGGGTTGTGGGTTCAATCCCAGGTGGGGGGACACTGCTGCTGTACCCTTAAGCAAGGTACTTTACCTAGATTGCTCCAGTAAAAACCCAACTGCATAAATGGGTAATTGTATGTAAAAATAACATGTAAAAAAAATAATGTAATTGTATGTAAAAATAATGTGATATCTTGTAACATTTGTAAGTTGCCCTGGATAAGGGCATCTACTAAGAAATAAATAATAATAAACCTCAGTTACTTCCCCACATTTTTTTTTTTTGTCCTAGACTCATAGCATAGTTGCCCTTCTCTGTATAGTCAAATAATGGAAGGTGACCAGAACGAAATGCACAACTCCCTAAGCCTGACCCTCTAACCTCACTCACATCATTTTGAAACCAAGTGTAAATAACACAATTGACATGACCAGTATCACACTTCAGATAACTGACAAACAGCTGTTTAATCTTCTGTAGCAAAGTGCCTCACACCAGTCCTAACACGGTTGCCAACATCCTTAAATCTGAAATGGGGAGATGTGTTAGTGACCAATGTGACCTACTCCTACAGATCCATAAACTGCACCCCACGGGTGTGCTTTGAGGCACAGCTTTTGAAATACAGTAGTATCAACAATGTCTCATTATATGTGCTTCAAGAGAATGACAACATGAATGGTATGCAGTCTGCCTGGAGTTCTATTTATGTTTCAATGTAAAATTGGGAAATCTATGGCAGCAGCTGTTAGTCAAGAGAATGTCGATTGATATCACAAGCCAAAAAATACAGTCCTGCTGGAACGGAGAGGCAGACTTAAGAATTATTTTCTTCAGTTATCAGGTGTTTTAGAGCTTAAATTGGGCACTGCCGGGAAATTTGCAGTCAAGCGCTTAAAAAGGTGGTTTGGTCATGATAAAAAATACTGCTGCAAGAATCAGACCGCTTTGGAAGTAAATTCTGCTGACAGTTGCATTGTACCCAAAAGCAACTAGAAGCCTCAGGCTGCTTTTTAGTACCATCAGAAGTCATGTTTGCAGGCTGATTCAGGGGTTGTCAAATTTGTCAAATTTCATCATTACATTACGTATTTTACATATCAGAGCAAAGCTATTTTTTATCAGTAGTGCTCAATACTGTTCACTAAAGGCTAAAAGGGCTTTACAAATCTGACTAAAATATTGGTTGGGTTGCTTTAACTGCAATAAATCTTGAAATTCAACCAGTGAAGCACAGGTTCGCTGTATCTGAAAGCATGTGGTTTACAAAATATGGAAACCAAAGCCAATTTACTGCAATATGGCAGATGGGTACATTTCGATTTTAATGTTATTATAACCCAGCAAATATGAAATACTGTATATAACTCAAATGCTATAAAACATGGCAAGAATAGTTAGTAAAAAAAAATGTGCTTTTCTAGATTTAATCACTCTAGAAGTGGATGGGCCCCTGGGGAAATGAAGATACATTTTCAAACAGCTAAATAAATAATTCACAGTAACTTCAGTACAGCTAAGGCTTTTACCTCAGTGCAGTAGGATTGAGGTTTATTGCAAGGTGGATCACAGGACCTGTCAGACACAGGCTGGCTTGTTAAAGGACAGCCACCTACGAAACAATGGTTAACAATGTTAGACAAGGTAAAGTTGTTCCCACAAGAGACATTAGCGGAGACAGTTTCTTACATTCTTTGACTGTTCTGTCAAAAATAATTTGTTAAGTGCTCGTTGTTGCACAAGTGGACAGCATATAAATAAGAAACCAAACATCAGCCTCCACAATTACTCCTGTTTCTGCACAACAGCGCACGAGGAAGCTTCGGGGGGCTTTGTAGATTTGAAGTACAGCAATCACTGTAAATAATTGATTTTTTTCTTTTTTGTGTTAGGGATGGCAGGCTGGATCAGCAGGTTAATGCAGACGGATGTATCCTGAGGTTTGAAAAAGTAGTTTGTAATAACATTCAAATGCACTGCTTATTTTTACTTTAGTGCATTGTTAACAGGATGCAAACTGATACAATTTAAATTTAGATGTTGTAGGAGACAAAAAAAGACCTTCTTATATATATATATATATATTTATATATATATATATATATATATATATATATATATATATATATATATATATATAAAAGGGAAAGGGCAACATACAGCATATCTGAGATATTAAAAGTGCAAGCTCATCGATGGAACATAACAATAAATAGATCTACGATGTGTGGAACTGCAAGAAGCCTCACACAATACTATCTTATTTATAGTAATTTGTATTTGCATTAATATGCTGAAACGGAAGATAAGATTTAACCTTATTATTATTGAGTGTGTAATTGGATGCATCAAGATATCAGATCACAATCAAATCAACGTCTGTACCAAAACATCATACGTGTATATAAACTACTCAGGTTTATATTAAACCCTTTGGGGCTCTGTTCAGAAACTTTTGCAAGCAGAATTCACATCAGTAATCCATGAAATGGGAGATTCTGTTCAGACGTAAACACACAAATGTTGCTAAACTACTTAGGTTTATATTAAAACCCTTTGGGGCTCTGTTCAGAAACTTTTGCAAGCAGAATTCACATCAGTAATCCATGAAATGGGAGATTCTGTTCAGACGTAAACACACAAATGTTGCTTATGACTTGATATGTGAAGCAAGTGGGCCATCTGTGCTCTTTTCCAAATGTATAAGTGTGTTCCACTATCTTGTTACACATTCAAATTGGCAGGGTAAAAGACCAATTCTATAGATCTGCAAAAGGAATGTTAAATGATACTTTTCCGTTATGCACTTCCTCTGCTATATCAGCTGTGTTCTGTATGTCTAGATGATTGCACCCATTACAGTATTTTGAACATACTCTCTACAATCTGAATAAATGACTATCTTGAAATACTGCTGAAATACAGCACACCAGCTTTTGCTATGATTCAAATGCAAATTATCTGTGCAAATGACTGAAAGTCAGAGCACAAACAACATTAAAGCAAGTACAAAGAAAGTGTGGCATATCAGATAATGATAACTGCAGTGTACGGCCTGCTATTTGTTGCAGCGTTAACTTGAAACTAGGTTAGAAAGGCAAATACAGCGACAATCCCAGGAAACAGTTTCTGCTTTGCACATGGGCATAATGGATTTAAACCAGGTCAACATACAGCAGAAAAGCTTCTGAAATTGGCACTTCTATCTATCTTTTTTTTAAATTTAGTAGTCGCCAATTGTATTTATCATTTTCTCCCCAATTTGGAATAGCCAATTATTTTTAGGCTCACCTCACCGCTACCACCCCGTGCTGACTCGGGAGTGGCAAAGACGAACACATGCTGTCCTCCGAAGCGTGTACCATCAGCCGACCGCTTCTTTTACACACTGCAGGCCCACCATGCAGCCACCTCAGAGCTACAGCGTCAGAGGACAACGCAGCTCTGGGCAGCTTACAGGCAAGCCCGCAGGCATCCAGCCAGACCACAGGGGTCGCTGGTGTGCGGTGAGCCGAGGACAGCCTGGCTGACCTAAGCCCCACCCCTGGGCGGCGCTCGGCCAATTGTGTGCCGCCCCCTGGGAACTCCCGTCCACGGTCGGCGGTGGAATAGCCTGGACCTCAACCGGCGACGTCCAGGCTATAAGGCATATCCTGCACTCCGCGCGGAGCACCTTTACCGGATGCGCAATACATGTTTGAAATGGTACTTTAGCTGTGTCAATTCTGACATGGGCCAGGTGGCAAAATCCCCAATAACATCAAAGCTGTTTGTGTAACCAAAGACAAAATAGCCTAAAAGTGCCTCTGCCACCAATCTCTTCATGTTCCACCCTCTCTGTTTATGCTCTGCTTCAGCAAATGACACCACACTGTTAACCCAGAAGTCCTAGCGCTTTGTTCATCTGTTAGTTTTCAGCGTATTATGTCTGTGCATTACAGTTTGGGTTTGCCACTTGGTAGCGTATTTTATCACTTTACTTGGCCTTCTTATGCCAAAGGTTCTCTCATATTCTTTTATTTGGTAATCTGAAAAACATTTAAGACTCATATTTCGGGGGATGCTATTACCTGTTACGTTTAATCCATCAGACCGCTGGCACCAAACTGAACGGGAAGACCCTCTCCAGGAGCTGGTCATCCACTTGTATTCATAGCACTCGCCGTCTGTATGGGATACAAAGAACATACATTTTTGTATTTATTATGAAAGCAGTGTGAGTTAGTAATTTCAAACCTATTTGTCTGAGATTCATTTCAATGACAATTGCCTCTACGTTCAATAAACAAGCAGGACCTTAACTCTAAACCTAGGCACAGCCTGATCAATAGAAATAGCATCATCTTGTTTTAATATGATTTAAAACAGATAACAATTTATTCATGACCTATTTGTGATGAATAAGCTGCGTTTGAGACTGTTAAACATGTATATACCGTAGTAAAGTTGGTAGCAGTTAAATTACTTAAAGTTGGTAAAAACAGATTTTTTTTAAAATATTTACCCATAGAAAAATGTAATCAGTGTCTGTCTCTAAATAAGTTTGTATAAACAGCGGTTTTGTAAAAGCAATGGCAATGAAATAGTGCTGGAACAAATATTCAACGACTCAATGCTTGAAATGTATCCAGTGGCAAAAATGACTGTTTGTATTCATTCATATAAGTTATAAAGGACTAGATGCAAAGGAAACCGTTGCTCAAATGACGTCTGAAATAAATAATGCATTCTGCAATACAGAGGGGTTTTCTTCTTTCTTTAATAGGTCATTTGATGGGATACCAAGTTCATTATTATTTTTATTTTTTTTACTGTACTATGACACTGTGACAGAGTGACTGAGTGGTCTGACGTCAGGCAGAAGCAGGAAGGAAAACTGACACCAGAGAAGTACTGCAGGTAAAGGCTGGCTGCCATTTTTATTAATAACAAAACAAACTGTGCTCACAGAGCAAAATAAAAGGTTTAAACATAAAACAAATCTCGAACACCAAATACAAAATAAAACACAGGTCAGGCTGGGCAGGTTGCCTTCACTGTTCCTATGTCTAAGTTTAGTTTCTTTTTCCGCTCTCGTTCCTCTCGCTCTCTCCGCTCCTAAAACACCCACCCCGAGTGCTGAGAGCTGCAGGCTTTTATAACAGGTGACCATCTCCCAATTAGCAACAAATTAAATCACCTAATTAATTCGGGAGATGGCCACCTTCTGCACGAGTTTACTAAAATCCTGTGTGGATGGGGCTTCCCATCCACGCTACTAAATAATAACACAAATGGCTACGCCGTCACATCTATACATAAAACAATAACTAAATATACGGCGCTCGCCAACATATATACAATAATAAATCATAACAATAATACAAAATAACACAGGGGCGGAGGGGGATCCCGATCTAAAAGTAAACAAACAAAACAATGTACAGGGCACCTCGCCCTGTTACAGACACAAACACATTTTTCTTGCTAATTTAAAATTACATTTTGAAAGAATATTCATATAAGAAATCCTCACGTTGGTTTCAGTTCCAGCACTATTATGAAGTCAGTCCAGTAACTGAAGCACTCACCCGCACAAGGCCGGGATTCCCACATTTGTTCTGGACACTGCTGTTGATTATCCTGCTCTTGAGCTATTACTGCCCTGGAACGAACCTGAACTGCACCAAAATCCAGGACTTCTCCATTTACACAGCTGAGCTGGCAGGGGCTCCATTCTGTCCAGTCGGTCAAGTAGCAATCACCTACAAAACATAATAGCCATTCTACAGTTACAACAGTTGCCGGTGTGTGTATTGGATTTCTCCAATATTTATTTCATGCAATATGAGTATAATATGAATGGTCAGACCTTTGCACATGTTGTACCATTTATTACAACCCAGTTATATATTAGCTTGATTATTTATACACAAGTCAGTTGTTGATTCCCTTTCATTAACCTTTTCAATATATAAAGCACTTTGGGCAAGGATTGTGGTAACAAAGTCCAAATTGCCTAGCGGACAGGCAATTATTTTGCACTGCGGCCTATGAAAGCTTAAGAGCAATGCAAATTACTCAACACGCACAAATAATGAGCTGCAATCATGATAACAAGGGTTGCAATGAGCGCCGCCTGTGCATCGGGATATTTAGCGGCTGTTCTTACAGCCCAGAGGCTGTATAAGATTTGTGGAAAAAAAATACATCAAAGGCAGCAAAGTCCTCTTGGCACACAGAAAAGAAGTTTTCTGAGGAGGAGCTGAGAGTCCTTACAGCTGAGGTCAGTCAGCATGAAATTGAGATATTTGGAAAAGCCTCAGCCAACATCAGTTATGCTACCAAAGAGGTCATATGGTCTTCTATAGTGGAGAAAGTCAATGCTGTTGGTGTTACCATGAGGACAGTCAACCAGGTGATGAAAAGGTGAAATTCAGCTTAGGTCTAGGATGACCTGCGGATGCAGCATTACATGAGTTCATAGCCGATAACAACTCATATTACTGATTCTTTTTTTAGGATTAGCCCATTCATTTTATGTAAGACCAGTCTATATATAGCATTCATTGTTGCATGTGGAACTGAACACCAAAGGGAAACAAAGTTAGCAGCTCTATGAGCTCAAACAGTTGTTTTTTTTTTATTCTAAAAACTGTCATGAAGATGTACTGTGACTAAAACATACCAATTACTTTGCACAAATGAACGTGAGATGCTTTTAAATTGGGCCTGACAGATCAAGTGTAACACTGTAAAATCAGTATGGTGATGATCTGGAATCCGCTGAAGTTCATAGAGGAACTATTTCCTTCTGCAGATTTTGTATAATCTTAGGAGAAATGTTAAGGAAAACTTACTATACATAAAAAACCTATACATCAAATACATCAACCATGACAGTAACCACTAATAAATCAAGATGTTAACACATGTTTCTGTGGTTTTGCAAGTGATAAACAGCTGCTTTAGTGAAACTGCATACAACTAAGTGTATGGGCACATGTTTAGCACAACAACCAGATATTTAATACATGATTGGGGTTTTAAAATTGTATTGTATTAACTACGCAGAATATTCTATAAACACTGGGAGAAGCAGGTTAACTTTATTAGTACAAGTAATTAGGATACAATATTCAGAATTTTCTTAAAACATTTTAAGAGAATTGTGTGAGGAAAAGAATGGTGTGTAAGAAAAACACATTGCATTATATGTATGATTTGCAGACGCACACTATTTTGTAAAGCTCTATTACAATTATTCAATCTAGCCTGAACTGATTGAAATTATTAATTAGAAACAGTAAATTATATTTTCAGAATGGAAAGGACAGAAATATAAGGGTATCACAAGATCACAGCTTATTAGAAATGCATGATTACAGACATTAACATTCATGACAAATGAACACAGCAAAGGAAGACATTACAAAGTCATGTACATGGAGGGAATTAATAGAAACAGTTCATTTATCAAAGTGGCCCTGCTGGTGGACAACCACTTTTGAAATAAATATGTGGACCATTATTCCATTAAAAGTATACAAAGCACTAGGGAAGCAGTTTGTTTCAACATTTGAAACATAATAGTGGCTTTATTTCAATTGGTCATAAAATTAACAAATCCCTCAATCAATATGTTTTTTTTGTTGTGTTTATTTATATTCTGTATATATATCATACTCCAAGGTTCAATGCATTTTCTGTCCCCAATCTTCATAAATGGATAAGACTGCCATAATAATTTTTTGGTTTGCTACAAAGGTGTTTGTAGCTTTTCGGGTCCTTGCAGCACAGATAAACTGGCTATTTCCATCATCTGGTGTCTAAATAAAGTGCTACTGGAAGGAAATCTTTTGCTTTTGCTGGAGTTTCAGACTGGAATGCATTGCCAATGGGACTTCCCATCGTCAATTAAAAAATGTGTTGTTATCTGAAGAAGACATGTGTATGTATGTGATGGTGTGTATAGTTTAAAATGTGTATTCTGTGTTTTTATGTGATTGTCTGCTGTTGGACGCCGTTGTAAACGAGCTAATTATTACTCATATGACCTTTTTACAATACAAATTTAAAATAAATACAATAAATAAATAAAAATATTGCTTTCATAAAACAATAACATGGTAATGTGCTTTAATATATGGCCTGCAAACTCAATTTCATCTTAAATTGGCTTCCAGCAGTATGTGAGTTCAACATCCCTGCTCCTAATACACAATGAACCCTAATAATGAACCCCATGCATATAGAACAATTGGTCATTGGACACATTTTTGTTTACTGTTAATAAATGTTCATTTTGAGCTAAGGGTTGTACAGTAAGATCTTTATAAACTAATGTAACGGGCAGTGTTGTCTGCAGATGAGCCCCGCATTGCATTGTGGCTAAGGTGCTCCGTAATAAAAACTTGATTATTGTATATGGAAAAACGACGTACTATAATTGTAGAAACAGCAAACTTGTCTGCTACCCGTACTTGTTTAGCACCGGGTTCATGTAGTGCCTCCAGAATCCAAACTTTATCGGCTATAGAAAGGTCTACATGTTGTTTTGAAGCCATGATGACAGACGACAGACTCAATAAATGTACAGCTGCGTTATGAAAACAGATACATAAATAGACGCTGCGATGCGTGCGCGCGATGTATTCGTGTGCGTGCCGTAGCCATAGAAATTGTAAAAAAAAATAAAAAATAACCGAAAGTTGTCTTTATCAGGGTTGCTAATGACCGGCATCTGCTGTATATTAACATGTGTATTGGCTGCTTGTTAATAGTTAATAGGTCGTCCTTACAATAAAGCATGACCGAAATATTAATAATAGAATTATTGACCTGTCATAACTAATCTTTAACCACAAAATACAATACATATCATATATAGTTTTGTATTTAAGATTCCTAGGTACTGTTGCACTGCTTTGACATGATTACATTGCTTTACTGCATGTTATACTAGCAATGTTTTTTTTTTTTTTTTTTTTTTTTTTTTTTAAATTTAGTCGTCGCCAATTATTTTTACCCCGGTTTTCACCCCAATTTAGCATGCCCAATTATTATCTGTATCCCCGGCTCACCGCTCGCAACCCCCCTGCCGACTCGGGAAACGGAGGCTGGAACACGCGTCCTCCGAAACGTGCTCCTTCCAAGCCGTCATTTTTCGCACTGCAGATCCACAGCAATGCCACCAGACCTATAGTGCCGGAGGACAACACAGATCTGGCGGCTCCGCTGCAGAGCCACAGGCGCCCTATCGGCCACAGGGGTCGCTGATGCGCGGCGAGCCGTGGATTCCCCTGCCGACCTAAGCCCTCCCTACCCGGGCAGCGCTCAGCCAATTGTGCGCCGCCCCTAGGAACTCCCGGTCACGGTCGGCTGTGACATAGCCTAGATTTGAACCTGCGATCTCCAGGCTATAGGGCACATCCTGCGAGGAGCGCCTTTACTGGATGCGCCACTCGGGAGCCCCTGTTATACTAGCAATGTAATACAGTATAAACAATGTATTTAAGTAACTCACCATAGATACCGCCCAGACGAATGCCAGATTACAGGCTCGGTTCTCAAAGCTCTTTACTCTAAACCTGCACTGCACAACTCAGATTTAATGCTGGTAGGTTGTGTTGTTTCTTTCTTTTTTTCAGAAGAAAAACGTTCATGTAACAATTTTTGAAAATCTTGAAAAAATAGGTCACCATGAGCTGCTTCCACAGCATATAGAATACCTATTCAACAATGTATGGAGCAATCCCCATACATAGTTTAATCATAGTTCCTCAAGTGGTACCCAAGATATAGCCTTCAAAAGGATTTCATCGTTAATCATGTGAAAAGATTGCTATATCAATTGTTTTTGCACACAGTGAAAATACATGGAATATATGTAACTGTATTTGTGTATACCAAATCAATACACCGTTTTATGTTCATAGCTTTCTCTGTACCTGGACATGGGACAGCACAAATCTCTTCGAGCATAATGTCTTTGTCTCCATCTATAGAAGGCTCCACCTTTTCACAAAGCTCCTCATCTACTGTGCTTCCATTATCTTCCTTGGAACCATCAAACACAAAACATGAGATGTTCCGGAACCTCACACCTTCTCCACACTGAGCATCCTATCAAAAGAAAAGTCAAGAAATGTATTTCAATGCAGCATTGTACCTGCTTTAGCAGATTATAGAGTTAATGTGATTCAATAAAGGTCTGCATAACAACACTTCCCTCTAAATCCTATGCAATTTTACACGTAGTAAATAAAGAACAATCTAACAATATGATTTATTTTAGAACATATGAAGAAGAACATAAGAAAGTTTACAAACGAGAGGAGGCTATTCGGCCCATCTTGCTCATTGGTTTTTAGTAGCTTATTGTTCCCAGAATCTCATGAAGCAGCTTCTTGAAGGATCCCAGGGTGTCAGCTTCAACAACATTACTGGGGAGTTGGTTCCAGACTCCCACAAATCTCTGTGTAAAAAAGTGCCTCCTATTTTCTGTTCTGAATGCTCCTTTATCTAATCTCCATTTGTGACCCCTGGTCCTTGTTTCTTTTTTCAGGTCAAAAAAGTCCCTTGGGTCGACATTGTCAATACCTTTTAGAATTTTAAATGCTTGAATCAGATCACTGCATAGTCTTCTTTGTTCAAGACTGAACAGATTCAGTTTTTTTAACCTGCCTGCACATTACATGCCTTTTAAACCTGGAATAATTCTGGTCGCTCTCTTTCTAGAGCAGCAATATCCTTTTTGTAGCAAGGTGACCAGAACTGAACATAATGTTCTAGATGAGGTCTTACTAATGCATTGTAAAGTTTTAACATTACTTCCCTTGATTTAAATTCAACGCTTTTCACTATATATCCGAGCATCTTGTTGGCCTTTTTATAGCTTCCCCACATTGTCTAGATGAAGACATTTCTGAGTCAACGTAAACTCCTAGGTCTTTTTCATAGATTCCTTCTTCAATTTCAGAATCTCCCATATGATATTTATAATGCACATTTTTATTGCCTGCGTGCACTACCTTACACTTTTCTCTATTAAATGTCATTTGCCATGTGTCTGCCCAGTTCTGAATGCTGTCTAGATCATTTTGAATGACCTTTGCTTCTGCAACAGTGTTTGCCACTCCTCCTATTTTTGTGTTGTCTGCAAATTTAACAAGTTTGCTTACTATACCAGAATCTAAGTCATTAATGTAGATTAGGAATAGCAGAAGACCTAATACTGATCCCTGTGGTACTCCTCTGGTTACCTCGCTCCATTTTGAGGTTTCTCCTCTAATCAGTACTTTCTGTTTTCTACATGTTAACCACTCCCTACAATTTTGAAATGTCTTTTGGTGATTGGATTATATTAATGCTACCCAAAATGTCATCACAGTAGCGCACCCACAGCATCACCCAACATTTAGGCATGAGGAAATGCAAGATACAAATCCAGTCTAGGTATTGAAAAATTATTGTAAAATGGTTATTTACTATGGCAAGCTAAATGATCATTTAAAGATATCTCAAAATGCATTTTAAGATATCTTGAAATATTTAGAGATATCTCAAATTGATTTACATATATCTTTAAATAATGTTTATTTGTTTATAACATGGTACGCCAAACTGTCATTTAGAGATATCTCAGAATTACTTCCAGTTCATTTAGAACAGGAAGTTATTTAGAGATATCTCTAAATGATTTTGAGTTATCTCTAAATGAACAGGAAGTTATTTAGCGATATCTTAAAATGATTTAGAGATATCTCTAAATGATTTAGAGACATCTGAAAATGATTTAAAGATATCTCATTTAAAGCTCCATTTAAAGATATCTGGAAATCATTTTTAGATATCTCTAAATGTATTTTAGATATCTTAAAATGTTCAGAGATATCTTTAAATATTTGAAGACATCTTCAAATATTTAGGGATATCTTAAAATAAAACACGAGGTCCTACTGATATTTTAAAGACCAGGCAGATGTTTTTTTTACAGTAATTGAAAGTGCGAATAATTATCTTCTGACAGGATCCTGTATTGACATGCCTCAACTTTGCATTCAGACCACCGACTATACTGCCATCTGTAGCAGGGTTTGACTGGACAGGGTTTCCACTGCTCCATCTGTGAAGGACACGGCCTGCCGTCCCCTTGAGAAGGCTGAATCACAGTTCTCTTACGCCACATTTTCCCTGAAACAAAGGTGATGCCAGATACGCCAGTGAGCAGCATTATAATTGACATTTAGTGTACACAGACAACAACACAATTTATACTGAAATAGATTTGCGATGAACGTTACCGTTTTTCTTTTTAAATTTAAAAGAACTCCAAAACATATTGTTTATACTTCTTCCCAGAACCAAGGCAGATACCAGTTTACTGGTTTACTGTATTTATAGCTGACCTATTATACAGAAAACGTATTACGAGATTTCACATAATTGAGTATTTTTTATTATCCCTTTCTTCTTTACACGTGATCTAATCTGTGCTACTTTTAAGCTTTCAAAGTGTTCAATTTCTTTTTTTTTTTACAAAACCAGATTTCACAGAGTAGTTTATAAATGACGGGTTCACAGTTAAGTGTAATTTGAGGATGATTCAGGGATTTTGTTTTCTAATGAAAAAAGTAAAAAATGCACTGGCATCATAACCCTAAAGAAATTATTATTATTATTATTATTATTATTATTATTATTTATTTCTTAGCAGATGCCCTTATCCAAGGCGACTTACAATTGTTACAAGATATCACATTATTTTTACATACAATTACATTATTTTTTACACATTATTTGTATGTTGAATGATGCAGGAAATGTTTTTCAAGCAGATTAAGGGATAAAATCCTCTTTAGAAAATATCTATAACCAGATCTTTGCAGTAGGGCTGGTAAAAAAATAAAAAAAAGTATATACATTTAATCCTTAACAAGATTAAATCATCTGGAATGAACTGTGTAATCATATCCGATTTCTATTTCAAGAAGTGATATCATCTGGTTTGTTTTACTTTCAAACCTGTTTAATTCATCTTTCCACTCTCGTTACTTCAGCTTCCACATTATTATAGCAATTATTTCTCAAAGAATAATAATAATACAGAAAATAAGAAGAATACAAATAACGATTTGCTGGAACCTGCATCTATTCTACAATACCCATTGAGCTTGAGAAACCGGAGTTGGGCTACAGCAAACCAACATTTTTTTTTCCAGGGTTTGCCTAGCTTTTTTGTATAGCTACATTATGTAGAGTGCGTGCAAGATGGCCTTATAGTCCCAGTAAATAAGATTAGACTGGAAGTTAAAGTATCCTAATCTCCTTTCTGCATTGTATTCCAATATTTACTTAAGTGGAAAAGTCTCAACCTGTATCAAACCATTGGTGAGGTTGTTTAAATAATTGAGTTTACAAATCAAGGTCAAATAATAATAATAATAATAATAATAATAATAATAATAATAATAATAATAATAATAATAATAATAAAGTCATTACAAGGGCTCCAAACCAAGCCTTACAGATATTATTCAGTAAAATTTATACTAATGTCTATTCATTTTATCACAGCCAGCAGAAAACAAACCTACAAATTATAATTAGTCTTTCCAGCTGTCAATTCCTTATAAAAAGCTAGATTGATGTAAACATTATCATAACCCTGGTTCCCTGAAATAGAAATGTAACCTTTACTGAATGGGTATTTACCTCCAAAAGACCTGAAACCTGAATAAGATATAACAAAGCTGCTCAGCACATCCTGTGACGCAGCTGTGCCTGTCTCTGAGGGTAAAAAAGACTGCAGCGACCTTGAAGGTTACATTTCTATTTCAGGGAACCAGGGTACGAAATGTAACCATTACCGAATGTGTCAGTATACCCAAGCCTTGTGCGTTACCATTCGAAACCCCAGAAGAAACTCCCCTCTATGCCTGTGTTGTAAGGGTTAACTGAGAAGCCGCCCTTAACACTCGAGTTCCAAAACAAGGGTTTTGAGGATCCACGACTTTAAGTTTGTAGAACCTAGTAAAGGTATGGGGAGTAGCCCACAGAACTGCATTCCAAACGTCCTTGATGGAGACGGAGAGGCAGAGGAGGATGAGGAAGACAGTGAAGACGGCTTCCTGCATGGGCTACTTTCCAGGGTGTGTCACTGGGGTATGTAAACTTTTGACTACAACTGAATATACTTATTTTAACTATTTCTGATTTGCTACAGCTTCAATGAATTGGAAAAAATAAACGTCATGCTTTTCCCTCTGGAAATCTGGTAACCCAAATAATGCGGCTTACCTAACAGGCCACAGGACTCAGAGCATTCTGACCAGGCAGCCCAGTCAGACAGCTGGCAGTTCACGGGACATTCCACAACACAGGACATGTTCATTTGCCAGTTTGTCTGCAAACCAAGCTGTAAGAAAAGATTATCAGTATTTAACATTTGTCAAGTCAAATATGTTGAATTATCTTGAATGGCCTTGTACTGCCTTGGTTCCTGTAGGCAGAACACAGGGCTAAGGTCGTCTGTATCAGGAGGCTCTCACTTGGCCTGTCAGAAACATAAAAAAAAAAACTGTGTTCTCTGGTCAAATGGGAACAGCTGTCAAAATCAGACCAAATGTTTCACAGTTTAGAGTAACCAGTCACCTCTTGATAAAAATGATGTCATGGGTTGTAGATAATGAGGTTCTTAAAGTCCATATCTCACACAGAAAATCATTTTTTGGCTTTGGGGTCGTACTTGGTTTACTTTCACAATGAGCAAGAAATTAAATCTCCATGATCAATTTTAGAGCACTGAGAGACATAGAAATATCAATAATTCCGGAAAATACTGACAACGGACCGATGATGCACGAAGTTGGCGTGACGTCACTAGGGAACACATACCAGGAACAGATGAAAGATATACATGGCTTCAGACTGTAAAAGCCATCATTACGAATTTCTCCGGCATTTTGAGTAGTCTGTATTACGATAAGGATAGCAGGATTGTGGTGTGTAATGAAAGAAGTTGTGAGGAGGAAGAATAAGTGGTTTGAGGCCCGATTCAGAAGTGTTTTGAACCTCCAGCAGGAGAAAATAACCACGCTGGCATGAGGAATGTGAGCGACATGCCCGCTTGTCTGCAGGTCGGCAATTCTGAATGTTGTTCTTGTATACAGTTAACCCTGGCTAGCAGTTCATTTATGGCAATAAAAAAAATAAAGTGTATTTCTATATTTGGTTTGTTGTACCATTTATATCTTGCAAATAGTGTTTACCATTTCCCATCCACTTCAATAATAAAGCATTGTTTATATTACAGGGCCGAGATGACTTGCATGGTCACGTATAGCTCTTCAACTTCATTCATGAAATAAACACTTATGCTTTCCCCGATTTAGTGAAATTAAATAGGCCTAACCTCCTTGTGAACTGCACATAATTATTATTATTTCTTGGCAGACACCCTGCATATAAACATTACCAAAGATAAAATTAAAAATCGAAAGCTTACCTAAAAAAGCTGGATGAGTGGATCCATTCTTTTGATTTGTACATCAGAAAACTTGAGCACGCAATGTGTTTGTACTGGTTTATAATACTCTGACGTTATTGTTTTTATTAAGTCAGCAATATGAAAGCCATGCTCATGTTTATTTTCTTTGGGTAGTTTTGGGCCACTGAGTTTTTGAGAACGGTATATTGTAGAATTATAATTATGATAATAATAATAATAATATCTGACGTGAAAAACAAATGCAACACTTGCAGAGAACTGATTATGCGCAGTGGATAGCCTAGTAGTATTGAGCACTAGCGCACTGGGTAAGAAAAAAAACAAAAAAAACAATGGTAATCATTTTTATATCTGTGTGAAGTGTCTTATAGATGCAGCTATTTATAAATGTATTTTTGATATACAAGTAAACGGTATGAAATTGTTTAATTAAGGCTGGTGAAAAAAATAAAAAAGTATTGCGGTTTCTAAACGATTCCGCTGTTGTCAGGGGAAAATGAATCAATGGTCACTTACTGATGATTGTCTTTGTGAACAGCTGTCTTTGTAAAGGTCTGCGTGTGTTTGTGAACTTGTGCACCAGTGTCTTACAAAAGAGAAAAAATAAAATTTGTACCTGTCAAAAACCAACAAACAAAGGCTTTAGTCTCCGTGTTCCGTGTTGTACAAAGTGATCATTGCATTTACAAACTCGTTGATTTTACTTTCATGGAATACAGTACTTTTTTTTGTTCTTGCAATGCATTCCCTTGGGCCTATCTGAGGTGACATGTATTTCTGACACCGTTTAACCATCGCAAAATAGGCCTGTATGTATGATCGTTTTGTCAAGATTCGAAATCAGGGCTTTTTGGCAGAACTCAAAGCAAGCTTCATGATTGTAAATTTCTTACAGTTACAGCGCAAAAGTATAAATTATATATATATATATATAAATATATATATGTGTGTGTGTGTGTGTCTATATATATAGTGTAGTTTTATAAAATATAATCAGATTGTAATATTTAAATAGGTGACATATGGACTTTAATATACAGTTTGTGTGTGACTGTATGTCTAAAGCCCGACGCACACAGCCCGACTCAAGCCGTCCCGGCTCATCTCATCTCAACTGGCCGTACAGAGTTTGGATGAATCGTATCAGTGTGCGTGCACTTAAAACCAAGATTATGCAGATTTCAGTCGGGATGTCTTCAAATTTGAAGACTGAACATGTTGAATCTTTTTCAGACGCAGTTTCGTTCAGATGTAATCAGTCTGTCTGTGTGCAGCGGTTGCCGACCAAGACTGACTGAGACCGATTAGTCATAAGGGTGTCAGCCAATGGTGAAGCAGGTTTAAGTAACGTAGCTTGTAATGTAACTTGTCATACAAGATGGTGGGATATTGACAGCTTTAGTTCCACAGGTAAAAATACATTAGTCTTGAATTGCTCCGAGTGTCCCGAATTAAAAAAAAATACCAGATATGTGCACATTTGAATCGTTTTTTTAGGCGTTTACTAATCAAAGGTAAATTATCAATTTACCTTTTTATTATCAATCTACTGGTAGCGTATATTTTCTTACTGCGCTAAAACAGAAGTAACCGGTGTGTCGATCTCCAATAGGTCACAAATCACAAGCCCCAGATCCACACACTGAGAAAAAAACGCCAAAGTCAAATAAAAAATCAACAGTTTGGATTTTATTTACCACAGGCTAAAGTGTGGTAGACAAACTATACAAAAAGTCAAACACTGCCTGAAACGTTTGCAGGGTGTAAATGGTCAATAGCTAAATTAATAGGCTAAGCGCTTCTTTTGGTTGCCTCGCGGCGCTGTCTCCACCGTTTAATCAGCATATGATGCCATGCATAATATGAGGGTCGCTATGTTGGGCTAAGTAAATACAAAAATGTGTACATGGCAGTATTAATTAAATTTGCATACATAGTAATCACCAGTATCTAGTTGTGGTCAGTAATTCAGTCTTAGCAGTGTGCGACACCCAGTCGTAAAAAACGGAACTGTGTCAAACCAAAACTGAGCAAAACTGATTGCAAAATCTGTGCATACTCAGATGAGATGAGTCGGGACGGCTTGAGTCGGGCTGTGTGCAGCGGGCTTTAGTCTACACATCTAATAACAATTTCTTAAATCCATGAAGTGGTTACTGTAGTAGCTACATGTTTTTCAAAAGGTGAGAAAACACATCTGGGTGAAGATACAAACCATCTGGATTCCGTCTGCTTGAGGTTATCATAACCATTTGTTTAGTGACAAACATTGGTGAAACATAAACAGTGTTTAAATTAAAAAGTGTTTGCTTAAAAAAGATGTGCAAAAAATAGTCTACTGTTTTGCAGTTAAATACATTTTAATGTCAAGAGACGAATGGGAACAAAATAGTCTAAAATGAATAAAATACATTCAAATATCTTTTCAACATCCGATGCTCAATCTTGTCAACCTTACAACATTTTAAAACATTTGTTTCAATTTTAACTCCAAGTCAGTTTTTTATCTTCAGTTTCAAAACTGTTGATCCCTCATATTTAAGTCTCTCATAGTCAGATTGAATACACTTTTCCTAGATTTTTTTTCATATACACTTGTTTCAAATAGGCACTATTAACTTGTTTATATAATATAGAAAACAACTAACAGAACCCTGTCAATCTCTCCAGATTGAGGATCTGTTAAATGTCTCAAGTCGATTCTGAAATTACACACTAATGTCAATGCAATGTTTACTTACTAAGGGGGATCAGCTACAAAGGCAGAAGCCATTGGAAAGAAAGATAAGATACAACAGTGGAAACTTTTAAAATATTTTTACTTAAAGAGTCAAAATCATACTGACCCATATAAACTGGTAATTATTTTCCGTGCACAATGCGGTGCACTGTTCCATATTTATTATGCTGTCTTTGCTGGTAATGATGTGGTCGCTAGGGTTTTATAATAGTATCTTTATGGGATTTGTCCCTGTGGCAGAGCAAGAGCTCTGCCTGTAAATATTGCGGTGTCTGTGTGTGTTTTTGTGGTTGTTGGCAGAGATGGGGTTAATTCCTGTCCCTGACAAAAAGGTGAGAATGTGGCTGCTCCTCAATTGAATAATGATAATTGGGAGCAGCCACATCCTATGAAAGGAGAGTGTAGGTCGATGTTTTGAGAGAGGAGTTGGTGTTTTTTTTTATTTATTTTTTTATCTGTGTTGGTATATTCTGTCTGTGTACAGTGAAGGCGAATGCCCAGCCTGACCTTTTGTTTTAAGTTTTTATTAAACCTTTATTTTGGCCCTTGTGCCCTTTTGTTTGTGTTATTTTAGTTTATTCAAGTGTGCTTTAGCAGCTACCTCTGAGTCTCTCCTGCTGCTAAAGTCCCACTTTTTTGTACAGGTCAAAAAGCTTAAAAGACCAATAAATGTATTGTTTCTAGGAACCATCTGTAATGGCACTAACAGTGTGTGAGTGACTGGTAGAAGACATCTGTCAGAAAAGAGCTAAATAACTATGTGTACTGAGAAAGAATTACATTAAGTTGGATCAAACCTACCTCTTTGCAGTACTTGAGATCGACAGACTTGCCATCACTTCGAACACAGTCTAACATCCGTGTTTTAATGCCATTGCCGCAGACAGCTTTCTCACTCAGCTGACATGTACTCCAGTCTATTAAAGAAAGTAATATCATTAGGACAGCTTCTGCTAAGTGTAGGACAGAGTAATACAAACAGGAGAACTGGTGCTCTCAAAGCCCGGTGACAAGCTCTGACTCCTATTCAATTTGATATGCTTTTAAGTGAATCAGCATGAATGCACAGGCTTGCGCCAAAGGGAAAGGGGGGATTTGCAAATCAGGCAGGTGAAATCAAAGACTATGTAAAATGATCATTTCTGTTCTGTTGAGCAAATGAATACAGTTATATATGCAACCACCTCACCTATCTGGTTTTAACTTTACTCTCTTATTTTCATTTGAAAAGACTAATCATGAAACAGAACAGTTTTCTCACCCAAACCTCTAACTATAATTACTGTATAACTTGCCACACAACCGATACATGTTTTATTGTCATGTTATACTTGTGATACATGCTAATACATATTTCATAACTGGTAAACAAAAAGCTAAACATACACTACAGGTTTATAATTAGTATAGTATTTTGATGAAATGGAACAAAATATGTGTGAAATTGTGGGATACTGGAGTGTGACAGGGTACAAGTCCTTGTATAAAATGTATTATTTATTGCTGTTCCAGTTTGGCAGGGATAGGGTTAATACTATCCCTGCCAAATACATGTGCAGACTATGGCTGGGACTTAATTGATTAATTAACAACCAATTAAGCCCAGCCACAGGTGTATAAAAGGATCAGTCTCTCCACTTGTGGGAGGCAAGCACAGAGCAAGGAGCAGAACACAGCAGCCAAAAGAAGGACTACAATGCTTCTTTTATGTTTCTGGACTGAAAGCAGGTAACTACTTTCAGAACAACCAGAGAAGATTACCTGCCAGCTCAGCATACCGCTTGTTTATAACCTTGCTCTGCCCAGGCTATCGTGTAGATAGTTGCACCATATTTAAAGACGCAGTACCCTTTATTTGATGAACCTTTATTTTTGTTTTGTTTGTAAATAAATACATACAAGAGTGTTTAAACTGCCTCCTTTCGGCTCTGCCAGCTATTTTTAAAGTCGTTAAAAGCTGTACCGCAACGCTGCCAGTCCACGTGGAGCTTTAAGAAAAACTGCAAAAGCCAATAAATAACTGTGGCTTCAGTGAAGAGTCTGCAATGACTCCAGTGCAGATTCAAGAGTGCCTGGTACATCCTTAACCATGAAGCTCTATCAGTTCAGAAATACATTATGAAAGACCTTATGCCTGTGGAAAAGTTGCAAACAATGTTTCTGCAATTCTGAGTCAATGATTGTAAGCCTGAGATTGCGTTGTTTTGTTGTTTATTACCTGTGACATTGTATGTGTAGTGGTAGCAGTTCTTGTTTAGACTGCATGCCTCGGTTTCTGTGAAACTGGGACAGTCTTTTCCTTCTCCAGGCTGCCTTATGGGATATGCAGATCGTTCACGAGTGCTATTTCCACTACAGGGCTTAAAAAGAGAATAAAACATGAAGTATATGTATGTTAGTCAGGGTCTGTCCAGGATTCAAAAGACAATGAAACATGAAGTATATGTATGTTAGTCAGGGTCTGTCCAGGATTCAAAAGACAATGAAACATGAAGTATATGTATGTTAGTCAGGGTCTGTCCAGGATTCAAAAGACAATGAAACATGAAGTATATGTATATTAGTCAGGGTCTGTCCAGGATTTAAAGATTTTACATTTTAAACTTGAATAAAAAAATATCAAAAGAAAATAGCATTTTGCACTTAAAACAAATGTTTCATACGGTGGGTGGGCTGTGAATAAGAATGTTTTCTTTATTAAAGTAAAACACTCTCATTTCACTGCCCCTCCTCGAGCTCCAAGAACACAGGAAAGCATCCTCATTTTCTAACTGCACAGATAATTACTGCTAATGATATGGAAATTCTGCAGCCAACAGAGTACAAACTGCATTATGCGTCTGCATTATGCACAATAATGAGACAGATTTCACTGTCGAAAAGCATGGATGTCTTAGGTTAACTTGGTAGTGAAAATGCGTTCCACATTCCACATGCTCCCTTGGTCTTATATCTTCCACCACTCACTTTTTCCTAATTGTTTTTCATCTACTCTAATGTCAGAAAATTGCATAGGTCATACCAAAGGACATCGACTCCATGGTGCCCAGTCAGATAAAACACAGTCTTCAGGACAAGGCAGCTTGCTCTCTCTGGCACCTAGAGGCATGTCTTCAGGGTCACAGAGATAATCTTCTACTGGATCTGAGGGCCCATCTATGGTGTTTTGCATACATCTAATGAAACCGAATGTTAAGAGAAACATGTTTTAGTAATATGTAGGTGTTTTAGCCATCCATATAAAGAGTGCCACCTTTTAAATGTGTAAAAGCCTCCCTTTAGTTTACTGATAATAGGCGTTTAAAAAATCTATAAACTAACATTAAGCAGCAAACAAGTCCTATTTATTTTTCTATTATGTTGCAATTACATACTGAGTGAATGGCATTGTTTTATTCTTAAACATAGCTTTTTTTTTTTTTTTTTTTTTTTTAATTATAGTAAGCCCAGGTGTTGTAAATCTAAAGCAGTTTTATATGCCAAAATACTGTTTCTGTATTCCTAGTTTGGTTGTGTAGATTACCAGCAGCTATACAGAATGTTTGATGAAAGTGAAACTTAACCTGCAGTTGGTGTGTGCTTATGATTGTGCTTTATGTTAATTAGACATGAGACTTTCCAAATGCTCTGTACTCACCCATAGAAGCACATGTGTGCAAATAACACTTCCTTGTTTCTTTTTTTTTCAGCATTACAATATTTTTTATTGTGTATTGCTTAGTTCTGTAGTACATGTGAAGTAATGTTTGCTATCCAATTGCAAGGTTTTTTTTAAATGACTAATATAATATACTGTATCAGTATTCGTTTTCTTGATAAAGCACATATTCAAACGGCACTGTTTATATGTACACATTTAGAAACAAAAGTAAACGTGGCAGCCTTAATAAAGAGTGTAGCTTAAAGTTTAAAGGTGTAGACAATGACAGCAATGTTTAATTAAGGGTTCACCTTGGTGGCATTACCTGACTTTCCTTGTCTGTACACCTTCTCCACAGTTCTCCTTCAGATCAACATAGCTCACTCTCCACACACTCCATGGTTCAGCTGCCCAGACATACTGACTGCAGTCACTATGGCATGGGACCACTTCATACACCTAGTTCAAGAAAATCAATATTTCTTATATCAATTTATTAGTACAGAAATGTCTGTGCTTGATTACTGTATGCAGCACTCTTAATAGATATGGTACATGATAGGAAACACACATGTGTAGTCTTACCTGGGCCTGCAGAGGTGTATGCAATGTATCCAAGCAGTCAGAGAGGTAGAGGGGACAAAAGCATTAGGAAAAAAAATCAGCTTTGTTCAGGCAATATAATTTAAATGAAATAACAAATAGAAAAAAATAAAGAAATCGGACAAGCTGCCATGTACTGTAACAACAGAATGAGTATTTTTAGAAAATACAGTCATATTTAAACTTAAAAACCTGCTGTCTTTATTGATTTATTGTATTTACCCATGCTAGTAAATGTGATAATAAATCACCCCAGGGAGGGCAAACCAGTAGGAATCATATATAGTTAAAGTGCGCCAGTATTTTGATTCACCACTAAAACAGAATCCGATGACATCAAACTACTACACCAAGGAAATCTCATGATTTAAAACACTGAAACACCAAAAGCTAAGATTTCAATTGTCAACTTTTTTTTCCTTTCCAGCACATCCCTGTTTTTTGTACTGCATACAAATATAGAATGTGGGAGCTGTAGTTAAGTTGCATGGGTATCCCCTTCCAGTCAATTTTCATTTTCTGCGTTTTTACAAAATGTGGTCATGTACTGTACTATACTGTAGGGGTAAGTGTATGTAACATTAGAGCATTTGATCCAATATTCACCCGAACTGGATGAATCTTTAAAGAAATGTGATGTTTGAAACTAACTGGATTTAATCCAGAGAAATGTCACACTTGAGGAGCATTCTTACATTGTAAACCACCTGAGGATCAAATGAATTTTACTTATAAGATGAGACACTGCAATAAGCCTATATGCATCAATGTGAGGACAGTACATGTGATAATTTCACCGATACTGGTAACATTGCTTTTATTTATTTATTTATTTCAATACAACGGTAATTAACTTAGAAGATAATTAATGGCAATACTGATGTAATCTACTGAGGTTTTAAACCTTCACAGTATTCTGAATACATTTGAATGCTTACAATTACTGGGAAAATGAAGTTATCAAAGGCAAAGCGAACAATGCAATAGATACAAAACCAAATGTTTAGCGTAAAACGGTAGTACTATTTCTACTTCTATAAAAGTGTGGCATATCATGTTAAAAGTATAGGAAAGTGTACTTAAGCATAGAACAGAGCAGGCAAGCGTGGTAAACCACAGACAGGTAAACTGCAAAGTTACCATGGTACCGGCATACTTGTACAAGGGCTTAATCAATATCTTAATTTTTTAGGACCTGGTCAGATTAATTGGTTCAATACAATAACTGAGGCCTTGGCTGGAACAAAGACCTTTATTTGTTTATCCCGTCATCCATTGTCTTACTGATTGAATTCATCATTGTGGGACATATTCCCTGAATATGATAATACATGAACGTGTATTAGAAATGTAAATGGATTCATTAATGAAACTGTGTGTCTTGAGAAACAGGGCAAACTGCTGTGTCTTGAGGAGGGTTCAGTATAGTTCAGTATGTCTGCCTTGGTTCCTGGCAGACATACTGAACTATGTGACCTACTGATTAGAGAACCGGCGCCTGAAATGGATTAGGCTGAGCAGACTGTTGAATTATGTACAGATAATTCACATGTGCAACAACAATCGTTTTGACGCAAGGAAGACATAAACTAGCGATGTCCCAGTGGAAAAGGACATTAAAACATCAAAGGAATGTGAGTTTAAAAAACAGCAAGATACACAAATGATCTCATGAAAGTGGCTAGCAGAGTGAAAAAGACTATAAATATCCAAGCCAAACAGAACATTTTGAGCTCCACATCGAATGCTAAACAAGGTGCTGTCACTCTGCTAAGCAAAGCTGCAACTCCGGGACTCTGCCTAAAAACGGAATCAAGGCGGGACTCTGCCTGAAAACAGACCCAAGAAGAGGAAGCAAGCTGCAAGCGAGTCAACGACCACAAGCAACGAGACTGAGGCCTGGCTGAAGGACTGCCGTGAAACTTAGAGACTTATCAGACAAACCAGTCTAGGTCTAAAACCACAGTATCCAAAAAAAACTGTGCCCTGCTACTTGCGTAGCTAAAAGATTCAGCGAAGAGGACAGAGCGGACAGGCACTGTTGTGGATCCTATACCGAGGACTGAAGACTTTGTTGCAGCTGTTTGTTGATTCTGTTGAGAATTGAAAGCTTTGTTGCGGAGAGGAGAGCTTTGTACTGGACATTTCAACAGATTGAGTTTCCAAGCCAGCAGACCAAAAGTCTAAGCTTCAAGGAACCGTTGAGTATAATCCCAGTTGCATTTTCCTTTCATGGAACTAAATTAATTTAATTGTAACACATTCACATAGAATTGTACTGTTAATTATTTAGTTTGCACACTTTGTGTGTGAAATAACTTTTAGTGAAAAATTGATGAAGTAACTATAAGTAATCTACCTCATATAGTTGTTATGAAGAATTTATTTAGTAAACTTGCAATATACTTAATCTATATACTATTAAGCTTAATGTGATATATTCTAAGATTGTCTGCATCATCTCAGTTGAGGTTGTGTGCTTGGATGTGGGCATGTGTGTGTGAGCAAGCTACTACATCACAGCCTGCTTGTTTGCTTGAGAGCTGCTGGCGTGTGAGGAGACAAGCGGTGTCATATTTAAGTTGCCTGCTAGTCAAGTTAAGGTAGTGAGAGTTTTTGAGTTGTGTTTTGTGCTTAGATATTTACTTTCTGACTTTTCTGATTTCTGTTTATTATTTGTGTGCTTAATAAAATACTATTAATAACTGAACATTCCTTGTGTCTGCGTGTGAATGTGTGTTCATAGTAAATCCTCAATCTTTGTAACATGTCAATTAAATATTGTTAGTAAGAGAACTAATCAACCCAGATAAAATAAAATTAAATTATCAATTATTGAATTGTTCCTACATCATGCAGAAGAAACTTAGACTACATGGAAGTGAGAACATATATATAAAGGCAACACATAAAATTATGGCAACAAACACCTTCCAATAGCTCATTTGAACCAATTATAGACTCAAGCAGATATATGTTTATACAGCAAAAAAGAATCCTTTACCTGGTTGACGTGGTCCAGTTTAGGGCATGGTCTTCCTCCATTATAAGGTTTTTCACGGAGCCATTTAGAGCGTACTTTGACACCACTTCCACAAGACTTACTGCAGCGTGACCAGTTGGACCATTCGCTAAGTTTACAGTCCGAGGGGCAGGGGATGATACAGGCCTCTTCAATGTAGCCTGAAAGGAACATTTTGAAAGAATGGGAATTTAGAATGAGCATTTTAAGGGATTTAGAATGAGCAGATGCACTGTATTATGTGTTTTGACAATTGTGACTTTAGTGACTGACATTCCATTAGAAAATGTCATGGCTAGAAAGAAAACTGTTGGAGAAAAGTAAGTGACATGTATGTATATTTATGGAAAAACAATTACATAAATGCATGCATCTTGACCGAAAAGCCGAATTGTTATAATTGTATATTCAGAGACTGAAAATGAAACTATGTTACGGCAAAATATACCCTGGGGGCCCATTGTAAAGTGAATAGCTACTTTAATGTATACAATGGACACATTTTCTGCATGCTTCAAATATTTCACAAGTTTGATTTAACTGCAGACCAAGTACAAATGAAATACATATAATGTATTTGGATCAAACTTATGAATTACCTATGGCAGTATTTTACTTACCAGGGATACTGAGAGATGTATTTATTTATTTATTTATTTTTGCTCCTAGTGTTGATTGTTTTATCCTGCCCAGAACCACTAATCCCAGAATACACCTATAGTAACTACAAAAAAAAATCCCAGGAATCTGTGCATACTGAAATACGAGTTACCATGAACACAAACAATAACATTCTGCTCATCATGTTCAAAACTGCAGATATATACTGTACCCCTTTCACTGCAAGCTAAGGAAGGTGATAGTTATGTCCCATGTATAGAGCTCAGCGCATTTGGGTGTATATTTCAGAAATAGGTCACTTTGTCAGTTCAGGCTTTGACCAGGTGCAGTAAATACAGCAGCTATATGAAGCATCATTGCATTCCTGATTCTAAAAACAGTACATTTAATTCTGTTATTTTCTGTAAGAAATTCCTTATTACATGTCAACCATTCACTTCAACTCAACATAATCCCTTCCCCTACACTTGTATTCAGTAAGGACCTCAAAATTAAAGTTCAGTGAAACCTTTAGCTACCTCTTACATGTATGGTCTTTGTATCTACAGTATCTCACTGTCTGTCTTTTGGGACAGAGGCAGGTATGCCACTGGAGGTAAAGCCATCCCCAATCCTGTTTTCAAACACTGCAGTGACCAATGAGCCACAACTAATATATACAAACCAATAGTAATAATACCATTTTAAAAAATCAGGAATAAAAAAGGATGTCAGACTTTTACCCTTAAACATTGTTGCAGTGCACAGCTGTTAAATAAACCGTCAGTAAATCACAGATACCCCTATAATCCTTACAGTAAGCCTTTCCGCAACAGAAAGAGCTTTATAATGTCAGGATAAATCAATGTCTCTCATTTAATCATTGCTTTGGGGAATGTAATCTCACATTAATAAGGTAGCAGACAAATTAAAATAAACCATTCTGACATTCTAGGTATAGCTAACCCCCTGTTAACACTAGATTTTGCTACAGAACAGAGATCCTTGATATCATACTTTTATTTCCGTTTTTTTATGGACACTACCTTTTGAAACATTTCAGACTGAAAATGAACAAGTCAAAACCTTGTGATTTATCAACATGAACTGATGTAGCCAGTTTATATGTGTCTTTATGATCCTATTTAAGGGCTTCCTGTGGAAGTTCAGCATTCTGCATCTCATTATGGTCGAATGGTGTGACTGGCAAGAGTTTATTTAAAATTACTAAAGATGATAAATTATTTGTGTACATTTTAATTTAAATACAATTATTTTCAATAAACTCTTGGAAATCTACTAGCATCTTTGAAACTCTCCAATCACTTCTCAAATCAGGTGGTTATGGTACTTGCATGATTTCTAGCAACCGGTTAATTAAGCAAAATTAAATAGCACTTGATTGAAGGTAAGAATTTTAAACAGCATGGAAAAGCACTGTGGTTTTCTTAGCAATACCTGTGCATTCTGTAAATTGAGAGCAGAAATGGTCTGTGTGGGAGTGTGTGTGCGTGTGTGCGTGTGTGTGTGTGTGTGTGTGTGTGTGTGTGTGTGTGTGATCTATTTAAATGAAGTCGAATTGGCCTCTAATGCAGATACAATGAAGGAAGACTGGTGGTAGTTTTGAGATTTAAAATGTTAAATAACCTCTATTTTCCACCACAAATCTGCTTTTTTTAAAACCATAAAACAATAATAATAATAAAAACATGTCCTTGCATATCTGTGATGTGCATGTTTCCAACATGGTTGTGAGGCATTGTGGTCTCAGAGCCATATCACCCAGGTTATTTTAGTCTCTTTAATGAGTTCGTGCATATTAATGTTTATTCAGCTGAGCAGAGTCACAGAGTCACAGCAGGTGCTCTGAAATGTACTACTGGGAAAGCTTTTACACAAGACTCCAATGTTTTTCATCACTCTGACATAGTTTAACATGTCCCATTACTGCCATGTTTTTTTTTGTTTTTTTTTGTATTTATTTCGCCCAATTTAGATGAAATAAACTGAAAAACATGTACCCAGTTCATGCTGCCACTTGAAACTATTTTTTTTAATAAACAATAACAATAAAGCATGTACATTTTATACCTAAGAAATTCAATTCTGCTCATTCAATTCTGTATTCATAATGATCTGAATTTGGAAGTATACATTTGGAACTCTGGTGGTAACACAAATTCATAATTACACTGAATATTCTTGTAAGGTGTGTGTGGGGTGGGGGGTGCGGGGGGGGTTCACATGGGAATGTGGCTGGAGATGTATATTGAATAAATGATTCATGATTAATTAGGCTCCAACCACAGGTGTATAAAATGGGGAATCACGGGTGGTTTTAGGAATTAATGTTGGAGAAGTTGAGTTGGTGTTCATGGGGTATAGTTGGTGTTAAGCTGAGGGTTGTGCTGTGTTTAGATGAAAGCGGCAGCTCAGCCTTAAACCACACAGTATTTAAAGTGTGTGTATTGTTTTTGTTTAAACCTTTTGTTTTGGCCAACGTGCCACTGTTTGTTCCTGTGTTTTGTTTATTGTCTTATTATATATATTAAACATGTGCATTACTGCTTTAAACCTGCCGCTTTCTGTGTTCTGAGTCTCTCTACCTGCCGGTAACAGCTTGGTGTCACAATTTTGTTTAGGCTCACAGTGTTTTAGATTGGCAGCTGTACAGTATTGTGCTATATTATATGGTTCGCCTCTGTAGCTCATGTTCTGCTCACTATCAACAGGCTTGTAATTTACAGTTATGACTGATTGACAGCAATGGGCTGACAAAACACCTCTCAGCTTAGTCTATTAGATGAACCACAATACTAATAAAACATCTTTTAAAACACCAGACTGTGCATTTACTTGTTTTTGGTCACACCTCAGTAAGTTCTGATGATCACCTCACTCAAGCTTCACTCTCTGGCCTACAAGTCATCACAATCAACTGTAACCAAAATGTCTGGATATCTATTCTATATGACAGTATTAATACAGAGCTAAAACCTGATACTTGGAATTGTAGTTTCCAAGCATTAGCTGTAGAAGTCCTTAAACCTGAATAAATCATTCAGTTTGCTGTCTGAACAGTTTTTAAATGAAGTACTGAAATAGCATTGGAATCATTAGAATACAAGCACAAAGTGAGGGGCTTGTGAAAGTGCTTGCAAGAGAATAAAGTAATTCTGTGCTAGAAGAGTTATAAATAAAATAGTGACATATCAAGGAGTGCCACAATGCAACAATGTGAGATTGGTGAAGTGCTAGAATGTACTCATCTATAGTGCAGGCACTGTTAAGCAATACATACAGAGAAAAATAAATCGTGTTACTTCCCAGCTCCACAGAACTCTGAAAGCTTTAGTGTTCTATTCATAGCCCTAAACAGATAATGAACCATCCTGGTGCCTACTCTCCTTGTTGTCTATAAAGCAAAAGACACTTTATCAAATCAATCCAGCACAGACAGACACAATGGGCCCTGCTTCATCAGTTATTCTGGGTCTCAAAGGGTCCCTCTGATAAACTGTTCAGTACCTCAGGCTTACTTCGTATAAGTTTTTTTTTTTTTCCCACTTCCATTGTCCTGCTGTAATTATTTACCCTGTCTGCCCAGTCTCCTTGCAGTACTAATATCATTGACTATACTGCAGATGGGTTGGCATGACAGATGCTGCCTAACAAGCTAAGAGAAACAACCAATCAAAGGGCTCTCAAATTCCAATGCACAGGACGTCAACTGAGGTTCATAGTGAACATGGGATCTGGAGAGTACCTGGTGTCCAGCATAATGATTAAAACAAATATGGTGGATAGCATCTTCGCGCTAAGAACTCACCGTGGCTGTTACACCGAGAGGTTTCCACGATGCGGTTGTTCTGATCATAGCAGACCATGGCCTGGCTGCGATAGCCCTGTCCACACTCCTTGATGTCCCCCAGGACCTTCATTCCCAGGATAACCTCCACCTTCCCATCTGGCAGAATGCAGTCAGACCAGTTCCCCACCGGCTGGGCGTTGTACTTGTCACAAGGGCAGTACTGGGTCTCAGTGAGGGGGAACATTTGGTTGTTTCTGCATTGCTCTCTCTTCTTGCTTTTCCCTGAAAATTAAACTCACTTGTCATTGCCATAGTTTATAAATGTATTTTAAAATGACTGTACTGTTGATCAGCGAAAAAAGACTAAAGGAACAAATCTAATTTAAGCCAGAACTAATTAGTTGTTGTAAGTTGTTACTTACTCCATCGTATTCCTACAGTGTCATTCTGGTATTTAATGTCTTCATATGTTATAGTGTGAACTTTTTTTTGAGAGAGAGAGATTAGAAAGCATTTTAAAAAAATGTTAATGTCTTTATATAGGCAAATTAATATGTATGCTAATTCTGACTATAACCTGTCTCTGCCACTGCAGAAGTGCTTATAGTTGTATACTTTATACACAAAAGATCGACAACAATGAATTCATACAGAAAATATACATTTTGTTTGGATATGTTTGTGCTGCATAATGGTTTATACACCACATTATCATTATCTATGAGAACTAGCAGCAACTGGTCCCGGTGGCAATCACCCCCCTCCTTATCTATGACGAATATGATAACCCATATCCTTCATTTGTCAAACATTCTTCAGGGACTTTTTCATGGGTTTGTAACCCATCAATTTGTCAGGATGTTCTCATGAATCTATTTGGTGAATTGTATATGTTTGTGTGGCAGAGAAAGAGCTCTGCCTATAAATAGTGTGGGTGTTTGTGTGTGTTTTTGTGGTGGTTGGCAGTGATGGGGTTAATCCCTGTCCCTGCCAAAAAAATGTGAGAATGTGACTGCTCCCAAATAGAATAATTGGTGATAATTGGGAGCAGCCACATGCTATAAAAGGAGAGCCCACAGGTCCATTAGGGTACAGGGTGGATTGCTGTTATGTGAGGAGAAGCAAATGTTACTGTGTTATTTAAAAAAAAAAAAATAAAAAAAAAAAAACACAACACAACACAACACCCACAAGACTGTGCAAGACTTGGGTGAGGGATTTTCTGTTTCATTTTGTGTTCATGACTTGTTTTTGTTTAGCTGTTTTATTTTGACTCCGTGAGCTGTGTTTTTGTTTATAATTTGATTTAAGAAAAAAAATAACTTGCAGCTCTTCAGTCTCCTTTCTGCCTCCTGACCACCAAAGGCACTCTACTACAGTTTTTTAATTTTTATTTTTAAGGTTCTTATACAGTGTGGTGCTCTGTGAATCATGTGATTATTCATAAAGAAAAATGATGCAGTTATCACAGTAATGTTTTCTGCAGAGGTATTAAGAACCTCATGGTTTTTGTTTCATGGGATAAGAAAAAAAAGAACACCTAAATAGAAAACATATATTGAACCTTGCTTTTCTATTTTGTTTCAAACACTTCTTTTTTTTAAAATGCATTTTGAGTAAAATCTATTATTTAAGAATCTGGTTGTGAGGTTGAGGGACCCTGTCCCCCAACTTGGTCTACATAAACACTATTAGTATGTGTAGTGTTAATTTATGTTGCTTTTCATTACACTCTCTCTGCAAGCTTTTGGGGCTTAATCAGTGTTATCAAGCCTGAGGCCTGGTGCAGGAGTCCTAGCAGGGATTAGGTCTTTTGGAAACTTAATTGGTAAATTTATAGATATGTTCCACAGAAGAGGCTGGAGGTCCTGTATGCAGGAGTTTGTGTTTCCCTTCCCTGGACAATAAATGTGTTGGGAAGCTAGTACACTTGCTTATTTCTTTTTGTTTTGTTACAAAACTGGTCCTACCACTACAAATATATTTATTTTTTAAACTGTGGCCAGATTCTGTTCTTTTATACGCTTCCCCACAAGGCCTAACATGAACCCACTTACAAAAAATAACAATTTGTTGATTTTAGGCTGCTACAGTATCAATTATATTCCACAATTCCACCTACCTTTAAAGACAATATAGCACTATTGACAATTACATTAATATAATTGCTTGGTGGATAGTTAAACGTTGCAGTGCTTACTAGAGCATATTTCCAGCTCACTTTAGCGTTCCAGTTTCTTAAGATATTTTAAAATATACTTTATTTTCCAGCATTAACAGTACAATCAAGAGGGCCTAACTAGTCAAGGAGTAATGGATTTCCAGTTTCTTCTATTTTTTCATGATTTTTACTTACCAACAAGTGCTCGTTTTCTGGTTCTAACTCCTGCACAGTCTGCACTACAAGAAGAGAACTTAGACCAGTTGGTTAATTGGCAGTCATTCTGGCAAGGCAGTTGGCATGGTTGAGTTATAGAAGGCATAGATCCGGCATTCTTCAAGCACTCGCCAATGTCACTCTGTCCACCATCTTGCTTGCGACAGGATATTGCTGCAGACAATCAAATAAGGTCATTATTCACCATATATTCAAAAAAGAATAACATGCATGGAATCCCTTTTGTTTATCTATTCTGAAGAGGTATGGCATCATCCAATGGGTGGAATCACCCCCATATTTGCACAATGTCAAGATGTGTAGTCCTGTCTATTCAGTGGGCTTAAGTATTAATGTACTGTTTTTTTTTAATAACTGATTACTTTATTTATATACAACATGCATAGCAGTCTGCAAATTAAATGTTCCACTTTGGCGATCACAGGGCTTAGCAGCCAGTTTTACGGATCCACTGGAATGGAACATCAGTGTCCTTAACACAATATAGGTAGCCCACTCTGAGGATCTAACCTTGTTCTCTATGTTGAGAGAGCTACAGTATAGTAGCTACTGTGGGTACAGTGTATTTGCAGAGAAGACAGAATCAAACTTTGTATTACTTTATAATTTTACTCTACAATTATACTGGCGAGTGTTGCCTGAAAAAAAGCAGGAGCATGGGTCAACATCAGGCTATGGCATAATCATGGCTATGGTATAGCTTCAAAGCAAGAAGTCCAGAAATATAGTGCCTTATCAAACATGGACAATGCTTGTGTATGTTCTGTCTCTTAGTACTGTAGTTAGCTAGAATTAAAATTAGTTAGAGGACCATTCCATGAAGATGTGATGTTTGTTTCATTGGTAAGTGATCAATATTGGACTAATGACAGTTTAATGTAACAAACTTTACATTTTTTTGTGCTAAAGAGAAACAGGGATCTGAGAATTTCAATTACCATATATGCTGAAAGTGAACTTTAAAATTAATTGTGATACATTAAATAGTTTGTTGTGCTATTATTTAGAACAGCAGGAGTCATGGAATAATAAAACCATCCAGTACATAATTAAAGTTACTGCTTTTAGGACTTCAGCTATACATCTCAGTCACAGATGAGATCTTCACTAACTGTTTTTGGCTGACTTCATACTCAGAATTGTCTGTGGGAGAACATTGTGAGAAATCAAGAAGTGTAGTGTATGAAAGATATCACACTATAAACACAGGATATCCTGGAAGCAGGGCTGCAGAATGTTCACACCCACATGATGTGCGCCGAAGGATTTGGTCAGGAGCAGAAGATTATTCAACCCCCGGGCCCGAAGTTTGACATTTGACTTAAAACTTGTCTGTTACAAAGCTCTTTTCAACATGGCCGCTCTAGTTTACTGATAGTGTAAGGATTATTGCTTACATTGTCAAACAGGTAACGCAGCAATAACAACCCATGATATGAGACGGAACAGAAAAGCCGGAGCACTTTTTTTTTTTTTACAGTGATTTACAGATCTCAAACCCCAGTACACTAGAGCGGACATTTTGAAAATAGCTTTGAAACATGTGTCAAAGTTATAAGTGTCAAAAGTTGTCAGGATGTTAACAATGAAAAGAAAAATTACAGGTACATTATTTAGCAGGGGTTATTGTAAATTTTATTTTCAGAAAGGAAATAAAAACAGAAGTCTAAAACTAACATACAACAAGCACATGAATAACTACTTATGGTTTGTTTATTATTGTTCGGTAAATGTATTGGGTTTTTACTTCCCTTAAAATAAAATGAAATACAAAATAAAAAACTGTTTCAGACTAGGACCCATACTTTATTAAATATAATTCTGCATGATTTAAATTACATTTATTCAAATGTATTATTTGGTGTAAATTAAACAAAGGCCTTACCCAGCCTGGTTAAATATGCATTTTCGTAAATACCTGTACAGTGTAATTTATAACGAGCTTCAAGACTGAGAAAAGAGGAAATGTAATGTTTTTAAAATCTTTTATGTGGTCCTCCTGCCAAAAATCTATACAGTTGTGGCCAGCTACCCATTACAGGTAATGCATCTTAATGCAATTATGGTGTTTCTGTTGTCAAATACATAACTAACTCGGTGATTACAGCTTTTAAACCCAAAAATAACATGATTGTCACCAGATCACACCAGCAGAAAGCACACTAAGTGCATGTTTTAGATGCGCCACTCTGAGGTTGTTAAAAATTAATTCGTACCTTTCCAATAGTTTACTGGTGTGACATTAGTTTCACAAAACTACATTCAGAATTATTCTCAACAGAATTTTAATTAAGCACACCAACTAAATATATTTAGTGACATTAGCTATTTTAATGATCTGGAAATTTCAATGGTATTTTTCATTTGATTTGTCATTAGGTAAACTGTTGTCCATCTGTTATTTATTCAAAATATAATTATTAGTTTTAAAGATACGACCAAGGTTAGAAGCTGTATTGGAATAAATCTATCTACAGTAGCTACAGTATATTTAGATTGTAAATCATCTATGAACACACTCTGAATCAATACCTTGTTTCCACTAATTTTATTTGTGTTCTGAGCCAGTATGGTACCTACAGAGCAGGCTGACAGCACCGTGTTAAAAGTTGTCCCCACAGAAACGACTTTTACAGTGTTTATTTCAGAAATGACACTGATAATATTTAAAAAAGTCTATCATGTCCACTTCTTTTGTTGTGGTTTTTTAGACTTTTTTATATTTAAACTTATGTTTTTATTTTCTCTCGACGCTACTGCATTTTTGTCTTCCACCGCTTCTAAAAATGTGCAAGATTTGTTTATACACTTTAATATTTCTAATTGTTTTCTTTAGCTGCTGCTGTATGTCGTTTTCTCCCCATACATGTATTAATGATTTAATTTCCTAATTTTATTATCAAACCAAACCCTGGTGTTTGTATACTGTAGAAGCCTTAGCAATGTATACTCTTATCCTAACACAGGATATCTAAAATCCAATAAGCATCTTGTTTCAGTTTGCCCACTTGAGATTTCTCATGGCTAGGACAATAATCAAAACCTTTCAATTATTAAATGACTTGGGTAAACAAAGTTCTCTGCTTGGCTGGAATGGATTCCAAACTATGAAAATGTGTAAGTACAACCGTATCTTTTGAAATGGACTCATCCACAATGTAAAAACAAAAGCATTTTTCATTTTAAAGCAACACTTGTCCATTCTATACACACAATATCAAACTCAAAGGTGTGTGGTTGTACTGAGACAATCGCACTTCTAAATCACATGGTTACATAATGAGTAACATGAAGCCCACACTGCAATGATATCTGTCAAGTAAATAAGAACGCTATTTATATATATATATATATATATATATATATATATATATATATATATATATATACACACACTCCTGTCCAAAAGTCTTAGACATGTTGTATTTTTCTATTCTGATGCATTATGAGTGTCAGCACTTTACTCAAAGCCTCCATTAGTGTTTTCTACTGTTATAACAACCTGGTCCTCCATCCACACCTTGATTGACCTGGCTGTGTGGCATGGAGCATTGTCCTGCTGGAAAAACCAATCCTCAGAGTTGGGGAACATTGTCAGAACAGAAGGAAGCAAGTTTTCTTCCAGGACAACCTCGTACTTGGCTTGATTCATGCGTCCTTCACAAAGACAAATCTGCCCGATTCCAGCCTTGCTGAAGCACCCCCAGATGAGTCCAATTTTCAGCTTTGCCCAACACCTGGTCGTCTAATGGTTAGACGGAGACCTGGAGAGGCCTACAAGCCACAGTGTCTCGCACCCACTGTGAAATGTGGTGGAGGATCGGTGATGATCTGGGGGTGCTTCAGCAAGGCTGGAATCGGGCAGATTTGGCATGAATCAAGCCAAGTACAAGGTTGTCCTGGAAGAAAACTTGCTTCCTTCTGCTCTGACAATGTTCCCCAACTCTGAGGATTGGTTTTTCCAGCAGGACAATGCTCCATGCCACACAGCCAGGTCAATCAAGGTGTGGATAGAGGACCACCAGATCAAGACCCTGTCATGGCCAGCCCAATCTCCAGACCTGAACCCCATTGAAAACCTCTGGCATGTGATCAAGAGGAAGATGGATGGTCACAAGCCATCAAACAAAGCCGAGCTGCTTGAATTTTTGCGCCAGGAGTGGCATAAAGTCACCCAACATCAATGTGAAAGACTGGTGGAGAGCATGCCAAGACGCATGAAAGTTGTGCTTGAAAATCAGGGTTATTCCACCAAATATTGATTTCTGAACTCTTCCTAAGTTAAAACATTAGTATTGTGTTGTTTAAAAATGAATATGAACTTATTTTCTTTGCATTATTCGAGGTCTGACAACACTGCATCTTTTTTGTTATTTTGACCAGTTGTCATTTTCTGCAAATAAATGCTCTAAATGACAATATTTTTGGGGGGAATTTGGGAGAAATGTTGTCAGTAGTTTATAGAATAAAACAAAAATGTTCATTTTACCCAAACACATACCTATAAATAGTAAAACCAGAGAAACTGACAATTTTGCAGTGGTCTCTTAATTTTTTCCAGAGCTGTAGAGATATATATATATATATATATATATATATATATATATATATATATATATATATATATATATATATATATATATAATTTATATATATATATATATGTGTGTGTGTGTGTGTATATATATATATATATATATATATATATATATATATATATATATATATAAAATTAAATCCCACTTTGTGAAGATTATATACATCTATGAATTTGTTTGGCTTGAGAGTAACGTTCTGTACAATGAGATTTGTTGTATCAGTCACAGGAAAGGCATACCTCTTGTTTGTAGTCCTGGTCCACATGTCTCATGAGTTCCAGGACTGTCTTGACGTACATACCATGGCACTAACTGACAGCGACGCCATTTATGGGTCTTCCATCTACAAAGGAGGTTACACAAAAAACAGATTTCACTCAAAACCTGTGATGCAAGATGGCAGAAGCCAACCCATAACAAAAAGAAGCCACCATTGGTTTGACAGCTGGTTACAAACAGTAGATCTGATTCACACTGATCTTGGACTACCATCCGATAGCCATGAAAAGTGTTTTTACCAGTGTATTCTTCAAAAGTGTTGCTATGTTGTTAAAAATTGTTAATGGCAATACAACAATTGCTTAATCAGAAAGCCTGCAACATGCATTTTTGTTTGTTAGTTGAAAGGACTTACCTGAAACCAGGACACACGGATGTCTCACATTTCTTCTCCTCATACAGTACTTCAGGGCAATCCTGGCCACCATTTGCTGGCAGCTGGATGATGACACGATGACGGGACTGTTTCTTTGTTGAACGATCCCCTATAAGATTAATAAATAGTGTGGAGAGAGAGAGAATTCAAAAACAAAATTCTAGATCCTAGGAGAATTGGGATCCAACAGGATACTCATCATCAATCACTAGAATTACTTAATTTTCTAATAATTAGCTACAGATGCTGTTGTTTAAATCCACATTACAGTCAAATGTAAAATGTGAAATGCATACTATTGTTTCAGTTGAGTCTGTTGTACAGGAAAATACCATAAATAACCATTACTTTAAGTGCAGTTTCTGCAAATACTGTATGTGTATTGGTATTCACAGGCAATTATATTTTAAGAACAACATAAATGCTTAAGAAAAAAAATAAAAAAATCCAAGAGAGTGCTATTGAACACTGCAATAACCTAGATTTTTTGCCATTTGTGCAAATTGGGACATTTTCTTCAGAGATTTTTATTGAATCTGTTGCCTAGTTGCCATTTTATTTTTGGAAATGACTGAGACACATTTGAATAATTGAGCTGACAATTTTTAAGTTGTGTGAATCTATAATGAATCTGTTTGCATTCTGTGACAAATGGCTTTAAGCATGTGTATCTGGGCCTTGACTCAGGCTGCTGCTTGTATTCTGACCAAAAAAAAGTATGATACAATATGGCAGTACTGTATTTATTTCATATCTATTACTTACCATTTACTTATTACTTTACAAAAAAAACATTGTGGTTTTAAACATCTATAAAAGGGTTTGGTAAGTTCAGACCCTAATGTATTTGGAACAGCAACTGGAATGGGAACACATCGTTCAGGCATGAAGAATGGCATTACCTTCTTGACATGATGATGGGCAGGGAGTCCAGTCACTATAAGGTGTTACAATACAATCCTTCTTGCATGGCAACAGACAAGGCCTCACTGTCTCAGGCCGAAGACTCTCAGGGCACCTAAAATAATAAGCCATCTGGTAAACCTCATTCTGCATGTTGCGTTTATGATATTGAAGGCCATTTTAAAAAAAAGGTTCTTCCCATTTTGGCTTATTTGGTCTTAGAGCAAGTCATTCATAAATCTGGGGTATTGCGTGATTTTCAATCACCATAGGACAATTGGCCTCCAAAAACATTCTATACATTTCATATAGTTCAATAATAATTTAAAAAAATACTTTAATCACTCACTTGTGAATGCAATAATAATAATAATAATAATAATAATATGCCGATTTTTGTAGTTGTGATATTCATTAAACTAATTCAGCCCAAACGAACACAACAATACAATTCTTTGTCAAAAAGCATTACCTCATCAGTATAAGAGATTTTAAATAATGTATTTTAATAATCAAAACACACGTCTAAATACATCACAGTAGTTAAAGTGCTGTGCTCATTGATACATACAGTGAAACCTCTACATGGAAGAAACCTCTACAAACCATAACCAAATTAACTGTAACATCGTTAACATGATATTCCCAATCAAGAAACCTCCAAAAATAATACACAGAGGTGTTTTGTAAAAAACAAAGTTTGTATAATCAAGGTTTCAATATATACACGTATCCAGGGGTGAAATGATCAATAAAAAAGTGCAAGTACTCATATGCACAGCTGGGTGTAAACATTTAAAAAAACTGAGACAATTTGAGTATCAGTGAATAAATACTTTACATGACACATTTATGAATGCAAAATAAACCTTAAAAAATACATGATAAAATATAACTAATTCATCATAAACAAGGAAGATAAAAATACTGAAAGCTTTGTACTCAGTCATGTGCTGTAATAGAACACTTAAGTTAAACACTAAGTATTAAGAAATATTACACTATGTAGTAACTGCTGTAGAGAGTGATATTTCTTTCAAGATATCCTAAAAAAGGGGTGCTGTTATAAAAAAAAAAAGATATTAAAAAAACAACTGTGCTATGAACAAATAATACAAAATCGTCTTAATAAAACTTTTTTTTTAAGTAACAGACACTACTCTCTGAAATCATCCCCATACTTTCCAGACCCTGGGGACTCCAGACTTTCCAGACCCTGGGTATAAATGTAGACATTATTATTATTTATTTCTTTGCAGACACCCTTATCCAGGGTGACTTACAATTGTTACAAGATATCACATTATTCAGATATCACATAATTTATTTTTTTACATACAATTACCCATTCATACAGTTGGGTTTTTGCTGGAGCAATCTAGGTAAAGCACCTTGCTCAAGGGTACAGCAGCAGTGCCCCCAACCTGGGATTGAACCCACGACCCTCCAGTCAAGAGTCCAGAGCCCTAACCACTACTCCACACTGCTGCCCTCACTTGTATCTTAAATCGCTGGCATTGTAGTTTCTGCACAATAAACAAAGTGGCAAAAGACACATTTTCATAAAGTAATATCATTTGGTTTACTTTTGCCTTTTTTTAGATGTACACGCAAGTGAAAACTCAAATTTAACTTTAATAAACTCTTCAAAAAATTGAGGCTGTACAAAGAAAAAACACCTCACCATTATGGTTTCAGTATATTACAGACTTCATAACAGAATATAGTAGGATCACAACACAACGTTGATCACTACACTTAACATGTACCTTGCAATTTGGGCCAGTGTTTAGAAAGCGTGAAGCACACTTACATCTGTATCCCGATTCTGACTCGCTCTGACAAATCTTTGTTGACCCTTTCTTTTTTAATGTTGATCCCTAATGTCCCACACATCACTTGCCATTTTAAAACCTTTAGCACAAATTCTGGCAAGGTGGTAAATTGACGCAAGGCAAAACGCGCTGTGATAATTATTTCTAATATGTATCAACTAAGTAATTTATGACAGACACTGACATGGATTTGTGTCTTCAGATTCATGTGCAGCAATGTTTGTTTGAATATTCAGATAGTTTCTCTGCCACACTAATAAATACTAATTACTCCACGCAGCTGTTTTAACGTCACACTGCTAAAGTCTTCTCTTGTTGATCAACCAATGAGCACTGACACAAAGTGAAATGGGCGGAGATTTGTGACGCATGCCAAAATGAAATCCGATCAGAAATAAAGCTCAGCTAATCAACATGAATTAACTGTCGTTAATGCTGGCCAATAGTAGCTAAGAGCTAAGAGAAACAGTAGCAGTATGAGCTAGTGGATTGTGTAAGAGTGGACGGAATACATGTACATTGGATGAAAAGCAGATAAAATTATTATTTTTATTATTATTTATTTCTTAGCAGACGCCCTTATCCAGGGTGACTTACACTCGTAAACAAATACATTAAGTCCCGGTACCCAGTACAGGCATTAAAATAAGTCCCAGTACTGAGTACCGGTAAGTACCAGCAGAATGTCACCCCTGCAAGAATCTTACTGTACTGTACAGTATAAGTATATGCATGTCTTGACTATACTGGACTATATGGCACCCAATTGTACCAGCATAGTCTTGTACTTGCTCTGAACTGCTCCATACTTTGCAGTATTCTACTACTGCTCTTAATTATAACTATTCTCTGTATCTTTCTGTACCCGTATTCACGTTTTTTGTAATTGCTTTTATTTGAAATTGTTCTTATCCATCTATCGTACTTACTACCTGCTCTTAATGGACTTTATTAGTATAAGCAAATATTTTTACTGTAAGTTTAACTGCTCTTAGTCGAACTCGCTCTTAATTAAAATAAATAATAATAATAATAATAATAATAATAATAATAATAATAATGATAATAAAAATAATAATAATTATTATTTACTGTATTCTTTTGTTTGCTCTTATTTGAATTTGATCTTATTTGCTACTGATTTTACTGTATTTTATAGCTGCTCTTATTTGTAATGTGATATTTTGTAATATGATACTTTGTATTGTGATATTTTGTAACAACTGTAAGTCGCCCTGGATAAGGGTGTCTGCTAAGAAATAAATAATAATAATGTTAATAATGTTATCTTCTTCTGGAGAGGAGAATAATTAAATAGAGGCCAGGTCAATGCTGGAAAAAATAATCAACTCAAGCTATCCAGGGTCCATGTGATACTCAATAAAGCATTAATCCCATAATTTCAAACACACAATTGACTTCCTCAAGGTCAGATCAAAGTGATGTGATACAAGGTGATGAGGCTTATAAGCCCAACAGTGTTATTTCAGTTCTTTATATCACAGCGATAATCTTTTTCATCAGAAGAATCTGAGTCTGGTTCTGTGCTACTTTTTATGTGCACTGCCTTTGTTTAATCTTTGATTGCTTTATAAATACATGCCTGTTTCTGAATTCCAGTGGATCAAGAGAAATATGGCAAATTGTTCATCTGAATGAGGTCTAGTAATTTGATCTTTTGGCATATCCACAGGGTTTTTCAGTGATGTCCATAAAGTGCTGGGTAGAGATTGTATTTCTCATCCCATTGCCCGGATGGCTCAGATCATCAGTGTCAATTGCAATGCTCTGGAGTTGAACAAGAGCCTCAGGGGTATTTAAATGCTGGCCTGGACGATGGCACTGCACTGCTATAAAGTAAGACCTTATGAAAACAGATTTATTTTTTTTAATACCATTACCAGTGGCAAATCTCTTGCAGACAAACAAAATCCTCTGGCTATTTTAATGTGTTTTATGTTTGGCTCTGCGACCACAGTTAAACCTTAGGGAGACGCCGATTACTTGTTCTCTGCACAAGAGAAAATACCATAATAAACAATGCACTCTACTTTGAAATCCAGTATCCAAGCTGGAGTAGCCTATTATATCCTACTTTATGAATACACAAGAGTGTCAATTAAATCAGAATATAGCCTGTAAACTTGTGGGGAATAGTAAGTAACTGTACAAACAATAAAGTATGCATACAAATGTACAAATGTAATATATGTGTTAAACAAAGAAAGTGGCTTATTGATCAGCAGAGAGTATTGGAAACAGGAGCTGATCCCTAAACGTGATTGGTTCAGCATAGTCTGGGACTAACTCAATTAACTTTGAAAATAGTAAAAATTGTCTACATAATGTAAATGCGTGAATTAGCAGAGCAAATGTAGAGCCATATTTATTTAGAATCCAGTAGAATATTTTCTGTGGAAATTCAATTCCAGTGATTTTCTTCAGTTCTACTCCTGTCATTGCATCTTCAAAAAGAACAGATGACTTACTTATATTGAAGACCATTAATTAACTGAACTATACAGTCAATATTCACAGACATTGTATAGGGTAGAGGGCTATTTATTATTATTTATTTCTTAGCAGACGCCCTTATCCTGGGCGACTTACAATTGTTACAAGATATCACATTATACAAATATCACATTATTTTTACATACAATTACCCATTTATACAGTTGGGTTTTTACTGGAGCAATCTAGGTAAAGTACCTTGCTCAAGGGTACAACAGCAGTGTCCCCCAACTGGGGATTGAACCCACAACCCTCCGGTCAAGAGTCCAGAGCCCTAACCACTACTCCACACTGCTGCCCAATTTATGTTTATGTATCAAATGCAGATCCATATTTGCTACTAACATTTCCAAAAATAAAACTGCATATGTAAGCAATAGAAACATGATTGCTTTGCAATTAGAAACTGGTAAACACCGTCTTTACTGTTTTAAATCTCTACTGCTTTCCTTCCGTCTCGTTTTTTATAAAGCTAGACGGTCTATCTGAATGCTATGCGATCATCTACCATGTGGTAGTGCCCTGAAATGGAGCTTCTGCTTGGTGGGTAAGGTTTCTAAACAGCACTACATCACATAAATGCTGCTTTCTCATAAGATTTTGTCAGACGAACTTTACAAAAAAACCCACTAAAACTCATTTTGATATAATAACTAATTATCTACAATAAGTGTCAGTAACACTTGGAACTCGTTAACCCAACCTTCAGGCATGCAATTACATATATTAATGTAGCCTCTTTCCCACAATAGAAATCAATAAACAAACATAATGATAACAAACAGAGAAAACAATGGCAAAAGACATCTCTCTATATGATCAAGAACATGAGAACATTTAGTTGTAATTATTATAAAGCAGTGGAGTGCCGTCAGGACCTGCAAGGCATTCTCTGCTGACTAGACAGTGCCAAGTAAACCGTCAGTCAAATGACATTACGTTGCCTCACTCACTTGCGTACAGTGTGCTTGCTTATACTATGAAACATACTACTCTAATTATTATTAATTAGAGTAGTATGTTGTTAATTTGTCTGACGCCTTTATCCAAGATGACTTACAGGGTTTACTAGAGTTTTTTTAAGAGTCTAGGGGTTTCCTGAAGCAGATGTGATCAGCCAATAAGAGATCTGCATTTCACCCGCATAAGTCTAAAACAACGATCAGACGCTAGAAAAAAAAAACAGTTGAGGGTATTCTCCGTTTCAGTTGAAGGTCTTGAGTGAGTTTAACCAATAGGCGAGTCGAAGAATGTCCTTTTTTTTAGACAGGCGACCAATCAGGAGTGAGCAGAGGCGGGCCATAAATCTCCCAGGGCATTCTCTGCCTCACTTGAAGACTCTGCTTTAGCAACCAATGGGAAAGTCAAAGCTCTGACAGCTGACCAATCATTAGTGAGCAACCCCAAAATATGAATATTCCTTGGTTAGCACTGCAGTTAGGAGGATAGCTGGATTTTGCACGATACTGCTTACAAATATACATTGATAAATACAAATACCTTTACAACATCTAATTAATTCAAATTTTATTTTACAATAAAATTTAAAAAAAATGTGAGAACATGGAGACATCAGTCGATTTGCTTACGAATCCTTTTTCAAGGAAAACTTTCTCTGAAAAATTGGAGATTGTTAAAGGGATCCCCGAGCTGACACAGGAAGGGAAAGGATATACTCGGCACTTTCAGAATTAAAATTATGAAAGGTATCTGTGGCTTACAGGTAGCTGCCACTTAAAAAAAGGGGGGGGGGGTTGCAACGACTCTGCTACCCCAATCCATTTTGTCACGGCACGCCACAGTTATAAAGTACAGACGTGCTCAAATTTGTTGGTACCCTTACAGCTCATTGAAATAATGCTTCATTCCTCCTGAAAAGTGATGAAATTAAAAGCTATTTTATCATGTATACTTGCATGCCTTTGGTATGTCATAGAATAAAGCAAAGAAGCTGTGAAAAGAGATGAATTATTGCTTATTCTACAAAGATATTCTATAATGGCCTGGACACATTTGTTGGTACCCCTTAGAAAAGATAATAAATAATTGGATTATAGTGATATTTCAAACTAATTAGTTTCTTTAATTAGTATCACACATGTCTCCAATCTTGTAATCAGTCATTCAGCCTATTTAAATGGAGAAAAGTAGTCACTGTGCTGTTTGGTATCATTGTGTGCACCACACTGAACATGGACCCCAGAGAAAGCAAAGGAGAGAGTTGTCTGAGGAGATCAGAAAGAAAATAATAGACAAGCATGGTAAAGGTAAAGGCTACAAGACCATCTCCAAGCAGCTTGATGTTCCCGTGACAACAGTTGCAAATATTATTAAGAAGTTTAAGGTCCATGGAACTGTAGCCAACCTCCCTGGGCGCGGCCGCAAGAGGAAAATTGACCCCAGATTGAACAGAAGGATAGTGCGAATGGTAGAAAAAGAACCAAGGATAACTGCCAAAGAGATACAAGCTGAACTCCAAGGTGAAGGTACGTCAGTTTCTGATCGCACCATCCGTCGCTTTTTGAGTGAAAGTGGGCTCCATGGAAGAAGACCCAGGAGGACTCCACTTTTGAAAGAAAAACATAAAAAAGCCAGACTGGAATTTGCTAAAATGCATATTGACAAGCCACAATCCTTCTGGGAGAATGTCCTTTGGACAGATGAGTCAAAACTGGAGCTTTTTGGCAAGTCACATCAGCTCTATGTTCACAGACGAAAAAATGAAGCTTTCAAAGAAAAGAACACCATACCTACAGTGAAACATGGAGGAGGCTCGGTTATGTTTTGGGGCTGCTTTGCTGCGCCTGGCACAGGGTGCCTTGAATCTGTGCAGGGCACAATGAAATCTCAAGACTATCAAGGCATTCTGGAGCGAAACGTACTGCCCAGTGTCAGAAAGCTCTGTCTCAGTCGCAGGTCATGGGTCCTCCAACAGGATAATGACCCAAAACACACAGCTAAAAGCACCCAAGAATGGATAAGAACAAAACATTGGACTATTCTGAAGTGGCCTTCCATGAGTCCTGATCTGAATCCTATCGAACATCTATGGAAAGAGCTGAATCTTTCAGTCTGGAGAAGGCACCCATCAAACCTGAGACAGCTGGAGCAGTTTGCTTAGGAAGAGTGGGCCAAACTACCTGTTAACAGGTGCAGAAGTCTCATTGAGAGCTACAGAAAACGTTTGATTGCAGTGATTGTCTCTAAAGGTTGTGCAACAAAATATTAGGTTAAGGGTCCCATCATTTTTGTCCATGCCATTTTCATTTGTTTTATTATTTACAATATTATGTTGAATAAAAAATCAAAAGCAAAGTCTGATTTCTATTAAATATGGAATAAACAATGGTGGATGCCAATTACTTTTGTCAGTTTCAAGTTATTTCAGAGAAAATTGTACATTCTTCATTTTTTGTGGAGGGGTACCAACAAATTTGAGCACGTCTGTATACATGCAACAATTCTCTTTGTTATTTTGATTATAGTCAATTGAAATATGTTCATAATTATTTCAACATAAATGAATTGTGAAGTCTGAAAGTCGATGTGATACTGGACAGATTGCCCTTTTCTATTTTTAGAAGCCTATTTAAGCTTAGTGAAATAATTTAACTTGTATTGTTTTCATAATGACACCCCATGTTATGTTAATGAATACCATTATCCAAATGCTCATGGACCGAAATTGTGTTACATTTTAAATGCAACCGCACCAGTAGAAATCAAAGAATTATCTTATTAGGTTGGCATTTATCACCCATTAAAGATTAATTAAGTTCTGCACTTTTTTTTCAAACCATTAAATAAGGTAATTATATGTATGCTTTTGTTTCACTTTGTTTATTCTGTGATTATGCTTTTATCCAGACATAACTGAATACAGTACTTTATAAAAATGATCCACTGAAGCAACAAGGCCAGGTGTAATCTGTTACACTGATGTTGGTGCAGTTACCCTAGCTCATGACTTCACTGTGTCTGGAAATGACAAACCAGACTACTTCTTACAAGGAAAATGCAATAGAAGACACTGCTGGTCAGTGCTAAAATACAGAATCCCCCTACTAGGGCCATCAAAGGAAGTATAATGGTCAATAGAAGGCAGACCACAAGAGAAGATCTTCAATTTGACTTTACATAGAAAGGGGCTGACAGACAGGGATCTTGGTGAGGATGTGTGTGTGTACTGTTGTATTGACTGATCAAGGCACTAGCAGAAACATCTGTCCACTTAACTCAGTTTCTTAAAACATCAGCAATACAGCACAATGGTATCCCCAAGATGTTTCAATATTTTATAACCTCAGATGTAAAATATGAAACTATTTATCTCTTTTGTATTGTCAAGTATCAGTAGCTTTTGTCCAATCAGTAAACCCATTTCAGTCCCATAAAAAAAAAAATCCCCATTGATCTTTCCAACTTTTGTAACAGAAGAAATTACATTTTTCTTGAGAAAAACAAAACACAAAAAGATAAGGATACGGGCTGTGAAAATGTAATTCCTTTGTAACGAGTCTTATCTCTTACTTCTTTGGTGGCACCTGTCCCACGTTGACCCTCACACAGATGACCTTCCTTGTCTGCATTCCAACTGAGCAGGTCGACTCACCGCTTCGGCTGGTGGTAGAATTAATAGTTGATACTGATGGGTCCTCTATGCACTGGCCCCAGGTCCCAGTTTGCCAGTGATAGACAGTACAGGGGTGGTCATTACAGCCACGCACTTCCTGGAGAGTACTGCTATTCGGGCACTGAACTCCCCCTAAAACAATTAGACATCAAAAGGATAGATTTTATGTAATAAGTGAGTTTAAACAGGTAGAAACAATGAGTCAATGTATCTCAATATTTGGGAATGGTAAAATGTTTTGCTAGGGTAAGACCATTTTATGAAGTGGGGGGGGGGTACAGGTTAAAGAAAGTAATGCTGAAGGAAATGCTGTATAAGTGAAATTATCTTAAAATATCTGGAATTGAACAGTGAAACACACTGATCTGAGAATAATGTATTATATTACCATACTGTCTCTGCTTATGCTGCTTATGGTTTTTCATGAGAAAGTCAATATAATGAAAGGTTAGAAATCCTTTAAATGTAACACTGGTAGTGTATATGTCCACTAAATGAAGCAAGAATATAATACTCTGTGAACTTTAAACCCAGAGCAATCTGAAATGGCAAATTAACCTATTAAAAAAGACATTAGGGATAATGCTGCTTTGAAAATTGAAGTCTTAGGTGGGAGGTCACGCATTATTGTTTTACTGTACACTTATTGTCCAAATATACCATTGGAATTACAAACTTTACAATTCCATGAAGCATGGTCTGTATTTCTTGCAAAAAGAATACTTTTGGTTAAAAAATGTAAACTTCATACAAAATTAGTACAGATGGCTTTTTTTCTATAATGGTGAATATATACCATTAAGGTCTAAGATGTTGCTCAGATAATAATTGTACAACACAAATGCCTCTTACTATATCCAAAAGGTAGAAAACTGAACAACCATTCATGTATGCTGAAATCTGATTAGTAGCCATTCTAACAGGAATAATCTATATATTCAAAAAACAGGCCAAAACTAGTGTTTGATTAATAACAAAGACAAACATTCAATTTTTAGCAAGGGCAGAAGTCACTTGTTATGTACGATCGCATTTCAGCTTACTTTACCACCTTGCGAGAAAGTAATGAGTTTCTGTAACTGTGTGTGTTTTTATTTTTATTTTTTTTTCAGTAATCATGCTCACGGATTACAATTAAGCTTTAAAATGGAAATTCAACCTGCATTTTATACTAAAACACAGTCATTTGTGATTTGAAACTGGAAATACAAGGCTTGGCTAATACTGAATGAAATCAAGGCACAAGGCAAAAAGGGCTTCCTGTTTATGTAACTACTTATTCTTCTTCTAATAATAATAATAATAATAATAATAATAATAATAATAATAATAATAATAATAATAATAATAATAATAATAATATCCCATTGAATAATCATTTATAAATATAAAACTGTATGCATAATGAGCTGTCAATTACTTAAACTTTGCGCCCAGATAAAATGACCCTTTCACAACTGTTTATGTTAAGTACCCACGTACTGTAGTTAGAGGATAACATTGGTAACAATGACTAGAATGGTGCTGCACACAGTACAGACTATAGACTTAATGAAACATCTGGGGAAATAGATTATTTTTACCTTCACCTGCATATGCCAAAATAGAGCGTGCCCGTGTCTGTTTCCCTTCAGTGGTTTTTCCTGAGCAGGTGTGAGAGCATGAGGACCATTTTGACCATGTGCTGAGCAGACAGTCCTTTGGGCATGGGACTTCACAGACAATAGGAGTGGGATAGATAGCATCTCCACACAGCTGTCTGTCAACCTCCTCTCCTGGGGATGAAAGAGCCAGAAAACAGTCCATCATTGCTGAATAAGCAGGAAAAGTCAACAACCCAACCCAGATGGGCACAAAGGCAAATTAGAGCTGGATAATGAAAAACCAAGGTAAATGCATTCCGTGCCGAAATAAATTACTGAAGACAGACCCTATTGTATCGTACATATCACATAAAAAAATCAAATGATATGCTTAAATAGACAGATTGATAGATATACACAAAGATTGATCAAATAAACACAATTATTAATAAGTATCAAACAAGTACTTGATTATTTATTTTATTATTTTGTCCAATGCATTTCTCAACCATTGCATTTGTCCTTTCACGATCTTTCACGTGAAGAAACTAAAATCATATGGTCTGTATCTTTGATATGGCCAGGTTCAAACAATGTGGAAGTGAAACAGTTCATCTTTACTGGACAACATCTGTAACGGAGCTTTACTGAGGGAATCATAGAATGCAAATGTTTACCAAATATGCAGACAATGACTCAAAGCGGACTGTCTCTATTCAACAGGGAACTAAAAACTCAACCTCAATCTGGCAGCTATATTAGACTTGTAGTCAATAACATGGTTGACTATGAAGTTACTACCTCAAACGGTCTTATTAAACAGAAGACCTGAAGCCAGTATTTCAAAGTGGTTTAGTAGTTATCATTCGGAAGCCAAAATGTCACATGAGCAAAACCAGTCAGTAAGTAAAATCTTTGTGAACAGGCCCTGTTCTGTTCATTATCTAAACTAGTGACACATTCAAAACAAGTCAAACAAACAACAAAACACACTTTTTTGTAAAAATAGATAAGCACATTCCCATGGAAATCAATGTGCCTTGATACCAAAGATAAAGCATCTAGAAGTCTAAATCTTAAGCCCTTTTCACACTGGCATGCTCTGCCCGGGTCGGAACCTACCTGGGTCAGGACCCAGGGTCATGCGGGTCGGGTACGTGATTTCACACTGCTTTTGATAAAGCAAGGTTGACCTGGGTGACAGACGCAAGTAAACAATACGCACGATCAATACCCCAGAAGCATCTTGTTACAGACACTTCCATCCAAGCTTCTCTGGATTGAACCGTCGGCCCAAATGTTGATTAGAGCAAATGTTTCTTCATCCCTGATGCAATCTGGCTCATGGTGTGTCTCAAGCAACAAATATATGGCTAAACAGAATAGACAAAAACATTTCTTGCGAAAGTGAAACCTTCACGCAGGCGTGGCTGTTATTTCGTCGGCCGTCATGCATTTTGTCTCGCTCAACCCGGGTCAAAGTGTGTCAACCTACATCCTGAGGTGGGTTGCTGGGACCAGGGGTTAACCCAGGTACTACCCAGGTACGTGGTTTCACACTACGCAAGATTGTGACCCGGGTAGCCAGAACCAGTAGAAGTGCCAGTGTGAAAGGGGCTTAAGGAGCACTGCTACAGTTTTTTGTGGGAAAAGAATTAATGGCAAGTATGTAGAAAAATCCATTGTGAGCCGATTAGAAGACAGATAATATGACTAATGTGAAACAAGGAAAGGTTCAATTGGTGTAAGACACTTTATACGGCAATGCCTGCCAACGTTTCCTGAAATCTAAGATGAAGACACACTTAAAACAGACTTAGTAACCTGAACCCATGCTTCATTTATAACCTTGGAAAAAAAACAACAGTGGACCCACTGATCTTACTAAATAATTGTCTTAAAGTCTGAAAGAGTCTGAAAGTACTGCTTGCAGTATCTTATTTATCTTGAGGTACATGATTTAATGTAAACAGAAATACCAACAGCATACTAAGCCTCTTAGAACAATTAAACTTGCATTGGAGTAATTATGTATTGCATGTATACCTTAGAATAGCTTTATAAAAAGACACAAACCTCCAAAACAGCTGTAAACAGTTACATTAAACCAATCTATCTCTGTGGATTATTTTGCAGAATTGTCTGAGGCTTTTATTGTACACAGATATACAGACGACCAAAGTTATAGGTTGGTAGTTGACAAGGCTAACATTATTTTTATGTTTTTTATTTTGTTTTTAGGAAAAGGGGTTTCAAATATTAAGTATATTGCAAACCAGAGTGTTATAAGTTGCATTAATTATGCTTACAATATCTAGGCTAAAATATCCAACCTAAAATGTCATTCTTCAGATACAAAAGTCATTTTGAATTTCTGTATTACTGGTATATTTAAATGACCGAAATTCAACTATAATGCATTCAGCTGAATCAAAATTAAATGAACTGTACAATACAGAACAGAATATCATCAACGTAGCTGTTAGTATGCAATGACAAGGCATGTAAGGACACTGAGTCAGATAGCTCAAGGTTTCTATTGAAATGTAGCTATCTTACACAGAATCTCATCGATCCCTAGCCCAAGCATCAGCGCTTGCTTTTGTTAAGCAGTTTAATCAAATGTCATAGTGGTGAACAAAAGTAAGTTTGATGACAAGCTGAAATTCTCAGGGGGGAAAACAAATCAATTTCCATCACGAGACTACATTGCATCAATCAACTCAAGTCTAAACAGGCAGCAGTGAGACAATGCTGTGGAAGTGTTTGGTTAAGAGGCAGAGCTGTACAAAACCCCATCTTAGAATCATAAGTCACATTTCCATCATTCAGTAACGGTATTCCAAAAGTATTCCAAATTCTCTGTTTATATGTAGGTAGATTCTATAGTATTTGAGCATTCTCAATTCTCTGTTTATGATGTACTGTAAGTGGAATATTTTACAGTATGTATATATATATAAAGGAAAACAGAAAATATATATAAAGGAAAATCAGATAAATCTGAATAAAAGGCAATTGAACTAAAATACATTTGCTCAGTTTTAAAGCAAGAATTTGGATTAGCACATTGCACAGTATTCATAAGAACTTGTCTTCCACTCCTACTGGGACACACTATAGGAAGACTCCAAATACCTAGCTAGTAGATCTCTTTCTGAATATTGAGTACTGAATCTGTAATATACTTTTTAAAATGATTATATTTAAACTGTGGGTACTGGCTGACCAATACCCAGATAAACCTAGAATATGGTAAGTGGAGGCAAGAGGCTTGCATCCAATATCTTCATGTTTCATAGGATTCAACCACTGTGAAGATTTGATAACATTATTGTAATGATCTACACTGTAATTTAGTAAAGAAAAATATAAAATAAATCTAAAAAAGTTAATCACTCCAATATTTTGATGGCAAAGCACGTTATTCAGCTGAATGTGTATTTTGGACATTAACAAAAACAAACAAACAAAAAAACAACACTTCCCTAAAGGCACTGACAAAGCATCACTAAATGACTACTCTCATAAATGTACAAACATCCCCAGAAATGTACACCCATGCCAATTCTCACGGCAGCAATTTCATTCTGAATAAAAAATAAATAAAGGAAAGCTATCCATCCTCATGTAAATGTATTTTCAATGAACTCTGGGTTCTCCATCTTTTTTTTGTTGAAAATCGAAGGCGAAAGATATATATGTTTGAACCCCTGACTATGTAATTTTTTATCTGCTTAATGGTGTATGTCTACATAGATTTGAAGGTTCACTTTTTAATATAAGAATAGATGTGTTCTTAAGCAACCTATACCATAGTATTCATAAACAGCCTTATGCAAGTTCTCAGGTATGTCATTTTGTGTGGCACTTATCTGTAAAAGTCAGGCAGTAACAGGGATGGGCAAGTAGTGTCTCGTAACAAATCGTTTACAGATAGAATTAGTATGCAATTGGTTTTGTTGAAATTATTATGTTTTTTTTTTCCTAAACATGTGACTAGTGTGTAAGGACTTGTTAATGTGGATAAGAGTTACATTTGCACTTTATAATGCTTTACCATACTGTGTAGTCATTGGTACTTAACAACCATACTTCAAACTACAACACTGAAGAAAAATACATGATCCTACAATTGGGTTACAATACTTTACACTTAAGGTGTTACATTTCAGAATGTGGACATCCATTACAAGCAATTTATTGATTGATTGATTGGTTTATTTATTTATGTATAAATACATTACGAGGCAAGCATTTTGGTTGCTGTTAGGGTTGGGTTGTACCGATAACATTCTACTGAATAGGTAATGATACTGTCATAGCTGGGTATCAGGTAGCAATCTTAAATACATGCTTCTAATTTTACATTTAATACAAGTTGTTATACAAGTTCTGCCATATGGTGCCTCAAGCATACACTAGAGTATATGTAACCAAATAATTGTCTTAATCCCCTAGTTGATTCGCAGGTATAATTAGTTTTATCTCCAAGTACTTTATTGCTTTAAACAGAAAGCATGTGGCTCGGCTGATTTAACTGCAATACACACTTCTCATATGAGCCAAGCAACAAAAAAGAAATGTATTTACTTTAGAGTAAAGAAATGTATTTACTTTAGAGTAAAGAAATGCATTTAATTTAGAGTAAAGAAATGTATTTACTTTAGAGTAAAGAAATGTGTTTACTTTAGAGTAAAGAAATGCATTTACTTTAGAGTAAAGAAATGCATTTACTTTAGAGTAAAGAAATGCATTTACTTTAGAGTAAAGAAATGCATTTACTTTAGAGTAAAGAAATGCATTTACTTTAGAGTAAAGAAATGTATTTACTTTAGAGTAAAGAAATGCATTTACTTTAGAGTAAAGAAATGCATTTACTTTAGAGTAAAGAAATGCATTTACTTTAGAGTAAAGAAATGCATTTACTTTAGAGTAAAGAAATGCATTTACTTTAGAGTAAAGAAATGCATTTACTTTAGAGTAAAGAAATGTATTTACTTTAGAGTAAAGAAATGTATTTACTTTAGAGTAAAGAAATGCATTTACTTTAGAGTAAAGAAATGCATTTACTTTAGAGTAAAGAAATGCATTTACTTTAGAGTAAAGAAATGCATTTACTTTAGAGTAAAGAAATGCATTTACTTTAGAGTAAAGAAATGCATTTACTTTAGTAAAGAAATGCATTTACTTTAGAGTAAAGAAATGCATTTACTTTAGTAAAGAAATGCATTTACTTTAGAGTAAAGAAATGCATTTACTTTAGAGTAAAGAAATGCATTTACTTATTGTTACATTCTTCATTTAGCCTGTGTTATCTACAAACCCATCTTAACAAAATTACAAGAAGCAGACTTTGGGTTCTGATCAATGTTAATTGCTTACTTATCATAATGGGGATTTCTGATTCTCTAATATAAATCAATGTGACCTGATTTCATGGTGACCCTGGGGACATTTAGAAGCACCATTATTGTTTTCAAAGACGCATACCTAATGATGGTAGAGTAAAGTTACAATTACATCATGGTAAAAAAAAAAAAAAATCAAGATCTATAGCCACATTTCCACAAGTTGAAAACATGATGAGGAATCTATGGTGACTCTTTTCAGACATTGGAAAAAAAAAACAAAAAAACATTCTGTTATCTCGTGATGACAAGATAATTTATCTTCCGTTTTCCTGACATAATTTATCTGTTCTTGAGATAAATTTATCTTGTGATCATGAGATAATGGAATGGTAATATCGAGATCCTGAGATAATTTCTCTCGTGATCATGAGATAATGGAATGGTAATATCGAGATCCTGAGATAATTTCTCTCGTGATCATGAGATAATGAAATGGTAATATCGAGATCCTGAGATAATTTCTCTCGTGATCATGAGATAATGAAATGGTAATATCGAGATCTTGAGATAATTTCTCTTGTGTAATTTGTATAATTTGAAACATTGACTCTTTGAAAACTTCTAAATAGGGAAACTTCTAAGGCTTGAGAGATCATTTGAAATGGTTTCCATATAAGACAGTATAAGTCTAACAAATAGTTTTCTTGTATTTAGTATCGTAGAGCACGGGTATCGAAAAACATTTCCAAAGTTTTGTATCATGCACCAGATATAAGAAACAAAAACACAGTTAAGTCTTATTTTTAATTGGACTATATGTCTAATTTTAAATAATAATAATAATAAAAATAAAAACAGCACATTCATTGACAAGTGCGTAGCTCTCTGGGGATCCCGCTTCATTTTTACAACCTCCAAAATCATCGCTGAAATCCTACTTTGGTGATACAAGTCTCCACAATGAAGTGATGTGGATGGTATTTAAGTATATGAACAATGTATATAATTGATCTTGTTAGATGTACAGACTTGGAAACCTTTATTGTTTCTTGCTAGAGAATTATCACCCATACATGCACACATAATACAAGCACCTTTTAAAGCTAGCTTGACAAGCATCAGACACAGTAAAAGTTCCAGCAAATAAGTCACATGCAAACATCAAAAAATTGACCATTGATTTCCAATTTCTTTCCTGCATCTGTATACTACTAAGGGGTCAATATGTGTAGTTGTCTATTGGGATGAAATTCAGTAAATGCATGCATTCCTTGCAAGCCTTTTATTATGTGTTTCTCGCATATGAAAAACAAAAATCATGAAATAAAATTCCACTAACAATAGGCCCCTATATTCTTTGTATATTGCAACAGGTGGCCAACATTCCTGGAGCAAAATACATTTTCTGGGTGTGATTCTGCAAATATTTTGGTCGCAAATATTTATTGCTTTACAGTAACCCACAGTACACTGGAACAAGCCAATGGTATAAAATGTTAGTGCAACGGGTACCCTTAGTGCTACAAGCAAACAGTGTGCTCTCCGCATGTCTCCTTCCAGGTCAGCCTGAAGCAGTTGGCAGATGTCAGTGATTGTTTGTCTGTTGAGGCAAAATTGCTGCATACATTGTGTGTCAGACAGGCTCAGAAAAGACAGATGACTTCTAAATATTTGGGGATGTCTCCTCCTCCTCATCTCTCTGTTTGGCCATGTAGAAATCCAGTTTAGACCTGGTTTTCACATGTCAATTGAAACGCAAACGCTAACACTGTTGATGGTTTGCTAAATCACTACATTTGGATGTAAATGAGGACACCCCTAAAGTTCAGCCCATGTCCAGCACTAACACTGACTTGCTGGATTAAAACTAAAACACGGTTGCTAAATCACATAGGTGGTAAAAGTCTGTTTGCCCACACGTGCGCCTGATTTTGGTGCGCTAACTGTCCACAAAAGTGTTTCGCGATTGCCTTAGGAGTTTGCGAACGTTGGGGTCTTTCTTTGTCACACATAGTGAATACTATAACTTCCTTGATTTTTCAGCAATCTTTTATAAAACACTCTGTGCTAAACTAGATTTTATACACATATTTGTAATCTTTCAGAGACTGTGTTATTAGAACGCGATTATGAAGACCCTATTTGCATGCACTAGTAAACCTTGTTCAAGTGACTGTACAGTGACAATTGAGGTTTAAATGTGTCTCATCTTATCAGTGTGAGCAGAAACCATGACTATTACAATCCAGTACAGAAGCCAATTGGGAGCCAGTGACAATCATATCCTACCTGAAACCTAATACGATGCCAATATGCTGTCTACTATAGCTTAAAATGTTCCTGTGGTTTCTATTTTTAACACTAAATGTAATAATGGCAAATAACTTAATTAAAGGCAACACAATCCAAAACCCATAACTCAATCTTCAATGTAAATGAAGATTACATTTAAACTTGATAAATACCAATACCAAACTCGAACAATGACAGTTAAACTTTTATTAGGAGTACAACATTGCAAAGATAAAAAGACGTGTGTATAGAAATTAGACTTTACTTTAGTTTTGTTTCATATAACTGAACTGCATCACACTTTTCACATAACTTAGTTATGAAGACAAAAAAAAAAAAAACTTTTTGCTAAACTCTTTAAATTGGCATTCTGGCTCAGTGACAAATCACACATTGGGATCATCACATTAGAAGATGATATTTCTAAGAATAACCCAGAAAGAGCAGGTTTTATTTCATACTGTATTTGTTATTGTATGTCAATGAAAGGCTGAACATTCTTTGAATGTCCTCAAAAAGTGATAAGATTGTCTAATGGCTCATTTAATACACCTGAACTGTGATGAACTGTCAGGGAAAACATCAGCAAGGCCAATTATTTGGCAAGTGGCTCATCCAGGTAGTAGTTTACTTACTATTTTTTTTATCAGTGCATTTAGTGTTTACTTGATGATTAACTTGCGCACAGCATGTATAAAGACGGGTGATAAATGACAGAATGGACTTTGACAGTTCAGATGGCACAAATGCTGCAGAATAAAAACAATAGTGCAGTCAGTATCTGCTATATTTCAGATGTATTGAGCAATTGAATAGCAGTAAAAATGTAGGATAGATGTGAAAAGTCTGTAAGAGAGTGACTACTGTACAGCTGTAAAGGCTACACCAATTGTTGCACTGATAAAAATGATCTTAGAACCATATGCTAAAATTGCACATATAGTATATCGTCTTTCAGCTCAAGTAATTCAAGTATTAACATACAGGATCAGCCTTTGCCTTACAGACTCTAGTAATGCATCTTATTGTGGAGCGTTCCCCTTGGCCACCTTTCACAGGAGTGACAAAAAGTATGGATAACAAGGCCAATCCTTTGGTCCCTGCATGAGTGCAAGCAAAAACTCAAGATGAAACTCAAACATATTTCTGTAAACTTGTCACACATTTGCATTTACATGACCCAGTTGGGTAATTATGAAAAGCCTGTGGCTGCCACTTTATCAAAATTGTATGCTTTGGGTTTCTTTTGGGTGTAATATGATACTATTACAAATTATAATTTACATTTTTAGAAAAATAAATTGCAATCAGAAGTAATCAATTTGCCTCTGAGTTTCTAGAATTAACTTAATGAAGCATATGCCATATTTGCACATTCCGTAGGTTTCACTTATACATAATTATACCCTCTGCATTTGAATAAGAAATCAAGTGGGAAAATGCTTGCAAGAAAAGTGTTAAAGTGTAAGCCTCAAGATGTACCTGCCTTACTGAGCTCCTGCTCAATTCTAAACGAACACTAAAGCTGTTGCCCTTGCCTGCATGTGCGCAAGTAATCAAAACACATTTCCACTGCCCAATTTAATTTCAGAATAACAGTTGGTACTACTCCAAAACCATCTCCAGGTGACCCTCTGGTTAATCCTGCATACAGCAGATACATGTCCCCAGCTGACACACTGCACAGCAGGCACAATTATTTCAAAATTTCAGTAAATACAAAAAGGGCCATTGGGTTGCGTCTGGCATAAAACATGGCAGCCTGCTTTACACTAAACATAGGCACAGATGACCATATCCTAAACAAACATTGCCTGCAGAGAAATCGAATTATAACATGATGACACCGATGAGTTAATGTCACTAAAATAACACTGGAAATATAACAACAATGCGTTTTTGAGCCATGTTTCACCATGGCACATTAAACTTGTTTGGATCTTAGCCCTGTGTGACATAAAAGCTGTCCCTGTTTATTTGTTGTACATTATCATGCTCAATTTAAGTAAAGCTGTATCTTGTGTATCAGATGGCAGTGGAGGGTAGCAGAGAGCTTGTAATTTAATCATATAGAGGTCCCAAAAGGTTGACTGATGAAGCTTAGAAAAATATGTAGCGTAGCTCTCATTACACCGCGCAGGGGCTTTTCCCTATCTCTCATGCAATTCCCATTTCATAAACATAAAAAACGTAAGCTTGGGTGAGCCAGATATCACTTTATTCTTGCCAATCCAAAGATTATTATACATGCCAGTAACACTAAGAAGAATTAGATATAGTTGAATAAACCACAATAAGACACTGACCAAGCTGCCTTTTCATGATTGAGTGTTTAAAGTTAGATTAACTTTCTACCCCTTTGAAAGTTGTGTTATAGGTCAGAAACTTTAACAGATTTTTTTTTCGGCAAATTGTGTTTTTATACTGTAAACTGTTTACATGAAACATCTATGGAGCTGTTTTTGCTTATACAGTTACAACATTCTTATATTGTATATGTAAAAAAAAAAAGTTAAACCATACAGGGTACGACCCTTTAAAACCACAAAAGAAATAGTAACTACTGTATACGTGTTACTGTAAAAAACTTTGTATAAGTGGATTTTCTAGGCATTTTTGCAGGGCCCTTAAAAGGGGGGAGCGACTAATACACTGGTGCGACGTATGCGCCGGTGTGTCTAATATTAAACTACTGTACCAGGGCCTACAATGGGATTACTACAGACACGGTTATCATGGTTCACACACACTTAACTGTCAACAACCCTTATTCCCACCATCCCGAGCCATTGATTTGTCAACATTCAGACTGAACCCGCCCCTAGGATCCGTAGCAAACAGCTATTGGTTAGAAAGCCAAGTAAACTTATCAAGTCTTCCATTCGTTGTAATAATGCAGGTGACTGTCTGAGACTGGATAAAGTAGGACTGTCAGACAATAAACGAAAATGCTACACAACAGGTTTGAAATTGCGCATTGTTGAATTTGCTGAAATGCATGGCAATCTCAATGCTGAAAAAAACAGTACGTGACTGGAGACGAAATAAAGACAAACTTAAAATGGCAAAAGAAAAACAAACTGATAAAGGAGGAAAGCGTTTATGGACTGATGCAGAAAACATTTTGTTTGAATGGAGTACTTTGAATGACTTTAATACATACTGTAACTTGTTCTACATGTCAGTGCAACACAGTGGTACACTTGTAAAAGTATGTGTATGGTTATTGATTAACAAAACAAAATGAATGTATTTGTACAGCTGGAAATGTAATGCAATTGTACTGTACTGTATGCATCACTAAGATGTTTTGTTTACTTGTTATTAGATTGTGCACTGTTTAGTTTATTTTTGCTTTTTTAATTGTTGAAGCAGCACTGTTTAATACTATAACATTTGAATTAATACAATGGCTTTGTAAAAGCCAATGCAGCTGGAACTATTGTCTAAGTATGGTTTTGGAAAGAAATGTTCAGTAAAGCAAAGAAGATATGTTCTTGAACTTGTTTGGGTACTTGATAAGCTAAAATAAAATAAGTTGATACAGATGTGATATAGGATGTATAACTTGATTTTACACTCTGTTAATTATTACTTTTTTAAATGCATTCAAGTACCATTTGTCAGTGGTTTACACTGTTACTACTGAAATTTACAGTACTGTAGTAGTAATATATATATATTTTGATGTATTTTGACATTGCATTTAAATTTACTTTGGTTATCGTTTCTTAGGTGCCGTTTCGTAGTGGCTTATTAAAAATGAAGCATTAAAGCCAAGTCTAGGAAATTTAGTCTGGAAGAAAGAGCACATAACTGATGGCAATACCTGCCTTTGTTCTTTCCAGTTGCAGGCAGTGTTATATTGATTTAGGCAGTAAATGCCCTTTTTTTGCCAATCAATGTGTAAAATATTACACAGGCTTCTGCTGTGACTTGTCAGTAGCAATCTTCTCACAGATACCAGGAGAATTTTTGCAAAGTGAATCTTGCGTTTCTATTTCAGTGATCCATTTATACTATAACTAAGGCTTTTTATAAACGAAACTAAAGTTGGCTTATTCAATTTCAATTTGTATTACTTGAGTAACCAAATCTGTGAAGTTAAATACAAAAGAAGAAAAAACAAAAAGTTATAATATATTTACTGCCACAGTTTTATTTATTATTGTATTTAGAGCTTAATTTTAATGCAAAAATGTTGCATGTGTATGGAAGACATTGCAATTCAGCCCCCACACAAAGACGTAAAGTCCATAAAATTACCAGTCGCTAGTCAGAATCCCCACTGAGTGTTTACGTTATAGAGAATTCTGCTAGATGTGACAAAAATATAACCACTAGCATTATTGAACCCCCCCCACCCCCCCGAGGTGTGCTGACTAGTGGATACGATTGTTAAAAACATTTCAATGTATTGATTAATGCTAAACATGAAACATAAAGAGCTCTAGGTTTAGCCCTTAAGGTTCACTGACAGTTGCCTGAATCTAGATGTGAGGTTTACTGTGATCTGCAATTCTTGGCAATTTAAATAATTTTATCATCTCAAGGAAGCTTTTTCATTCCAGCATACAGTATTATCATTTATGTATGAACCCATGAAAATGTTATTGCAGGTATAAACAACATGAACATACTTTAAAGGAAACTACCGCCAATTACATGGCAATTCGAAAGGCAACAGCAGAAGCAGCCAATCTCTTTAATTGAAAACAGCAAAATAACTGCCAAAGGATAAATATTATAATAATTTAATAACCATACAATTCTAAAGACAATTATGGTCTCATGGGATATTTATTATCAACCTAAAACAAAACACTGTAACACATTAGATCACTGGCAGCACCACTGCCTTTATAATAATACACAGTAAATATAAATAACACATGCATGTCATATCTTCATGAATTTCTGCCTCCAGCTCCTTACCGTCACTGTTGACACATTCCACTTGTGGAGTCTGTGTGCCAGGACCACACTTCTTCTCATTGTCAGGTAAGCACTCTCCGAGTTTAACCAGCTGCCAATCGTAGCACGTCGGCTCGTCACACGGTATTGCTTCAGTGAGATGGGGACAGTTTCCAGTTCCTCCTCTAGGCTCGTTTACGATCCACCTTTTCCTCAATTTAAAACCTAACAAAATGTAAGATAAACAAGTACTACTTGAGTTCTATGGAGCTTGTTACAGATTGCATGTGCATATGTTGAGTAAGGTGATAGTGTTAACTTTGTTTTTCTCAAATAGGACAACTTTGGTCACTATAAGTATTACTATAAGTTAATACGCTGTGTGTAGGGTGTCTCATTCATTTGTGCAGTTTGGTTCTGGATGCTCAAACTATGAAAACATATTTCTAGTATAATAAGAGACATCCTAACACACTATATTAACTTATTATAAATAGCAAATACAGACTGTACTCATTAACTATTTTAGAACTATACCCACAGTATGTTCCATGCATGGGGAGGACATCTATACAAAGGATAAGATGTACTTGAATGTTGACAAACCCTGAATGGTGATTGGTTGATTACTCATATGGGGTGTATTATAAAATGACCACTACAGTAATTAATGTGTCATGACATTGACCTATTTAAAACATAGGTCAATTAATAAGAACAATTGTGGTTTTAGAGAGATTCAGCAATATACACTACAGTATATAATACCAAACTGAACTCGTATTGAGTGGTCCACTATGAAAGGCGCTATATAAAATAAAGCTTGCTTGATATTGACCTTGAATAAACGTGTACTTTAAGGTAAAGATGCCAGGTACAAATTATTCCTCATGGCACTTCACAGTGCCTGCAATTAAACTATAATTTTACCTTTTTTCCCCACTTGGTCTTCACAGTTTTCATAAGTGCAGGGCCCCCAAGCTGTCCACGATGATACTTCACATTCTATGGGGCAGACAATGTGGCACAGCTTGGTGGTATTTTGTACAGGGCCTGTACACAGCTCAGTGTCCACAGGTCTGGATGCTGGAAGACAAGGAATGTAAATTTACCATCCAGCAATAAAACAAAAAGAAAGTTTCTTTCTCAAAGACAATTTAGTATTTTTTAAGTGTTTTTTTATTGATTAGGTAAAATAATAGAATTAAAAATAACCAGATTGTCACGACAATTTCCTTATAGTCCTCTATACATGATAACATGAACGTTTCTGGGGTTTATACCACTGAGGACTATTACACAGTATAAAAGCAAAACATGTTATTTAAACATCTGAAGTTCTACGTTAAGAGAACAGCAACTAGTTATTTTTGAGGCATGAAGTGGCCTTCCAACAGTTCTTTTAAATTATTTTCTTCCTGATATAGAACTGATGCCTTAATATGAACTATTGGCTTGCAGCAGTGTGGAAATCTCTGTTTGAGTTGGATAAGATACAGTACGGTATCTTATCCAGTATGTTTTTGATTGTAAAAAATCTACATCACATGTAAAACTTCCTGCAGTTTAATGGAATTAAGCCACATATGCCAAACAGGCTCCAAGATATTACTGGACCCAATGTTCATAAAATGACAAATCTGTACGACATTTTAAAAGGTACAGGGTAATAATATTAAGGTATGTAATACATATCCTCCACCATATTATTATTATTATTTATTTCTTAGCAGACACCCTTATCCAGGGCGACTTACAATTGTTACAAGATATCACATTATACATTATTTCACATTATACAGATATCACATTATTTTACATACAATTACCCATTTATACAGTTGGGTTTTTACTGGAGCAATCTAGGTAAAGTACCTTACTCAAGGGTACAACAGCAGTGTCCCCCACTGGGGATTGAACCCACAACCCTCCGGTCCAGAGTCCAGAGCCCTAACCACTACTCCACACTGCTGCCCACCACAGATTCAAATAAATGACAAGGGGGTAACCAACGAGTCTCACCAATGCAACAACTAAAACCATGCTTTTTATTTACTCTATTAATGAGTTTAATATCTGAAAGAAAGCACCTGGTATCCCAAGGTTGAATTCAAATAACAATAAGTGGTAATGCGACGCTTATATGGCAAGTGAGGGAGAGGACATTATAACAGAGGCATTCTCAAGTATAAACCTTAAATACTATGAACAGAAGAGGAAATAGTTGTAATTTTTCTGTATAAGTCACAACAGGGCTAAACTCTAGCTGAAAATGCTCTGTTTATCATGACAGCGACTATTTCTCCTTGTGGCAGCAACACTAGAGCAGCAGCTAACTTGTCCCACTTAGGCTAATGCATGCTGTTCAGCCAGGGGCAAACGCAAAGATAGATATGCAAACAATATACCTTAAAGGAAATATCTAGATCAAACAAATGCTTCTGTTTCAAAAAGGTCTTAAGTTAGTGGCCCTAAAGTGCAAAGCACAAATGCAAATTAAAAAACGCAAATACAAACAAAATAACACAACACATCGAAAAACACAACTGCAAATCAAAAAACACAAATACAGATCCAAAAAAAAGGGGGGCCAGCGTACTTTGGTGAAATATAACACAAACTTCAACTTGGTTGTAAATTCAAATTAGAATCAGTGTGGTGTATATATACAGTATGTATTAGATGTTTTTTTTTTTTTTTTTAATTCTTAAAAAAATATCGAGTTGAATTACTGATCTTATTACCATAGCAGATCAAATCAATGAAGACAGATTCCTGGAAAGAAAATAAGCTCTCCTTGAATTAGGCAATCTAAGAGGCTAAATGAAGGATTCTATTTCATGTGCCAGTGAATAGTACTTTAAAAAAAGTATGCTTCATATTTCTTGCTGTTGCAGACAGCTGGGTGTGTTTACTTGCATATAGCTATACTGTATGTGTATTTAATGTATACAGATTATATATGAATAATGAATTTTGCATCAGCTCAGCTTTAAGTGGTTTAGCGCTACACTGAATTTGAGGTTATCTGAAAGATGCTTTTTAGAATGTTCCAGAATCCCTGTTGATTGAAGACTGCTGCTCCAGTTGTCAAATCAATCACTTGATTTCATCCACTGAACCTAAGCAACGGATGTTACTAACTTACTGAACCCCAGAGGCGAATCCCAGGCTGCCTTTTCTCCGTCTGGCGTTATGGGTCACCTGGCTAGTAGGACTCACTGAAGTGTGAAGTAAACTATCCCCAGCCTAATTTCCATCTAACCTACGAAAGTACAAAAGTAAATGCAGTGCTCTCTTAGGGACACCAACCCACGCAGCAGTGCTTTATTAGGTGAGCCACTGAGAACCCCACTCAGCTTATTAATCATCCCAGGGATTTAACTAAGTCACTCCATTGCCGATCTCTAGTATTGTTCCCAAGGGTCAACATTTTGCCATCTAAACGTTATATTGTATAGGTGCAAATAATGGTGAACATGAAGCTATCTAAATATATTGTGAATGTAGTCTTTAATCACATTTAATATGTGATTTTAGTAGCTGTAAAAAGCAGGTTAAATTGTCTTGGTATATTCAATGTGTTTTTTCTAGTTAACAAAATCTGATAGCTTTAGTGGGATATTGCATTCAAATCAATGTAACACTGTCATAAACTAGCCTAATATTGGGTAAGGAGAAGTTAAGTATTGTAGCTCCTATAATTCATTTAACAATAAATACTATGCATATGTATATCTATTTACTTGTCACAGTGGCTTCATGTCAGATAATCTAAATCTTGTTGTTGATTTTACAAGTTAATTTTTATGCAACTGTAGGACTAACATAGCTGTTTACAGCCTGCATAGCCTTCATGCCAGGATATATTGTCTGGATAAAAAGTAGACAGGTAGAATAACTTAATTACCTACCTGTTATTTCAAAAGTGATTGACAGAAGTGGTGCAACACTAGGTTTCTGCTTGCTTTCAGACTGACTTTCTGAAATAACAGGCAAACACCACGATTAGAATGTAAGAAATTACATTTTAATAATAATAATAATAATAATAATAATACAATAAAAAAGCAGTATTCTTATTGGTTCCTGGCTGATGTCATGAATGTGTTATACAGTGTTGAAGCCAGGGGAATATATCGCACATATTGCAACTGTGCAAGTTAAGACAAAGCATGCTTCCGTTAGCAGCTGGCTGTGCCTCAGCGACAAAAAACAAAACAAATTATATCAACCACTGCGACATGGACATTTCCCCCTAAGCAACTTCAGCTAAAATGCACTCTTCCTTTGGTTTGTGCCTTCAAAAACTCTCATGTTTATGCGCTGGATTGCAAGTTACAGCCTATTTAAAACTCTCTCAGGCCTTATGAGATTACCTCCTAGTGGATTCTGAATATTCCTGTCACACACCGATAAGGATGGATTTCTAAACAGCACACATCATTTATGCAATTGTTGGCTTCCAGAACAGCTGGAATTCAGATATCTGTATTTCTGAACACAATTGCATTTTAATATCTGAATTTTCTGGAGTCCCCCAAGGGTCAGTCTTGGGTCCTCTCCTGTTCTCTCTCTACACCCGCTCCCTGGGCCCCCTCATCGCATCCTATGGTTTCTCATACCATTTCTATGCTGATGATGCTCAGATTTTCCTCTCCTTCCCCACCTCTGACTCCACCATCTCCTCCCGTATCTCTACCTGTCTGTCTGCTATTTCCTCCTGGATGCACTCGCATCACCTCAAACTCAACCTCTCTAGATCTGACCTCCTTTTCTTTCCCTCCTCCTCCCCCTCCTCTGATCTCTCTATCTCTGTTCCTCTGGAATCTACCACACTCTCTCCCTCTTCCTCCGCTAAGAACCTCGGAGTCACCCTGGACCCCTGCCTCTCTTATTCCCAGCACATCTCCACTCTGGCACGCACTTGCCGATTCTTCCTGAGCAACATCTGAAGAACCCGACCCTTCCTCACCAACTTTGCTACCCAGCTCCTGGTCCAGGCCCTGGTACTCTCCCGCCTAGACTACTGCAACTCCCTCCTGGCTGGCCTCCCTGCGTCCGCCACCCGTCCGCTCCAGCTCATCCAGAACTCTGCTGCCCGCCTGGTGTTCTCTCTGCCTCGCTTCGCCCACGCTACTCCACTACTCCGCTCGCTCCACTGGCTCCCGATCACCACTCGCATCCAGTTCAAGACTCTTGTACTAGCCTACAGATGCCTTGACCAGACTGCACCCAGCTACCTCCAGACCCTCATCTCTCCCTACACCCCCACTCGACCTCTCCGCTCCGCCTGCACTAGAAGACTAGCTCTACCTCCGCTACGCTCCCCTGCTTCCAGAGCCCGCTCCTTCTCCACCCTTGCTCCGCAGTGGTGGAATGACCTTCCTACAGATGTCAGGACTGCCCAGTCCCTGACCACATTCCGGCGCCTCCTTAAGACTCACCTCTTCAAAGAGCACCTGTAGAACTCCTCTGTTTGTATCCTGGGACACTATCACCCTTCATGTAAATGTGCTTTATTTTGCTCTTATCTGCCCCTATTTTACTGTACTTCAGAATACTGTAATCTGTCAAGTGTTTAACCTGTAGTACTTTGTATTTAATCATATCCTGATGTAACTATCACTATTTAATCATACCCTGATGTAACTATCACTATTATCTGCTGTATTATTGAATTGTGGTTTGTCACACTTATACTTTGCTTGAACAAAAGTTATTGTATTTCTTGCTCTTATTGTATTACTTGTATTGTAACACTTGAAATGTTTTTGCTTACGATTGTAAGTCGCCCTGGATAAGGGCGTCTGCTAAGAAATAAATAATAATAATAATAATAATAATAATTAATCACATTTCTGAGTTTATGTTTTTCTTTTCTTTATTTGTCTTTAATTGCTGTATTAGTAATGTGTTGATGAGTTCCACTTACAATCCTAGAAATTAGTTTTGTAATCTTCAAACATTTTTTTTTTTTTTTTTTTACATTCCTGGGGTAACATGTTTAAGCAAAAAATGAATCAATTTACTGTACTGCACCTAAACGTTGATTTTCTTAAGCGGAGTAGTACTTGAGTATCATTCTCTCTGTGTTTAATACTGTATGATAATATAAATTACTGAAGCTTACATTATCAATCAAACAAACCAAAGAATACAGCTAGTACATACAGTAGTAGTTCCTGAGATTCCACCAACATAAAATAAATTCCAACCATTCACAACCTCCCACTTCAATACAACCTAATATTCTTCCATCAAATATGTCTAGTAAAAGTAATATATAAAAAATACAGGTACACACATGTTTTGTATTCATAAATCGAGTCAGTCTCAATATAATATTGATTTCTCTTCAACTTGTAAATCTTTTGTAAGTCAACATGCATATATGAAATCAATGCAGACTGTGGCAGGGACAGGGTTAATGTCTCTCCAGTTAAGTGTGAATTGGTGCTAACTGGGGAGTGGCCATCTGCATAGAACCAGCCAGATATCCTCTGTCTGGGAGTCAAGTTGTTCAGTGGTTCAGTGGTTCAGTGTTGCTAGCCTGACATCGTGTTTGTGTTTTGGTAAACCTTTATTTTGGCCCTTGTGCACTTTTGTTTGTGTTATTTTTGTTTATCAAAGTGCGCTTTAGCGCTTAAACTGCAGCTTCCTTGCCTCTGAGTCTCTTTCTTGCCATGACCCTGCTACACAGACTAATTTGGATAACTATGCTCCATAGTTGTATGTTTCTGTCTTGTTTAATTCACAGATGGTGATGCAGCAATGTTTCACCTGCCGCTACTCCAGGAAAGCTGTGGAGGCAAGCTAACATCAAGATATGTAGGATATCTCCATTAAATATCATAAATCATATATTTTTTTAAACTACCAAGATTATGTCAGCTGATCATTTTAAAAGAGGTAGTTCGCTATGATATCAACTCAAGTGTTTTTATTCCACTTCTTCCTATACATTAAAAACAGAAACCCTCTTTTAATTGAGGCAACATTTTAATTATAAATTCAAGAAAGAGCTATAGTATCTAGGAGTAAAAAGGTAAGTATACACTGAGTCAGACTCATTTACCTTCTTTTTCTTTAAGTGTGTTCAGGTAGGAGAGAAGATCTTCATTCCCTTGGACACAGTACACTTCTCTAGTTTGTACTCCTCCTCCACAAAGGCCTGTTTGATTCCCTCTTCTTCGATCCTGCTGACTGAGTAAAGTGTCCACACGGCATTCACTCCACTCTGTAGTTCTCCATGCATACCTATGTACAGTAATAAAAATGATTCATAATAAATAGTAACATTTTATATAATCCTAATGACAACATACAATTCAGAAAGGAGATATCCACCAAAGATTTGATTTGAACAATTATTTATTGCGTTTGACAGATGGCCAAGAGAAACTTAATATATTTTGGCCCATGGCTTAGTCCACTGGAGCTCTAAAGCTGCCCGAGGGCTGGCTGAACCAACAGAGAAAATCAGCATTTATGATGCAAAAGAACAACCGTGGACACAACCTCAGTGTCCTCATAGCTATTTACGTCCATGTCCGTGATGTTATTGTCTGATTTGATGTTCAAAAGCTTGATTTGCTGTGATTCATTCGATCTTAGGTATGGTTCAGATATAAAATCAGCTTCTTTCACTTAACTTTTGCTTGAACTTATTTGTTACTGTCATATCTATCACAAACTGTACAGTAAGTATATGAGAGGCTCTGATCTGCAGCACTTGGGGCTTGAATACAGTACATTTACGTTAATTTGAAGTAATACGGTATACATATATATATATATAGTCCTAGAAATGTATTTGTTCAAAAAGTGAAACAAACAGAAAAACAGAGAAAATCATTACAAATAATCCCCCAGTTTTTTTAAAAAAAACTTGTTGTTCCAAATTACAGCTGACAATTATATATTCTGTATCTCCTAGAACCGCAATTTATATGACTTGGCTACATAATAATTAACAAGAAAACTACATTTCAGGTTGTGAACATGCTGATATCATTATCATACTTACGAAGCACAAGGTGGGACACCATCTCCTTGAGGGGCACACTGTTCTTGTTCCTCCAGTTCTGGGCACTCTGCACCACCGCCCACAGGAAACTGCTTTATGCTTCTTCTTCTGGTCCGGACACCCTTGGGGGTGTTCAAGTCATAGCAGTCCTTGGAACAAGGACCCCATTCAGACCACTCGGTCACTTCACAATCCTTGGTGATGATACAGGACTGAAAGGTGACTGGAAGTTTTTCTTGAGTGCAGAGGCTTTAGTAGAAAAAACACAGAAAATGACATACAAAATGCAGCATTAATGCAAATAGTAGTTTTAATGTGACTGTATTACAATTTTATCCATTGAAAACATTTCTCATTTTAAATGATCAACAATCACCAACAAGTGGCTTTTACAAACACAATCAGGATGCTTGGCACTTCTCCTTCTGAAAGTAACATTGCAGACAAGCTATTAAAGGTAATTACGAGAGCTCCTTCAGTTAGCAACCTCTTTCAATGCTAATATGTTAGCATCTTGGAAACCTCTATGTTAGAACTACAGTATTCCTGAGCTTAATTAACTAATGAACCAGATCTTTAAAAATTATTTTTATATGGCCAGAGTCAATGTAGTACATTTATACAGGTCTCAGTTTATATGTGTCAACAGTCAACTATGTTAATAAGTTTATTATATGACATTGTTTTTTTATGCTAGATACAGCTATGGCCAAAAATGTTGTACTGTCTGTATGTGATTGTGCCTGCAGTTTGTATGAACATGTTCTGTACTGTTTATATGTGATTGTGCCTGCAGTTTGTATGATCATGTTCTGTACTGTTTATATGTGATTGTGCCTGCAGTTTGTATGATCATGTTCTGTACTGTTTGTATGTGATTGTGCCTGCAGTTTGTATGATCATGTTCTGTACTGTTTGTATGTGATTGTGCCTGCAGTTTGTATGATCATGTTCTGTACTGTTTGTATGTGATTGTGCCTGCAGTTTGTCTTGAATTCCTCTGCCATGGTCTGGCTCTTGGCTTGCATCCAAGACATCGAAGCCAATTTTCTTCAGCTCAACACTAATAAATCTGAACAACTTCTAGTAGGATCGAAAACTCAACTCAAGTATCTCAATATTGCTTGCTTGAACCTTGGAAACTGTCTGCTGCTGCCTTCCCCCACTGTATGGAGCCTTGGTGTAGTTCTGGATAGTAACCTCTCCTTTGATGCCCAAATCTCCTCTGAAGTCAAATCCTCCTTCTACCACCTCCGAAACATCTCAAAGGTCCGTCCCTACCTTTCCCTCCCAGATGCAGACATACTCTGTCATGCATTCGCAAAAAGGGGGCGGAGATAGTGCAAATGAGGGTTCACAAATATTATAATGAGATGTACTAAAGCTGCCATCAATTGCGACACTTACAATTTCATCAATTTGTTAAGAACTTTTGAAAGCACGTTTTAAACAGTCACAATTGTTGCTGGCATTTCCCAGTCCGCTTTTTCTCGTGTGTTGCCAGTTGCATTTTTTAGGTGAACACCCAAGTACCTAATTTTCACTAAAGTCAGGGTGTACTTACAAAACAAATTTCTATGACATTTCTGGTTTTCTCAGCGTGTTGGGGGCAATAGACTGCACACATGTGCCACTAACCCCTCCAGCTCATTTTGAGCATCTGTATAGGACCATGATCTATTGTGTGTTAATTGTCTAGGCTACTAAGTAGCCTAGCCAAGTTAAAAATAATAATTAAAATAAAATTTAAAAAAAAAAACTAATATAATTTAGTTTCAATTTAAAATAATCTTTTTATTCGCATTGTACACCAATGTGCACAATGCAGCAGCATGATTCATTTTGTGTTACCAGTAGGCTAAAGTACAAAAAAGTGCACTAGGTATTCATTTGATTTTACCACTGTACTGTATAGTGTATAGGCCTACTGTACAGATTTATATTTTTACATGATGTAATGTGTAGCCTACCCAAAACACATAGTGTTATTTCAGCGCAATGATTTATATTTAAAATACATCAAGAACTGTAAATGTATGTGTGTGTGATTTTATTGTATTGTTTTTAAACCCGACACCTCCTTATGACAGACAAACATGTCCGGTTTAGCGAGGGGCTGCTGTATGATTCTGAAAAGCTTTTCGGGGGTGAAGGTGGGGGCCACACTATAGAATTTGATGGGATTAAACTGACTTTCATTTTTATATATATAACAGTATTAAAATAGGTCAAATGAGGACAGATCAGAATGCATTGTACAGATGACGTTTACATTTAACAAAAACAATGTTATTTTGATTCTTGCACTCTTGCATGTATAGACGTTGTCCTTCGGGCACTCTCTGCTGCAGCAAACCACAAATCAACTGCCGCACAACTCTTGCTAGAGATCTCGCTAAGATGACGAAAATAATATTTAAATGAGTATACTGTGGCTTCCTTCATTAACATATTTTTTCTTAGTACATACGACAAAATGTGCACTTTGCGAATTGTCGCAACGAAAATGCAAACTGCGGTATGTTTGCACTGCGACTGGCCCATCTTAGTACATCTACCCCTTAATGTTTAATATGTATAAATATATGTGTATATGTGTGTATATATATATATATATATATATATATATATATATATATATATATATATATATATATATATATTGAATATAGTTTTGGGAAAAAAAATCAGTTTCTTAAGTACTTTATAGTGTTCTCCAGTGTTCTGAAAAAAAGGACACCAATTCCAGGATGCTACTGTAAAAAATAGATTTGTAATGAATTTTTTAAAGGAAGAGTGTCAAATACAGCCAAAAAAGTGTGGTCCTTGGGGAGCAACCTACTGAAAAATGCTTGGTACTTAAGGGGTTAAGGTGACTGACAATTTTTGGGATGGGGTAATCATGAAGAATACACTTGCACTGGATGGACTAAAAAATGACTGAATCTGCAGCATTGATTCAACAGAAAGGATGCTACATTACAAATACTTATTGATTTATTGACTGTTTTGCTTTTTATGACTCAATTTGTATGTGTGTTGCAACATTCTTTAAATCCCAGTGCTGTCATGTCAGCAGCACATACTGTAGTATGCTGTATATCTTGAAATGCAGGGTAGAATTGATCTGACAGTCGTGAATTGAGAGGTTGTGAGAGACACAAACATGCCCAATCACATTCTCTATGCTTTTGACATACAGCAATACCTGTATGTCAGGTTAAGTTTAAAAAGACAATGGTAATTTCAGTTTCCAACATTCTACATAATAATAACTCAAAATGTTATTGATTAAAGTGACGCAATACAGGTAAAGCATTGAAATCAGTGAAAGTAATTCTTTCTAACCCATTCAAAATCAATTTTCTAACTAAATATTTCATTGGTTAGTCAAGTTTTTAAAATACTGGATGGCACTTAAAACAATTTGAAAACTGAACTACTTTCTGTTCACACTCTAGAGAATTAAATGTATAATGTGAGAGATGCTTACTTCAGATCAGCAGGTTTCCCATTTTTATGTGTGCAGGTAACCTGTCGTGTCTGGTATCCAATCTGCAGGTCCCAGAACTTGCTGTCTTGCCTGTTTTGCCGGTTTCGGTTTCTCTTTTTCTTGATGAGCTCTCTTGTCTCCGGGTCCTTAACCCCCTTCTCCTTGCCTTTATTCTTCCTTCGCTTCCCAGCCTGCCGTGCCTGTCTTGAGTGGGGCAAAGAGCAGCTGCTCCAGGGACCCACTTTCAAGCTGTACATACTCTCCTCTGACTCGCAGGCACTGAATTGACAGGGCTGGAATTCTGTCAGGTTGGGACAAGCTGAACCCCCAAAAAGTGGGGGGGCCAAGACTCTACGAATTCGATGTTCTAACCCTCTGCCGCATGTCTTAGAGCACTTGGACCATGAGGAGAACTCAGAGACAACACAGTCCTGTGGGCAAGGGATGAGACAAGCCTGCTCAAGACGAGGTTTTGGTTCAAAGTATTCACAAATCACACCCTCAGCAGGTGCTCCATTGGATTTTTGGACACAGGACACCTCCCTGATCTGAAGCCCCTCCTCTCCTTTTGTGCACTCTGGACGCTTATATGATCCCGAGTTCCTTAATGCCACTGGTTGGCATTGATCCCAGTCCCCCAGCTGCCAATCATATAACTCCTTGTGCCAGTCACATACCCTAAAACAACTTTGCTGGTTGTCAGGTCTTTCGGTCTGCAGACAGTTTGTATGTAAAGTTGTCCATCCTTCTATGTGGGCACACCATACTGCCCTGCTTTGGCTGCCCCCCAGGCCACATTCACTCCCCATGCATCTTCCCCAGGGACCTGGAAACAGAAAGAAAAAAGAATGTCTTAAAATGTGTGGAACACAAACACTGCTTGATACAAAGGAGTAGGTCATAACTACCGCACTATTGTCAAAATCAAAGCAGGCTAAAGTGGACGCACTAAAGTCTTCCACTCTGAGTCTGACAAATAATTTTACTGGTCAACAGGCTGCTGTTTTTAAGCTGTTAGTGTGACCTTTATTTATCCCAACTGTAAATTATTGTCTTAATAGGATTTGGAATCCTAATGACACAGATATTCCACGGGTCATATAATTATAAATTATATATACTGTATATATATATATATATATATATATATATATATATATATATATATATATATATATATATATATAGATAGATATATATATATAATTTACCAGACTGCCTTTGGTCTATTTTGAGGTTTAAGCTGATTAACCATGCAGGGTTTAAACAGATGAATGGGGCAAGAGTCATGGTCAGAAGATGAAGAGCTTTCCTAAACAGTGCATGTAGAGGATGCAAAGTATTTTAGTACTTCATAGTATGTCATTGTTAAAGGTTTCTGTAGCTTTGGTTTTTAAAAAAAGGATTTATGCAGATTATTTAGCCTTGTTTTCCATAATCAATTTGCAAGGTACCATACTGTGCAAGCCAGCAGCATAGAGCTGAAGTAGATTTCAACAAATATGGAAAATAGTCACTTACACAATTTACAAAATGGTAGTCTGGGCATGAAAACTATAGCTCCATTACTGCTGCACACTTTTCCTAGCAGTGCTGTCTATAGATCATGTGGAAAAAACAAACCCAGCCAGAGATGATAAAAATGTCAGCTGATGAACCAACATACTGAATTACATCTGCAGGGAAAATGTACCGATCCATATCAATCAATAACACCCACAAGCATCAGCTTTAGTTGCAAAGCTGAATACTGGTTCAGGACTGATTTTAAACTAAAGGTTTAGAACACTGGTTCGTGTCTTCAGGTGGTCCGTGGAAAGGTTAGATAATTACGGAAAGGACTCAGCAGCATAGTTTATAGATCCCATTGCAAACCCAGAGACCTTAAAAACTCAGCTACAGATACAGGAAGACATTGCATACATGGAGAATATCTCCAAGTAAAAAAAAAATATCTAAACTCTCCGTCATATATAGTTTTTTGAGTGTCTTAAACGCATTCATTATTAGGGAGTTTTTGTGTATGGCGCTCACATGCACTCAACAAAGCAGCTTGTAAAGTAACACACGAACATGGCAGGCATTGTGTTGCATTAACATACAGCTGTATGGTAATCCAACATACCGCAGAAGCCCTGGAGTGTTATCCCGCTTATAAAAAGAATACAAAAAAAAAAAAAAAATAGTCCCTCAAACAAGATTCTATTATTCATTGTAAACATTAAACTGGAGGTTTTCAACGTTTCCATTTATCCAATTAATTAAAATGAGTGAACCCTCCTTGCTGGTCTCAATCGCTCTGTAAACTGAGCTGACATAACCCGCAATGTTTGCCTTGCTAGTGACACTTAGATACTTAACTCCACTGATTCTCTAGGGCAACCTTTTTAAATGCTGCCCCCTTTTCTTAACATACATTTTATTGCACCGCCGACCCACATATTTAATGTAAATCGCATATTTTTTTCCTAGATTTAACCACAAACACTCCAGATTTAGCTAAATACACAAATGTTAACAGACACATTCTTAAACGTTTTGAAATTTGTACTTTTCAGATATAATTTATTAATGTTGAAAATGCATATCACAATTTTAACATTTAAAATCAGTATGACATTTAAAGCTGGAACAAAGTCTATAAATCTTTTTTTTTTTTTTTTTTTTTTACACTTGGCAAGTCAACAGATAAATCTGAAAAAACATTATTATTTAGCAATTAAATCTAAAAAAATAAATCTGTGTTTTCACAAAATAAATATTTATTCTGCCAGCTAAATCTATGAGTAAATAAGCCCCCGCTCACTGATTTGATTTGGCATTGTATGCTGCAGAGCTGCGCTTACACTATGAGAGCCAATCCTTCCGCTTCCCCGCCTCCTCTGCATACAATGCCAAAATTTTTTTACACATTTAAAAACTTTTGAGAATGTGTTTGTTAACATTTAATTATTTAGCTAAATCTGGACATATTTTTGGTTAAATCTAGGAAAAAATATGTGATTTACATTAAATCCGGGAAAAATGTTAGCGCTTTTTTTTTTACTCTTGGCGTCCGATACATAGAAGCCGCCATTTCGCCTCTGTTCAGTAAAGTTTTAGTGACCCGCCACTTCAAACATAATTCCTCTGGTTCTACAAGTCCTAGAGTGATTGTCAACGGCTCATTTGGAAGGTAAGAACTTTAACTAAATAGCTGTCATTTATGTATTTATTTTACATTTTCTATCCTTTACAAAAACGAATATTTCCAGAACTTCCCCTTTAGTCATAGTCGCGCCCCCTTACTGACTCTGTGCCTATGTTCCTACTTTGCATACTGCACATGCCCAGATATTTTCACCCTGCACTGCGCATGCCCAGATATTTTCACCCTGCACTGCGCATGCCCAGATATTTTCACCCTGCACTGCACATGCTCAGATATTTTCACCCTGCACTGCGCATGCCCAGATATTTTCACCCTGCACTGCACATGCCCAGATATTTTCACCCTGCACTGCGCATGCCCAGATATTTTCACCCTGCACTGCACATGCCCAGATATTTTCACCCTGCACTGCGCATGCCCAGATATTTTCACCCTGCACTGCGCATGCCCAGATAGTTTCACCCTGCACTGCGCATGCCCAGATATTTTCACCCTGCACTGTGCATTGCCCAGATATTTTCACCCTGCACTGCGTATGCCCAGATATTTTCACCCTGCACTGCGCATGCTCAGATATTTTCACCCTGCACTGTGCATGACCAGATATTTTTTTCCTTAAGACCGAGAACATTCATCAAAAACTGCTACCTATTTTTTTGGATGAGAAAGTACGTGTTTTGTAAAGTTCCATTTTACTCCACATGTAATAATTAGTTTTATATTAAATACAGACAGCTGGTGTTACCGAACGATAAACTGAACATAGCTGTATATTTTTTTAAAAATAAAAAAGCAGAAGATAAAAAGGCAACTACAGTATACGCTGACTGCAAATGTTTTACATTAAAGCGTAGTGTTTTCTTGACACAGTAACCCTTAAGTACATCTTTGTAGAATTGTTTTGCAAAGGTATTATTATTATTATTATTATTATTATTATTATTATTATTATTATTATTATTATTATTAATAAGAGATATTTCCTGCTGTAAATTCTGATTATTAAAAAAATAGTAATGTTAATTATATTACATTATTTTAGTCCTTATATATATATATATATATATATATATATATATATATATATATATATATATATATATATTTATCTTTTCAAACTACTCTCTATATAACCACCAAGATGAATTGTTGGATTGTTTTAACTTGACCAAAAACAAATAAATAAATAAATGATGACAATGAAAGTGTGAACAGGGCTTAATATTCCGGGGGGCTGTGAAATTATGAACTGAACAAGCATGAATGAGATCTAAAATGAACATCGTGAGTACTGTATGCAACAACATTCACACCGCTCTGATTTATTTTAGAGATGCCAGCTTTACCTATTCAGCATATTTATCAAGACATGCAAAAAAAAAAAAAAATGCAATACCAATCACAGTAAAACTTGTCAAATCTTGTAAAATCTGGGCCCTCTGCATACCAGCATTCTATATGAAATCGGGTCCCCGGTTCCTGCTTTGGTACCAATGAACCGGATACAAATATTGGGGATCCGCTTCCAGTGACCACTATTATGTTTTTAGTAAAACTGATTATTAAAACATTAATTTCTGTCAAATACATTTGATAACTATAATTGACACGTTCACACTTAGAAAAAAAGGTCAGTAAATTATTTATTACAGCAATAACAGGGTTTTTAATTTATTTTTTATTTTTCATAATTCAATCTCACTTTTACATGAAGTGATGAAAACACTTTGGCTAAAGTGAATCTTCTGCACCTCGAAGGGATCATTCGCAGCTAATCGAAAAAAGGAATTTAACCCCAAGCCGATGGGGTCGTATTTTGGCTTGGGATCCGAACATACACTGACCCTTTTGCACATACCATGTTAATTGTATAAGCTTTGTTATATTTGCAATTAACATGTTTCATATACAAGCACACAATGGCTTTCGCTGTTGTAATAAAACGTTAGGTTGTTCTCATAACCCTGGTTCCCTGAAATAGAAATGTAGCCATTACCTCATGGGTATTAATCCTTTGATACCATCTAACCTGAATCGATATTCCAAAGCTGCACGTAGTGCCCAGTCACTTAAAACATCATCATTTTCTCCTCAAGACTGCTGCAAAAGATGCAGCAACCTTGAAGGTTAATGGTTACATTTCTATTTCAGGGAACCAGGGTTATGATAATAACCTAACATTCCCTTTCAAGTACGAAATGTAACCATTACTTCATGGGTAGACATACCAAAGCTGTCGCAAGGAATATTGCAGACCAAGTGAAAAGCTACAAGGCTCGGCCAAGGCCACCTTGCACTTTACCACAAGGAACCCAGTACAAGTAACAAGGCTAAAATATTGAGGAGAACTCAACTCTAATTTTATGCTGTAAGGGTCGAGCGCGAGGCAACCCTTAACACTCTTTATTTAATAATGTTTAAACAGGTCAGTGAAATCCTAATTTTATTCCATAACCTACCTGCAATTTAAGTAGACCCCTAATAATCATGGATGATATGCTTGCTAGTACTATAATTTAATCCATTGAGAGGAAGGGTATATCAGGTATGTAATATTATTTTCATTAATGCATTGCAAAAGAAACAACGTAGTTAGGCTAAATTGTTTTATTGAAACAAAAATTATAGTACATACAGCGTGTGGACCTAGTCAGCACATACAAGGACAGGCCATTGGGAGAGAATACATGAACCACACATTATGACAGAACCAATTATTAACATAGCAATCTCCTGTGTCGTGAAGCGTGGTTTACGTATTCTCTCGGCAAGTGACCTGCCACTTGCTGTTCTGACTTGCGCTGGTTGTTCTTGCTCTGTGCTACTGCCGCTCGACATGACCGCCACTTCAACATTCAAAACAGAGCCTTGCGGTGACGCAAGCGCATTCTGTCTCTTAAAGGGATTGTTGACTGGCCCTGATTGGATAGCAGATTCCCCAGCCTACTCAGCATTGATTGGCTGGGAGCTGTCACTGCGCCACTAAACACGCCTGCACTGGGTTTTTAATTTCATCAGAATCACGCTTTTGGAGAAGCCACTCCCTGCAGGGCAGACGCGATTGACTTTAACCACTGTGTTTGGGATTGCACTCATTTCATCAGAATAGGGCCCTGTGTACGGTATTCAGATAGTTTGTCATGTACACCTTTATAACGGCCTGCTAATTGATAACATATTAACCAATTTCAGAACGGTTAAGAGTTAAATGTACATTTCTGAATATATGAAGTACATGCATACCCCCAATGCTGCAACAAAAAATGAAATCTACTGTATATATCTGACTCCAGTCTGATGGCTGCGTAGCTCTTATTTGTATGCAGAGAATGACCTTTCAGCTTATGCTCTTCTGAGGTTTCTTCTGCATTGTTAGGGGGTTTCTCCCCATCACTTTCTGAGGTTTCTTCTGCATTGTTAGGGGGTTTCTCCCCATCACTTTCTGAGGTTTCCTCTGCATTGTTAGGGGGTTTCTCCCCATCACTTTCTGAGGTTTCTTCTGCATTGTTAGGGGGTTTCTCCCCATCACTTTCTGAGGTTTCCTCTGCATTGTTAGGGGGTTTCTCCCCATCACTTTCTGAGGTTTCCTCTGCATTGTTAGGGGGTTTCTCCCCATCACTTTCTGAGATCTTCTGCATTGTTAGGGGGTTTCTCCCCATCACTTTCTGAGGTTTCTTCTGCATTGTTAGGGGGTTTCTCCCCATCACTTTCTGAGGTTTCCTCTGCATTGTTAGGGGGTTTCTCCCCATCACTTTCTGAGATCTTTTGGTTTTCCCAGTTGTGATGGGGCTAATCAGTGCTTCCTGACCTCAAAATCCTTTGGGAAGTGGGATTTCTCCTAAATGATTTATATTGCAAACTTTTGTACATCATTTTCATTTTCAATTATCACATCCTGGTGACTTTTTAATTATTATGACAATTTTAAACAGCCCTACATTCAAAAAGGCTCTCAAACACATCTCTCTAAGCACCCACGTGGATGTAAGATATACAATAGTTATAAATACAACAGAACAAATATAGTATGGTTTAGATCCACTGGTGTCCTGGCAACAGTATTTTCCATGTTTAGTACAGTGGTAGTCACAGCCAGCTATTTACCTAGAGTCACGAGACTGTCGCAGTGCAGTAACGCAACAATGACATAGCTTTGCAATCTTGTTTTTTTGAACCACCTTTGAATCAGCTGCACAACCACAAAGTGGCAAAATAAAGCGGAAAAAAATGCATTAAACAAAACAGCAGGGAGCGGGGTGGACTTAAGACTAAGCTTTAAACACAATCGTGCATTTTGTCAGAGCACAGCTAAACTGTTATGCTCTGACGTCAATCGATTGTTCATGCTTGTTCAAACGGGACAAGATAGTTATTGTACTAAAATTTGTACTAAAAGGTTTTGGTATTGCTGGATGCTGAAAGTGGGACAGTTAATCCCTCCCGTCTCACCAGTGATTCCAACATGTAAAGCTGCAGACTTTGAGGTCGGTACTTTGATAGAGCAGAGATTCTACAGTGTAAAGCTATTATTTATTACAGAACATCTGAAAACACGATAAATACGGTATACCACCAGAAAACCCTCAGGATAGTTTATATTATGATTATTATTAGTATTATTATTATTATTATTATTATTATTATTATTATTATTAATAATAATAATAATAATAATAATAATAATAATAATAATAATAATACAGTGAAACCTGCTTAGTTATACTCTGCATATTATCGCCACATTGAAATGTCCAAGCCAGAATATAATGGGAGTCAATGGGAACAAGCTTCTGATAATACCACTTTAGTTATTATCACGCTCCACTTAATAACATTTATAAGCTTTTCAACTGATTTGCACCCCATTTAATATAATTTCAAAAATGTATGCAGCGTCTGTTCTCAATTCAGTGTTTACTTTCAAATTAAATTTGAAAAGTGATGGACAGGAAAAGATTTGGCCATAACCACAGAGACTGAAATAATTGCTCTATCAGGCCAATGAGAAAATGTCACTATGGGAAATGACCTGCCTGTATAGGCCCTACATGTAAATAGGTTGCTGCTCAGAGTTTTGGGCCATTTATTTGTTGTAACATTATTACTAGTACATGATAGGAACTGGTACAGTTACTCTGTTCAAACAGGGAAAAAAAATCAATTTCAAGAAATAAAGACAAGACAGTTTATATTTAAGTACTTAGTTATTGCTTAACGTTGCTTTGGATTCTCTGACATGGCATATAATTGCAATTTTTACAAGCATTTTGATGTGACTAAGACTGAGTTGTGTGTGTACAGTAAAGTGCACTAAATAAAATTAACAGCAAATACGATATTCTATAACATTTGTAAGTACTGTATGTTGAGTTTGTTGTAGGCCTACATAGGCCAACAAAAATTGAAATAAATTACATTTTACTGTAACTTTATATGTATGAAAATTGTGCATACTGTAGTTTGTTGACATTTAACCACAGTAAAAAAAAAAAAAAAAAAAAAAAAAAAACATCATTAGATGTTATATTAACGCTGTTGTTGTTTTTATTATTATTATTGGTAGCTGGAAATGATTATTTTGCCAGATTATTAGTAAACTCCCGATCATATTAACTCTGAGTATTGAGGCCATTTCTGCCCAGTACCTTTGAAGTGATGTTAGTGGGTTTGGCTGACTTAATATTAATAATAAAACTGATAAAACATAACAATAATGTTGCTTTAAAACAAACAAAAACTAAAAATACAGATTTAGCAAACAGTCCCATCATTTCCGGTGCAATAGAACACCTAATATTTATTGTATATATATATATATATATATATATATATATATATATATATATATATATATATATATATACAGTGCCTTGCAAAAGTATTCAGACCCCTGACCAATTCTCTCATATTACTGAATTACAAAAGGTATATTGTAATTTCGTTCTGTTTGATATTTTATTTTAAAACACTGAAACTCAAAAACAATTATTGTAAGGTGTGACAGGGTGAATGAGCGGTGACGTCACGGCAGAAGCAGGGACGGAAAAAAATGACACCAGGGCAAGTACTGCAGTTCAAAGTAAGACGCGGCTGGCTGCTGTTTTTATTAAATAACAAAAATAAATAAAAGGTTTGAACAAAAAAACCCACTTTGTGCTCGCAGAGCAAAATAAAAGGGTAAACACAAAATAAAATAAACTATACAGGTCAGGCTGGGCAGTCGCTGTCACTGTTCCTGTAAAGTATACTTAAATGTCTAAGTCTCGTTTTCTCACGTTCTCTCCGCTCTCGTTCCTCCTCCGAACTCCCACCTCGAGCTGGAGAGCTGCAGGCTTTTTATATTCATGTGACCATCTCCCAATTAGCAACAAAATTAATCACTTAATTAATTCGGGAGATGGCCACCTTCTGCACGAGTTTAATTATTCCTGGCAGAGGACGAGCACCAATCTCGCCTCTGCCAGAACACGTTTTAAAAATAAACAAACACTCGGCTATGCCGTCCTAAATACATAGATAATAAATCCTGCGACGCTCGCCGTCATATAAAATACAATACAAAATTATAATAAACAAATACAAAATAACACAGGGGCGGAGGGGTACCCCGTTCTAAAAATAAATAAACAAAACAATGTACAGGGCACCTCGCCCTGTTACATAAGGTGACATTGGTTTTATGTTGGGAAATATTTTTAAGAAAAATCAAAAACTGAAATATCTTGCTTACATAAGTATTCAACCCCTGTGCTGTGGAAGCTCCCAGTTTACACCGATGAAAGAAATTGCCCTAACGAGGACACAATTACCTTACCATTGGCCTCCACCTGTGAACCATTAAAGTTGCTGTCACATTTTGTGGATAAAAACCCCACATTGGTCAGGCTGTGAATCTGAAGGAAAATGAAGACCAAATAGCATTCTACAGAAGTTAGAGATAAAGTAATACAAATGCATAGATTAGGGAAAGGGTACAAAATAATATCCAAGTGTTTGGATATCCCAGTGAGCACAGTTGGATCAATAATCAGGAAGTGGAAGCTGCATCACACCACACAGGCACTGCCAAGAAAAGGCCGTCCCTCAAAACTCAGCGCTCAAACAAGAAGGAGACTTGTGAGAGAAACCACAGAGAGGCCAACAATCACTTTGAAGGAGCTACAGAGTTCAGTGGCTGGGAGTGGAGTAATGGTGCCCCAGTCAACCATATCAAGAGCACTGCATAACACTGGCCTGTATGGGAGGGTGGCAAGAAAGAAGCCGTTACTCAAAAAGTACCATCTGAAAGCACGTCTGGAGTTTGCCAGAAAGCATGAGAGTGACCCAGCTGCGATGTGGGAAAAGGTTTTGTGGTCAGATGCGACCAAGATAGAGCTTTTTGGCCAAAACTCAAAGCGCTTTGTGTGGCGCAAACCTAACACTGCCCATGCCTCAAGACACACCATCCCTATAGTGAAGTATGGTGGTGGCAGCATCATGCTGTGGGGATCCTTCTCATCAGCAGGGATTGGGCATCTTGTCAAAATTGAAGGAAGAATGGATGGAGCAAAATACAGGGAAATACTGCAAGAGAACCTGCTTCAGTCCGCTAAAAAACTGAAGCTTGGGAGGAAATTCACCTTTCAGCAGGACAATGATCCCAAGCACAAGGCCAAAGCAACATTGGAGTGGCTCAAAAACAAAAAGGTGAATGTCCTACAGTGGCCCAGTCAAAGTCCTGATCTCAATCCCATTGAGAATCTGTGGCACTATTTGAAAATTGCGGTCCACAAGCGTCGTCCAACCAACCTGAACAACCTGGAGTAAATCTGCCAAGAAGAATGGGCCAAAATCACTCCGACACTGTGTGCAAAGCTGGTACATACTTACTCCAAAAGACTTAAAGCTGTTATTGCAGCGAAAGGTGGCTCTACCAAATATTAATGTATGGGGGTTGAATACTTATGCAAGCAAGATATTTCAGTTTTTCATTTTTCTTAAAAATATTTCCCAACATAAAACCAATGTCGCCTTACAATAATTGATTTTGAGTTTTTTGAGTTTTAAAATAAAATATCAAACAGAACAAAATTTAAATGTACCATTTGTAATTCAGTAATATGAGAGGATTGGTCAGGGGTCTGAATACTTTTGCAAGGCACTGTATATATATATATATATATATATATATATATATATATATATATATATATATATATATATATATATATATAACCAGTTTGGAATATTAGGTTATTTGTTTCTGAGTAACATCAGGTTTTGGAAAATGTAACGTTGAACTTTCTGTGCACTGGTCCACATCTACTGTACTGTATTTCATTGGCTTTAGTTTAATGACCAAATTCTATCGTGTGGCATTTCCTTTTTAGAAGGTGGCCATCTATAATGACCTGATCTTCAGCATGTGACACCTGCTGGCGAAAAACATGGTATTTCAGTAGTAATCTGTGACAAACCACTTTCTGGACTGTTAGGCAATTTCGGACAGCACTTTGGCGATAAAGAGCTCTTGTGAGGGCAAGTGAATACATTGATCGTAGAAATAATAACACGTATGTGTTAAGGAGGGGTGTCTCTGAACAAATCCAGGTGACTCTAAAAAAATGCAATTGTTTTCAAAAGAGAAAGCTTTGAATAGGAAATGAAGCAGCATTTACGGAAACTATAATAAGATCTAAAATGGAAAATTACCTATATTCTGAAAGCTTACAGTATGTCTGGACCATAGCCCATCACAGTGAGACAAATGGGAGGCTGCCTTATACGGTAATAACAGTAATACTGTAACATTGTGTAACCTTTTCTCTTAGCTTCTGTTTAAAATAATACACTTCTTAGCAATTCTAAAGATTCACAACTATGCAATATTGTACGTTAGGGTTTTGAAAAAAAATTGGTGTACAATAAGTGGCAATTCTTTTAAAAAATCTGATATTATTATTTCTTATTTGATTTTAACCCAAACTTAAAACTTGAAAATCTAGTTCTGGGTATTGGATGAAATTACAATAAAAAAGGCCTGTTGTGTTTAAAAAGTAAGGATGAAATTAAGACAAATATGAACTCAGCTCCCATTGTTCTCTGGTGCAGATGGCTGCTTGTGTTGCTTGTTGGTACACTGCCAATTTGAGTCATCAGAGTGGCTTCAAGGGACATTTGATATTGCGTCGCCATGATCCATCATTTTACACATCATTTTTAAATATTTTACCACTAGCACAGTTTACAAGGTTCTAAACAAGGCAATACATGTTGGTATACTTTTGATGATATCATTACTTACAATTATTACAATGCTTAATAATTCAGCCATTAGAATTATTATTATTACATTGTTACTTGGACAATTCCCCATTATGGATCAACCAAATCTATTTTTATGAACTCTCAAGCAGTGTCTTACATTGTCCCACACATTTATTTAAATAAATATTTCAACCTTAACTTTTTGGTTAGAGTAATATCTGGTAAGTCATACACTGTGGTAACACCTTCAGTACTACTGTACATGGCAGGGCCGCCGAGAGCCATCATGGGCCCTGGGGAAGGATTGGTATGTCCCACTGCCGTCCCCCCCCCCCCCGTCCCCCCAATGGTACTACAATCATCCGCCTTCGTAGTATACTGTAGTCTAAACCAAGCAATGATACTTGCAATCTTAGCAGTGTCTGAGGAAGGTCATTTCAACCGATACAGTATTCTGATAATGGGTTTGAAGGAAACTGTCAACGACGCGTAGTAAGTTTCAATATCTCAATTAAAATCTGCAGCAGGATAGTTTACTCTCTCAAAGTAGTTATGTTTAAGTTATTTACAGTATTCAAACTTTTTTTTAGGTAAGTGAATAAATATTTATTTTATACAAACCCCACGTGTAATAGTCATTAATTGGAAGCTTACTTAACATCAAATAACATACGTTTTTAGCATAAACTACATTTTAATGGTGTTGCTATACACTATTTTATTTATCCCGTGCCAAAAATAAACCACTCATCTCTAAAATATATTTGAATTTTAAGCAATATAACGGATCATTCTTTAATTGTGTTTACCACAAGCTGAAGAAAGTACTTTATTTATTTTACACAATACAATTTTTCTAACAAACTGCTGCAACACATTGTTTTGAGCAAATTATAATAGAATAATTCATACTGTGGTATATATTGTGCAACTTTGGGGTTCTTTAAAAAAATACATAAAATTGCTATGCCTTTTTTTCAGCTTTTTGGTGTAGTAAAATATGAAATGTGAAAGTTCAAATCATTCTGTGAAAGGAAGTGTCTGACAGCGTCTGGATACACAATCATTACACAACAGAAGCACATCGGCTCGGTGTGCAGTACGGGAGTTTTTCTTTTTAATGTGGTGGTGGGAACGCAAAGGGTCTTGTGCAGGGCTAGCTGTTTTAAAGTGTTTAATATATATATTAAAAAAAAAAGTTCCCTCTTCATCAGGGCCCCGGGGAAATTTCCCCGTCCTCCTCGCCCTCTCGGTGGGCCTGGTACATGGTTCCTTGTAACAGGCAGCAAATCCCAGGGCATGCACAGTAACTAATGTGAATCCAAACAACATCCATCACCTCCAGTTGATTTATCTGTTGTTCCCCTCTTCAATAAAATACCCTGTCCAAAAAACATGGAGTTGAGGTTGCTTAGTAACCTAAGGCAATACTGCTGTAAAGTCACTTAGCCCAACAATGAATAGTGATCTTGCAATTAGATCACATTTATGTAATACTCTGTACAGTATAAATATGATCTAGAAGCCTAACGTATGCCTCATTTTAATAAGTCTCTAAAACATCATTATATAGCCATCACATGTCACATTTCAACATAAGACTTCATCACTAATGGCAAAATAAATGAATTCTAAAACCTGGTTTTGCATTCATTGTTTTAAAGTTGCCTGGAGTAAAAAAGAAAAAAGACTGTAATCAGAACAAGGATATGTAATTTACCCAGTGCACTTTGAAGAGAAAAGCTTTCTGATGAATTATTACTTTTTTGTGCCTGAAGCCACTATGTCATTTTACTATTGACAGCATTGGCTGCTTACTCACTTTCTTTGCTTTTAACCTGCAATCTGTAAAAAAAAAAAATAAAGTGTTATATTATTTGTCATGCAGTTACATTATATTTTTGTTGATATTGATTTTGCATATATTTTTCATCAAAAAAACTGTAAATGCATTACAGTGCAGTGTACATTAAAGTGAACCAATTATTTGGAATACATTATTTCAGTGTCCATTTTTCTTTAGTTTTTTTGGTGGTCCCCATACCAGCTTATCTTAATTATTGTAAGATACAAATGTTGATTGACTCAGTGAAAATAAAATAAAAAGGGGGAACTGCCTGTTGTAGAATGCCTGCTTTCTGTGACTTTGCTGGAATCAGTGGTGGTATGTGTGACTGTGACAGAGTACTTTCTCCAGGGACAGATACAACACCAGGGGGTCATGTATCAAACATTTCCGACGGCATTAAGGCTATAGCACCGAGTTTACGTCGGCCTTAAAATTGCCCCGTGTGTATCATGACACTTTTGGCAAGTTAAAGCCCTCCGTCGCTCATTAGCCATGCATTTTAAGGTGTGTCAAGCCTTAATTATATGCATGGGCACATTGTAGGTGTGGCTCATTTGTAAATAAAGTCTGTGATATTAAAATGAGATTTATGAAGCGGCTGAACATCTGTGCCGGCTCTAAAAGGGTCCACAAATAAGTCAAATTTCAAGCTGGTCTTATTTGGGTGCAGAGAAAAAGTCACAAAGCAGCTTATAGGAAAGATCATTATGGCAGCATTTTAATATCTCCAGAATAGGAACATAATTCTAGGAATTATCAGTGCAACCACAATGGTAATTATTCAGGTCTCTGGGTTATAATTAGGGGTCTACCTAAATCGCGATCTGACGGAAATCGTGAAATTGAGGGGTCACCACGAAATTCACCTCATTTAGGAGTCAATGCATACCGAACAAGTATGGAGAGGATGCAAGCGAAGCAAACTACGGATCTTCCTTCTGTAAGTAGCCCTTTTTTATTCCGTCGCCGTCCTGTGTGCATTGCGCTTAAGCAAAAAACAAACAAACAAAAAAGTCCACAAATAACATTTCCCCCCCCCCCCCCCCCCCCCCCCCCCCCCCCCCCAAAAAAATATCCAAAGCGGTTAACGTTCTTGTTTATCTATCAGTGCGTCTGTACTGCTTTTCTGTGACCTGTACTGTGCGGTAGGGGGTTGGACAAAGTCAGTGCTGCATTGTTTTGATTTAGGTTGCTAAAATCTAACTTTCGGCATTGGAGGTAAAATAGTAGAAATGGACGACAAAGCAAAAAAAGCAAAGTATATTTTAGTGATTGATCGTGTCAAGATATTTCCCAAAGAAGCTGTACATGCAGATGGAGGTAATTGTTTTGCATATCTTAATGTGTCTTTCGAGAAAATACGATCGATCGCTATTTAGCTTCAGAATCACACATTAAACAAAAGGCTACTACAGAGGCTGCTGAACAGAACGTAAAATAAACAGCTTTCAGAAACCAAACTGGAAATTCAGCCCAGACAAAAAGTATTCCTGTCGGCAAGTTAAATCAGTACTAAAACGATCCAGCACAGCCACCTCGCTTCAACCTGCTGCTTACTTTTTCGCAGTTGGAATTTTAGACCCGAATAGCCACGTTTTCTTTGTTTTGACTGTACTAATAAAATAAATTATTGGATGGGACAAATAACAGGACAAAGAATATGCTGCATATATTGCCATTATTAAGGTAAGCCAGATGCCCTTGGGTAAATGAGTTTTGGGGCTGTTTCTAATCGATTTCCACATCTGTATAACTTGGCAAAGCTTTGCCTTAACTTCCAACGAATTCAGTGGATGCAGAACGTGCAGTCTCAATGTGGGCAAATCAACTAGAGGGGAGTGCTGCATGCTTGCCTTTAACAAATGACAGCACTCTGTTTGAGTAAGGAAGCAAGTACCACTATTTTTAGGCTTTATAGTGTTCTGAAATACTGTCTACTTAGGTTTGTTTAATGTTTAAACAGGTCCGCGAAATGTCAGTGAAATCCTAATTTTATTATGCAACGTGAAAAATACGTAAATTTACTGTGATTTAAGTAGACCCCTAGTTATAATATACCGTACTTGTAAAACAATTGGGAAACTTGAAATAAATAACTAGTATATTGTTGTTGACTTAGGAGAAGTCTATAATCAATGAAACCCGTTGTTTTAGCGTTATCTAAAATTGGTAAATGTAACACTCACCGTTCTATAAGAATGACTCATTGATGTTTCATGACTAGGTTGAGGAGGTAACAGATACTGTTATGTGTACTGTTTCTAAAATAGTAGATCTGTCAGGATAAATCTCATGTTAAGAAAACATGATAGATGTGGTCTGTGTTGCTGTATACTGTTTGTCACAAGGAACTGTAAGTGAATTAGACTGAATCTATTAAGGTTAGATTACAGTAATTCTATTCCTATGAATGCTGACTGTCATATATGGAAATCAGTAGACATGTTTCGCACACATGATAAATGGTGAACTATAAGTTTGTAAGACCATGCCATGAAAATGCATTAGATTTCCCTATTAAGAACACTGTTGTAGTAGTACTGATATAGACACTTTCTAACATAGAACTAGTAACTATTTAATACTGTTAAGTAATTCTTTACCAAATTTCAAGCTTTTTACTCCCTTTTACAAGAAATACCTGAATTCCTGGTGCGTGTAAAATGTATATTTCTGAATCATGGGAGCATAAGTGCTCGAATTCACGGAAGGCAAGGAAGAACCAATATTCTGAAGAATGGCTAAAATCAGCTTTGAAGAGAGCCGTAGCTCTTTGCCCTACAGGAGACTGAAACAGTAAATGGAAGCATAGCCAGCAGCAGGACCTAAGGTCAGCTAAGGTCATATACTAGCCGTACAGAAGAATTGCAACGAGAACACTTCTATGAACTACATAACTCTTTAATTGCAAAGCATTATCTGAACTGAGTTACGTTTGTTCAACAGAACTATTTTCAGTTGGAAAACTGCCAACAACAACGATAATGCTGCAAGACTTGAAGATCAACAAGCTGATCTCCATTTGAAAATAACTATTTGTTTATTGCGAGCCTACGCAACAATGCGTACTTCAAGCAAAGTAACATCTTCTTTCATTGGGACTTCAGATCCAAAGAGCTGCAGTGTTCATCAACACAGATTGACTTCTTTATATGGAAATCGATAAGTATTCAACATATCTAATATTAAATACTTTATGACTCGAGAAAGTAACTGAAGCAAATACTATCAAGTTAAGTGGTTAAACTGTTCTAGGAATAGAATATAACTTCCTGTTTTAGAGTGTGTAAGAAATGTATTTTGTTTGTTGAAATGTGCAATTCAAAGGAATTGCCTTGTAAATGCAGAGAATTTGATCATTGCCCCATTTCTGAGTTACTTTGAAATGGTTAAGCATAGCAACACCCAGATAACTCGGCAGTATCTGGTTGTTGCTTTATATCACGGTGATCACGGGTAAGTCTCGGACATTATCATTCACGTTAAATTATCAATCACAATACATGTAGTGTGCACGCTATGGTATGTAAATTAGCCAAATAGTGTGCAAGTAAATTAATGCGTTCTCTGTTAGTAAATGCAGCAGTACATTTAGGTTTATGGCGCATGTTAGGCTCACTACTTAGTGTGCACATTACAGCTACATTTAGTGCCCTTTTGTAAATTAGGCCCAATGTAATGTGTCTATAAACTTAACAGTTTAAGGGCCTCATTTACTAAAGGTCACTAAACTTACTAACAGAGAACACATTCATATATGTGCACACTATTTGGCTCATTTACACGCCATTTAGTGTGAGAGATAATTTAATACACACGGTAATGTCCGAGACTATACGTGACCACTTTCATATAAAAAGCCCTAGCAGTCCAGGCGTATCTTTTGGTCAGTATCTTACTGTGAAATGTGGTGGTGGCTTACATTGACCGAAAGTCAGCAATCTGGTAGAAGCCCACTTTCACGTCCTGTAAACCTGGCCTCTGTGTGGGAAATGTAATATAATTCCCAGTGAGCTTTAGCAGGGCATGCAGTTGTGTTATACACATGAGTAGCTACAGCTTTTAAAGGCAGGGAGCCTGTGAATCCAACTAAATATAGTGCACTGGATAAATGTCTGAAGGGACACAGATCTAAAAAATAATAATGATGCAAACACACACAGAAGATATGAATACAAGGTAGTTAGAAATAGTTAGAACCCTGGGAGTCTTGCTTGCTCCCGCGACAGACACATAAAAAAAATCTTTACATACTTAATTGCAACTGGCAGAGTAAATAAAACATATTATTGCTATATGTGCGATCCTCTCTGTATAATCCTGCATAAAACGGAAAGTAAGAAATCGACTATTACTTCTTAATTTCATATACTATAGCTGTTATTTTATTTTAATTTTTTGTAAATTGCAGGTTATTAAATAGGTTGCAGTTAAAGCTGAATGACATACTTTAAAATACATTGTTAATAATATTAATAAGTTTTCTCTTTAAGGATTTTTGCTAAAATGAAGTATTTTTAATTTAATTTAATTTTAACTGTATACCATTTCATGTGTAAGCACAACTACCTAGACAATCAATTATCATTTCTGGACTTTTTCTGTTCAAACTCAGCAAGATGTATTTATTTTGTGTTAGGGAATCGGGATCAGAGGAACAAATCTTTTGAATTGATTCACTAAACTGAATGATCAAACGAAATTGAGTCAGTAAAAAGAATCAAACTGCACAGCACTAGTTTTCACCCCTGAAAAAGAGGTTTAAACAGAGCGCCTATCAGTGGTTGAAGCCTGGTTTCCATACACACTAATTAATGATCACTTTAATGCGTGCACTAAAATGAACGTCCTTCAGTAAATACCATGTGAATACAGCCCATCTCATTATTGTGAGCTGGATTTCCAGCATGCATTACCATAAAATTCACATATTCATTCTGATTACCATTGTGTGAAGCACTAAAATTAATGTGTGCCATAATATGCCAAGTATCGCACGTGATAGTAAATACGGCAATCATGAACATGCACACTAATTTCAATTATTGCACACCATAAAGTTATACATCAAATGTATCCATATTTATACGTGGATATTGAAGCGCAACCGTATGTGTTTTTTAGGCTTGTGGCATTGCGTGTTAAGTCTGTTAGTAACAACATGTATAAACTTTTTTTTTTTTTTTCTCCAGATCTCTAAGTAATTGAAGTGCCACAGAAATTGCTTTCATGCGGTGTAGCTGTCCTCTGAGTAGCCTAACCAGTCATTTCATATTTAGCACAATGAGGACAATTCTGAGATTCGGTTTGTTAAAAATCTTAAAATCTAAGTCTGAAAAACAAACACATTTATTTGTTTGTATCAATGTTTGAACATATTATAGATGCTGACTGTGCAGTGTTCTGTTGAATTGTTCACAAAAGTGTTTTTTTATTTTTTTTTTCTATTAAGTGAGGTTTAATGTAATAATTTAAGGAATTATCATGTGGAATATAACACGAGTATGACTTTTTCTGTTTAGATTCTTCTGATTATCATCCAAAATGAAAATATGTCAAAAGATGCAGTGACTTTCAAATATGGGTATTGAAGCATCCAAAGAAGCACAGGCTTGTAGGTATTTTCAAAACACTGCACTCAACGCTGTAAAGCTTAACATCACTTTTGTACGGTTTCACATAGCTTTCGGCAACATTTTTTTCGGTAGCAGCTATTATAGATTGTTGCACATATGTATTCAAAGCCTAACAATGTTTTAGCCCCTGGCAAGATTAGACACAATGGATTTAAAAATGGTAAAAAATAAATAAATAAAAAAAATCTGTCTTCAAAAGTAAACATAACATGAACAGCATAGGTCTCTACTACAAGGTTGATATACATTTAATTAGATTATGAGCTCAGTGTACTGTAGCGTTCTGTGCTATGGAGGTGAGGCAGACTCAGGGGAGACCAGATGGGATTCTGCTCTTCTTTTATTCCTTCTTGATAAAATAAACAACAACGAATTCCAGTTTGGGCCGGGGTTCACACCAAAATAATAAAAGCTATCACGTGTTTGCTTCCTGACAAATTAACAATAAAGAACAGTAATATTAGAGCTTTGGTTCCTTATACCCCTTCTCCACTGGCACATCCGACCATTGAGGGCTCGGGACGGTACGGGTATGGGTGAGCCGAGCGAGAACCAAACCATGAAACTCCGGCCTCACAAGATCTGAATCTGGCTCCGAGCCAAACCCGGCCAGGGGCGGGGTTAAGGATTTACGTCAGTTCAGCAACGATACACTGTACAAATTCGGTGCAATCCGATTGCATGTGATCGGATTGCAGCCCGTGATTGCATGGTTATCGTATCATTATTGCACAGTGCAATCGGGCTTGATCGGATTGCATCCTATCGCAAGCTGTCGAGCAGGGCTCTATTTTCATGTAATCGGATGTGATCGCCGTGGACAAGTATCCAATCAGTGAGCAAGGAGGAGTCACATGACAACATCTACGCTGACAGGAAAGAACCTGAACTTGGCAGAAGACAGCCGGAGAAGCAATGTCGCATTCTGCTCCTGTACTCGCAGTCATACACATGAAACTGTGGTAAAAGTTTTAAAAGTTTTCTATGAACGTACAAGTTTACAAGCCCTGGTCAATTTAAACATTCTAATAAAAGTAAAGGAAGGGGAAATACAACTACAAAGTAATCAATCAATTTAAGTAGCTAACCAAGAAAATGTTAGCAAATTAATCCAACCGAAGTACGAAAGGTGAGTTATTTGTGGGGTTTAATAAAGTGTATAAGTGTTGAGTGTTTAAAATTTTAAACATAAAACTTAAACCCCCACAAATATTTCACCTTTTGGACTTTGGTAGTATATAATATCAATTACTGAGACAATTACTCCTGTTTAGTAAGAATAATAGCCTATATATATATATATATATATATATATATATATATATATATATATATATATATATATATATATATATATTCTTTATCAGATAAATGACCATTCTTCAGTGATTATTATCTGAAGTATAATTTCTTTAAGGAGCTTGGGAGTGTAAGTCATAGTCACCATGAAACAGCAGTTATTTTTTGATAGTCTGAATACTGGATACATGTATATTGAATCACCTGCCAAATGAGTGTCTACCAGAGTTCTGTCTGTCAGATCGCCTGTATTTCTTATTGTGGCTGATAAACAAGCTTCCTCTATAGGTACTTGATGTTTCTACTTGACAGTTACTGCATCGATGATGACGTTGGCTTATAACAGCTGCTGTTTTAATAGATAATTTTAAGCATTTGAAGATTTTAATATGCACACTACACATAGCGAACGCATTGTGCTTGCTGTGCGGACAGTGGAAAGGGAACATGGTACATACACACTCTGGAAATATTTATGTCCAGCAACGGCACTCACCCAAAGATGCATGAAGAAGTCATCAACACACTCAGTGATGAATAGGAATTCTACAAGCAACTATCCAGCAGCTCATTAACTTCCCATGAATTGTAATTGTGATCCCCAATACTTTTTATTGAGTAAATATGTAAATCAGAACTTTCAACAGATGGTGAAACCTGCTAAGCATTTATTGTATCATAAACAGTTATAGTATACAAATCCAGGCATATCTATGCAAGTACAGATAGATAAATTAATTGAATGCTCAAGTACCAGACTGTCTACTATGCTACTGATGCCATGTTACTTGGAAAATAAATAAAAACCTAACACACTCCTGCAATATAGGCATCCCATAAAGAAAAACAACAGGAAATGACAATACAATATCAAAACTATATTTTGATGACAATTGTGTTGCTAAGGACAAAAAACAATTATAACTGGCCCCCAAAATACTTCTCTAACGATTATGTCATGATTTTGTAGTCATGCTGTTAGTATAATTTTGACTAACAAATCATTGTTGTGCATGTGCAGCTCTTACAAAGCAGATATCAATATTACTGAAACTAAAAGAAAACTATTTCAGGAATAATTTGTATATTGAATTCGGGAAGGACTAAACGAAGCCCTGATTATGTTTTGCCTCTCAGTACTGTGATGATTGGTACTTAACATTAATTGTTTTAAACAACAAAGCTGCACTACAATAGGCTTCATCAAGCAATAGACGGAAGCACACAAAGCCTTCTATGCAAAGCTCTTTCTTCACTTACAGCAGCTGCTATGCTCTTTATTGTCCCCTGGCTAAATAAACACCACTGGCTATTAATGTATACATTAATGAATGTATGTATTTTAAAGTATTATTGAGCCCAGACTTGCTTTTTATCCTTAGTTTATGTAAGTAAAGAAAGAAAGGGATAATAAATTGTGAGGTAGTTAAAGGCAATTAAATAGATTTATAAACAACTTTAAGCCACTGTATTTCCAAACACTATAAAGCACAATGTAAGTAATACATGCATGTAGAATACATGAAATAGAACAACTCTTTGATAATGTTTTTATCCGAATTTACCCACAGTTAGTTTAAGGGTTATCATTTAACATAATGGTGCAGGTCACATAAAATTAAAATGAAGCATGATATACAACATGCTTGAGCTACAGTACCTCATTCCAGTGAGACATACGTGTTCAAACTAACAAACTAAATATAATATTAATTGCCCTCAAGTATTTTGCAGTGACCTTTACTGGGTCCTCCTGGTTACAAGCCCTTTTCTTTAACCACTGGACCACACAGCCTCCTTATATATGCCGCTATGTTTTAGTATGTATAATAACACGTGTATAATAATACATATTGTTACATGTACATTGAATACTAATAACATCCCTATTGTTTATGACGGATAATGTTTTAAAGGAATCTATACATCTGTCATTATTGTAAGTCACTCCCTTGTGAAACCTTTGTCCTAGAAATGTCTATATATTTAATAAGCTTCGGCTAGATACTGTAGGTGTTTGCCAGTGTGCACTCTCAAAATATAATTATGCTTCTCCATTTATTAATTGCACATAACTTTTGATGTTTAAACAACTGTACCTGTTTCGTTCCTCAACCATTTTGAAATCACCAGATTTCATAGAAACAAACAGAACCATCCATACACAAACTTATTAAATGTTTTGAACACCCTAAATAAGATTCATTTAGTGGTCGATACAATGTATTCATTTATCTTGTTACCTTTATATAACATACATTTTCCTGACAGTATCTCTGGAAATAATTATTTCCAGCAAGGAAAGCAACCCAAGCATGACATTACTGTGAATCCTGCAATGATCTGATAGCAATCATCTGATAAAGCTCGAGATATTTTGTTGCATGACGCTGTGCAATCATAGCAAGGAAGCAATGATGTCTGTACCTTTTAGATTTTGAGACAGAGATAAATCATTCCTGACCCTGGGAACCCTTATGTTCAACTGTAAGCTCTCAATATCTAAGCGACAGCAAATTACAAAATAATCTCTTCCAGGTGTTGCTGTTTCTATCCACACCAGGATGGGGGAACAGCATGAAGATAGCAGTGTCAATAGGTAATGGCTTGATTTATGGTTCTACAGTTGTTGCTCATTTTTATGCAACCTTTTATGATGTGCATGTCCAGTATGGAATGTGATAGCATAATTTGGAGTTACCAGTATTTTTAAATATGTTTTCTCTAATAGTATACAGTATGTGAATACCAGATAACAGCATATGAAGAGACATTTATCAATAATTATTAAGTGTTATAACAGGCACGTTCAATGTCTGCAAGTTGGCCATGCAGTTGTTATATCTATGTTGGCTGGATTCATTAAACACTATGTAATAATACAAAATAAAATAAAAAAAACAATGATAGTAACACACATCTCCTAACATTTCCTCGCATTTCTGATGTTCTACACATGAATCCATATTGGAGTAGCATAGAGTATACTGCTCCAGTGTGAATAATTAAGATCAAACAGATACAATCTTACCAGTGAATGGACTAGCTGAGAAGCACGATGACTTCTCTGCAACTGAACGAGAGAGAGCTATGATGACTTTCTAGTAAAAATACTGAGATGTTTCCATGAATACAGACACAGAGCATTTAGAGGGGAAATGGGACTGTCCAGGTGATAATGTACAAATAATAGTGACTGGTTCTGGCATGGTTGTGATTGCACATTATCTTCTCTAGAATAAGTAAATCCCAAAACTATGACACACCAACAGAGGATAAAGAAACAATGCTGACAATGCTGTAATACCTATTCATCTGCCATAGTCTGTTTTAATATAATTCTAGCCATGTCACTAAATGTATCTGTAAAAGTATTATCTGTGCTATCATGTATAAATGACAGAATTTCTACAAATGATAATGGATGGATTAACAAATGTGTGCCTCACAAAATGCACTATGTAGTACATGTACTGCCCACTGACAGTAATTTTAGTGAACAATGGCCCTTCATATGAAGGTGTGCTGATTCGATTTTGGAAATGATCTGACTGGTCATCTCAAACAATCTCACTGTGACTGACCACTGAGAGGAACATTATCTAACAGGTTTCCACAGACTGAGAAATTGTTGAAATTAATCTTACAAACACACTGTCAAGGTAATTAAAAATCAATTGAGATGCTTTAGTTGACAAAATCATGAGTAGGTGGGAATTTAAGACCATGAGCATTCATGCATTTCAGCTTAACTAGGTCACAAAAGAAAATACAAATATCAGTGACCACCTGCAGTTTTCCATCAGATACCCTGTCAGGGCGAGCATGTTTGTTTTCCTATTTCTTAAGAATGCAAAATATACTGAGAATAAAAGGCTGCATATCAATGAGAAATATTGAAAGTAAAATCAAGGATTAAGTGCTGTTTCTACTACAGAGTAGGTGAACTGAAGGTTAAACTGTAATTTCATTCTTCATTCTCACAACGCACTGATATATTATTTGCATCAATTGAACTGAAACTACTGCAACTGGAGGCAATTCAGCAAGAGAAAGCTCAAGTCCTGTAGCACCTGTGAGGTGGTAATGACTCATTGCATTACTCTTGCACCTGCTGGAAACAAGTTACAAGCTCTAGCCAGCACAGCACAAAGCAGCATAGTAGAAAAATAAATACAAATGTGAAATAGCCGTATTGTTCTTGCCCCCTTCCATCTGCTAACCACTGCTAATAATACAGGTTAATACTTTCAATTTGAATTTGACAAATACAATGCCAATCAAAACATTTTTTTTTTTTTTTTGCAAACATGAAATATATTACATCTAAAGAGATTTGCTGCATTCATAATGTGATAAACTGTTCAGGGCAAATTTGAATGTTAGAGAATAGGGCAGTTGCAATGCGTTCATATTATACTGCATATTTAAAAAAAAGTAATTTAAAGCTGGTATAACAAGGAATCATGGAGGCAGTGTGGTCCAGTGGTTAAAGAAATGGCCTTGTAACCAGGAGGTCCCCAGTTCAAATCACACCTCAACCACTGACTCATTGTGTGACCCTGAGCAAGTCACTTAACCTCCTTGTGCTCCGTCTTTCGGATGAGACGTAATTGTAAGTGACTCTACAGCTGATGCATAGTTCACACACCCTAGTCTCTGTAAGTTGCCTTGGATAAAGGCGTCTGCTAAATAAACACATCATAATATTAATGCTGTTTTTTTAAGTAGAATTTAAACATTTCTGTGTTACTTGCATAAGGTTATGCCTTGGAGCTTCCTTACTTTGTACACACAGCACCCATTCTATTGTTCAACTGCAGGACTGGTTTCTAATCTCTTGGTTGATCTCAATAAAATGTTTTTTATGTCAATTATTCTAAGTGAGTACTTATTGAATGAGGTGTGATTAACAGTGGCAATTAGCTTTGGCAGGCCAGAGCTGCAATAATTGCTCAAACATTCTCAACACCTGCCCAGATGACTAATCATTTAAATGAAGCAAAACAGTCGATTTTGACTAAGAGTGTCAGATTTGATTTATAAGTGTTTGTTCCTGTAATAAATTTGTTTGCTTGATATAAACCTTGACGTGTCACTACAAATTACAGTATTTAAAATATAAAAATGTAGATATAATTAAAAGATGAGACACATTTCAATAGTTTGCCTTTACCAATAGATTATTTGATAAAAAAAAAATAATTAATGTTTATCTCGAATCAGTATCTTAATACATTTAGAAAGATTCCATTGTCATATGAAATACAAAAATTTATTGAAAAAAAAAAAAAACCACACCACACCACAGGGAGGTTCAGTGGACGTATTCTGGATGGGCTCTCATTAGCCAGGGAAGCTGGATCTAGGGAATAAAAGCAGCTGAGCAGTGACAGAGTGATATGGAGACTATTTTTTCTGCTGACTGATTTAAATAAATTTGAGGCATTTGTACACATTATAAAGAATGACAAAAAATCTGGACAAAAGTGTGTTACATCTTACAAAGGATTCTTTCTGACATCATTTCAGATGTTCTGTTCACATTTCCTATTGCTTCCCCCCACATTGCTGCTCCTTCTTCATCATGCGTACCAGTACTGCAAGCTGATCGGTGTGCTGGTGCTGGGATGAAGTTAAGAGTCACGATGAAACTGATGTTTTGAGCTACCCAATATTTTACAATTAAATAAATCCAGCAACCCAGTCCTATCATATCAGCCTGTATTTCTGAGTCCATCCCAATTGGTTCTCACTTTATCAACAACTGAATGTTGTTAAAACTATGCCCACACTAATCTAAGAATATCAATAAAAAACAGAGGTCAAGCACCCCCAGGGGTTTAGTTGTCCAGAGACATGCAGTTCTTACGTTTTATCACCTCACCATGTGCTGTCACAAATACTTAATAAACAGCAGAATTCCAAATTCTAAAAATAGTTAATATTGAGATGATGTAAGCTTATGTCACTGTGTACAAAGAGTCACAAGCTTAGGCACTTGCCTCGTGGTGAACTGGCTTTAAGTAAGTAGTGACTTTCAAAACAGGCACTGTAATTAGGTGACACAACAGCAGGAAACAAACACTGCGGTAATACATACTTTAAAAGCATATTCTGCAATTCAAAGTAGGTATTTTAAAGACACATTTTAGAACTAGGTCTAAAAATAAATGAAAAAATATTTCTGAAAAAAAAAATATTGCATGTTGGTGCGGTATCTGTAACTGAAATGATCAGGCATTGTATGATTCTACAGTCACAGACAATGTTTACCTGTAGCAACAAATACACGTTCTTATTGTACTGTAGCTGAATGAAGTTTGTTGTATTTTATTAAGTCAGTATATTTATTGCAAATGTTCTTGATGTTTTAAAACAGGCTATTTTTAAGTGCCAGAAATGTGCATGTTAAAAATACTTAAAGCTAACTAAGCTGCACACCAGAGATAATGTCTTAAGATGCTGAAGCGTCCACTGCTGTGAAGGAGACTTTAATAACCTTTAATAACACCTGTGCGGTGAAAATGCCACCGAATGCTCAGGAAGCAGCCATCTGTCTCCCTTATAAGCAGCCTGTGATATTTATCTGTGCATTTGGTGTCATTAACCTCAGAAATCAAAATGCCATCTAGAAGGCCACTGTGTAGCAATGTCGATGGACCACAAAAACAGACCGGTGTACAGTCTGGATGGGCTGCTGTTACAAAATAAAAGGCAAGAACAGCAGTTTAGCACAGTACAGTACAAGGAAAAAAGATCTGTCTAGCCATTTAATGATGGATAATATAGGGTTAAACATCCCAAACAATAGCAGTGCTAGGCAATTGTCCACGGTCTGTTCCCTTTGTTAATAAAGTGGTTGCTGTGTAACAATCAAGACATGGTGTCTGAAGAAACGAAAGTTTAAAATTAAGTGAAAAGCTACAGTGACAATGGATCAACTAAAGCCACCATAGGAGCTCAGAGGGCAATGTAGCCGAAAAATGGAGGAGATTCCGACAGCGGTTCAAGCTATATCTAACAGCAACTGGTGGTGATTAAAAAGACCCCCGGGTACAGTTTTCCATCTTTCTGCACGTGACAGGAGAAGAAGCACTAGAAGTGTATAACACATTTACCTCTGATAGCGAAGATTACAAACACAGTGTAATGCAACTAATGAGAAAGTTTGAAAACTATTGTAACCCCAAGAAAAACATTACCTACGAATGGTACACGTTTCTTACGTACATACAAGGAAATGACAACATTAGCCAGTATGTCACTGAACTAAGAAAACATCCAAAGTCAAGTGAATTTGGAGAGTTAGAAAAAAACTAATATGGGACAGAATTGTTTTGTGGGATGGTAGCAGGTAGCAAAGTCTTTTAAGAGAAGTTGATCTGACGTTAGCGAAAGCAATACATACTTGTAGACCGCATTTGCCAAGAAATTGTCCAGCCTATGGAAAGTAATGTAAAAACTGTGAGAACATTAACCATTTTGCAAAGATGTGCAAAGCTAGGAAAGTGCACACAATTGAGGATGAGGAAACTAAACATTTTGTAACAACATCAAATGCCAAAGAAGATGAGTGGAAGGTGGATTTAAAATGTTTTGATGCAGTCGTGAACTTTGAACTTGAAACAGGTGCACAAGCTAATGTAATACCAGCAAGTCTGTATACAAAAATATGCATAGGCAAGCAATTGGAGAAAACAAAAGTGAGACTGTCCACTTACACAGGAGAAAAAATAAAAGTAGAAGGCAAGTGTACACGCAATGTGAACTACAAGGATAAACTCCAAGCACTTCTTCTGTATTTTCTATCAAAATATTATTATTATTATTATTAGTTTATTTAGCAGACGCCTTTATCCAAGGCGACTTACAGAGACTAGGGTGTGTGAACTATGCATCAGCTGCAGAGTCACTTACAATTACGTCTCACCCGAAAGACGGAGCACAAGGAGGTCAAGTGACTTGCTTAGGGTCACACAATGAGTCAGTAACCACTGGACCTCACAGCCTCCTGAATAGATTAAACCATTCTGCCCAAAATGCACCCCTACAAATGTACCAGTCATGCTGAGAGATCGACTTAAGGCAGGACTAGACAGAATGGAGAAGCTGCAGGTAATCAACAAAACTGAAGAACCGACCGTGGGTTAATCCCATAGTAATTTTGGAAAAATCTGATAGAATCTGCCTAGAGCCGAGGGATCTGAATGTGGCTGTACAAAGAGCATTATCAGTTACCCACAGTAGAGGAGATCACATGTAAGCTGGCTGATGCTGAATACCATTCAGTCCTGGATGTATGCTCAGGTTTCTGGCAACTCAAGATAGATGACAAAAGTTCCCCACTTTGCACCTTCAATAAGCCACATGAGCGCTACAGGTTTATGCGTTTACCTGTTGGCATCAAATTGGAGTGTATTTATTCACTTTCAGCAATAATGGGGGCAGCAGTGTGGAGTAGTGGTTAGGGCTCTGGACTCTTGACCGGAGGGTCGTGGGTTCAATCCCCGGTGGGGACACTGCTGCTGTACCCTTGAGCAAGATACTTTACCTAGATTGCTTCAGTAAAAACCCAACTGTATAAATGGGTAATTGTATGTAAAAATAATGTGGTATCTTGTAACAATTGTAAGTTGCCCTGGTTAAGGACGTCAGCTAAGAAATAAATAATAATAATAATAATGAGTATCTGCTAACAGTAGATTATTACTCAAAGTCTTTTTTACATAGTGCTACTTGGAAGTGACACAAAAAGCACAAATGTGATTAAACATTTAAAATCCATGTTTGCTTGCCACGGCTTTCTAGAAGTACTAATTTCGGACAATGGCCCAGTTTTCTAGCGGTAAATTTGAAAAATGTGCAAGCCCAAGGTACTCAGAGTCAAATGACAGGGCGCAGCGTAGTGTACAAACCTTAAAACACCTTGTGGCAGGGCAGGGCCCTGCCTGTAAATATTGTTGTTGTGTGGTGATTTGGTGGTGGTTGGCAGGGATGGGGTTAATTTCCTATCCCTGCCAAAATACATGTGAGAATGTGGCTGGAGCTAATTGAATCATTGATAATTAGGCTCCAGCCACATGGTATAAAAAAGGGTAAATTGTTTTGTTTGGTGGAGGTGTTTTGTGCTTGTGCCTGCGCCATATTTTTGAAAAAGAAGTGTAGTGAAGGCTAATGCCCAGCCTACCTTTTTGTATTTTGTTTGAACCTTTTGTTTTGGCCCTTGCGCCAGTTATTTTGTGATTTGTTTTACTGTGAAAGTTCTGTTTTGTTTAACTGTTTTATTTTTGCTCTGTGAGCAGTGTTTTGTTCAACATTTTGATTTCCTTTTGTTTATTAAACAGCGCAAAAGCGCTTTAACTGCAGTTCCTTGTCTCTGAGTCTCTTTGCCTGCCGAATAAAATCTGGGCCCACGACGCTACCCTGTCACACACCTGTTTAAGGCTAATGCTGATGGGTGAGACCCCTACTTGGCCATGCATGATTTTCAACACACTTCCTTAGATGACACTGGAGCATCTCCAGCTCAGTGGCTGATGGGAAGATTGAGAACCAAGCTTCCAACAGCTGTGGGTAGCGAAGTACAAACCTGCTTTTAAAAAAAGCAGCAGATGCAGAAATTGTATTTTGATAGGAGCTAAACTGTTACCAAATCTCAAACTAGGCGAAACTGTAAGAATACAGCAAGAAGGAGTTTGGAATACAGCAAGAAGGAGTTTGAATCCAACTCTTGTCACACAAATTGCACATAAACCGCAGTCCTTTATAGTGCTGACAACAGAGGAACAAAAATACAGCAGGAAACAAAAGTATTTGCTCAGAACAAATGAACCTGTTCCAAATCAGAAAATGAAACTGAAGACCAAGCAAATGGATCAGACCTTGCCAAGCATGGATAAGACAACAATGGAAAGACTGAGAATTAACCAATAAACACTCAAAGAGAACCTGACAAAAAAGTCAGTCCTCCAAAAGCACTCAAGTCACCACTTAGAACACCAAGGGGGCAAGTGCTGAAGAAACCACAAAGATTCAGAGATAAGTAAACCACATAATAAAAAGAATAATTGACATACAGAATAGAGACAATAACATTGTTTTACAAAAGTCACATTCATAGTTAACACTTAAGGTTTAAGTCTTGTCTCTAAAAAGAAAATGGACACTGATTGAGAGACTTTATTTACTAAAGACAAAAGAATTATGAAAAATTGTGAAAAAGGGGGCTGTCATTATATAGGGTTAAACATCCCAACCAATAGCAGCGCTAAGTAATTGTTCATGGTCTGTGCTGATTTCTTAATAAAGGGATTGCTGTTGATGTCGAACCCTGGCCTGAGTTTTGTACTTATCACGACAGATATCACTCCAGTGAAGTTTAAGACTGGTAGGCTGACTAAGGCTGGGACAAAATCAAAACTTTGACAACCCACTAATCGCACTTAACAAAACTGTATTTAATAGCGTTTTCTTTTTATGAGTAGAAGAAATAAGATACTTACAAAAAAAAGAAAACACTATTAAATACAGTTTTGTTAAGTGCTATTAGCGGGTTGTTAAAGATTTGATTTGGTCCCAACCTAAGACCAATCAAAGATGCACCCTGCAAAAAGGAATCACCTTTAGAGGGACCATTACCAGATTAGGCCATGGATAAAAAAAGCTACATGCACTTAATGTGGGACAGAAAACCAATAAGTCATCCACTCAATTGCATTTAAGTCTACTGATTCATCTACCCCCTTATCAGTGTGATTTTACTGTTTGATTTCATAGGAGGATATTCTGTGACCTACTTTATATTATTGAGGATAGACGGATTCAGACACACACTTTTCCTCCAATCCAATGCTACTGTACTGTAAGCTAACAATAACTAGTGAGAGTCAATTATATTTTTAACACCTTTCTATATTTAAACTGTGCCCTGGATGACGTAGTGACCAGAGTAATTGTGCTGTATCATGTTATAAAACAACCAACTGCATTGGGATATGTAAAATATTTTGAATAAACAATACGTTTGTTTAAAATTGAGTTAAACATTCATTTTTGTTTTTAATTTTACCTTGGGGATGAAAATAGAGTTGGTGTGTGTGGAGGAAGGGGCACCACAACATAACATGCTCAGAGTAATACTCATGTTTTTTTAAGGCCCCTTGTGGTTACTTTTCACATTCATTATTCATTACTTTACATGACATATAATTTCAGGATGAAGTACTAGACTAATGCAATTAAAAACAAAGCTGCTAGCACTGGATTGAACCTTGAGAGTATGTGTTGAATTACCCTGTATTTAATTTAGGTGATCTGGATGCAAGCCAGTTCCCAGATTGTGTGGATGATGTTCTAGTATATCAGGCTGAAAGTGTTATCTACATTGGCATGGAGTAATTTTACAGACCTGTAGTCCCACAACCCAATGGCTAAATTAAAGCTGTGCAGCTCCAGTGAGATCAAAGAGGATGCTCATGAATTTTTCCAGTGGGACTTGCTCTTTAATGTAGGTATCCCCATATGTCTCCTGTCCAAGGTGTGACACACAGAATATTATATACGAAAAAGCCATGCATGACCTACATTTCTCCCAGTGTCAAAATCTGCAAGCACTGCTAGTATAATTTGTGGAACTCTGTTGGGGATCTGACTATTCTAACTACCACATAAGCAATAACCCAGTAAACATCATAATGTTGGCCCAACGTTGGCTAGGTCGAATCAGATGGTGTTGGTTGACGTCGGCAAACTAACCAAACTCCGACGGAGCCCAACGCAGAATTCTGATCTCATGCTCTCTCCTCTTACGAAAAGAGAAAAACAATAAGAAAAGTAAAGGTAAATGTAGACTGAACACTGATTAAATTTGACACTGAACATTTAAACTTCAGAACTTAGGTTAAAGTTGAACATTTTTATTACAATAAAAATATGAAGGGACACAAAATCAAATACTTTCTACATGAACTAGCAGTTTTATACAACTTAGTCAACTATATAATTAATACATTTTACTATACATAACACATTGAATTTTTCTAATGGTTCATAACATTTATAAGGAAATAAAAATAATAGTAACCGGGTTCTTGTCATCTTATTTTACAATTTAGGTGATTTTTAGGTGGTGTTTTTTTTTCCTTATTTAATTTTATAGTTGAGCAGTTTATAGTTAGTTGTTTTACATAGCAACAAAGTTCTTGTTTAGTTGTTTTACCCAGCAACGATGTTCTTGTTCAGTTGTTTTACCCAGCAACAAAGTTCTTGTTCAGTTGTTTTACCCAGCAACAAAGTTCTTGTTCAGTTGTTTTACCCAGCAATGAAGTTCTTGTTTAGTTTTCTTTTTGATTTTATTGCTTCTTAAAGTTAAAATGTCCATAAAAATGTGTCTGAAAATAAATAAATATTTAAACCAATAAATGGCGTGTTTGTTATATAAACAGTAATTTTAGAGTTGTTTAAGCATTGATATATTTTATGATATGAAAACCCAACACTCTTGTGTGCAATGTATGTGCAATTTAATGCTAATATAGCGCCAGATAATATATGCCAGTACACAGGGTGATATATTCAAAAATACGAATACATAAGCTAACATCACAAACAGCTATATAAACAAATAGACCATAAATGCAATAATAAAGCAACATTGCACAATACAACATACAAAAAAACAACAGTTAACAAAATCTCAATAAATAACACATTAACCTTTTATCAGATTTCATAACAGCTTCAGTGCCAGTCAATTATCTTGAAATCTTTGTTTTATTATGTAAAGCTGATTTTGAGGAAGAATGATGTCACTAAAAAGACACAGTTATGTTTTGAGTTTTTGCTTCACAATCCAATCACGATGGGGTTCTGGGATCAATGACTTGAGGAACAGGACAAGTATTGGTGGGCCTTTTCTTATGTTAAGATATTCTACCTTATTAAGCAAAAACATCCCCCTGTTTAAAACTGCTGTTTTTTCCCAACAATACCTCCGACAAGATCATATAGAGGTTATCCACAATCCCCTGGGCTCAGCTAGCTCTAATAATGTCAACCCCAAAAGAATATCAACACTGTGACATTTCTGCTGAACTGCTGCAATCATTCAGCTAGGTAATAAGATATTTCACAAGTAGGTTTTATAAGTCACTCTTGTCTGGGAGGAATTTACACCTCATTTTAACTGGGCACCCCTCCAAAAAAATGTAAAGTCCTTTCATTTCTATATTTGACATATGGAGTCATTGCCTGAAGTTAAATAACAACTTGATACGAGTGTGAAATAGCAGATGTTTTCTGGTGACTTTATAAAAATAAAAAATGTAAAGCACCCTGTGGAATCAAATCTAACCTCCAAGGACATCTGGTATACCAGAGTGTAACCATTAACCTGGCCTTTTCCAATACTCAGATGCATACCAGTAAGAATACTGCTAAAACAAATATCATACTAATTTGCTCGTTAAGTCACGTTATTTTATTTGCTATATGGTTTGTATTATATATATATATATATATATATATATATATATATATATATATATATATATATATATATATATTGGACTGTGGTTGTTACTTCAACATATATTTTAAAGGAACACCTAAATTCCTACTTTAATCCCTCTTCTGCCTGATACAGTGAGTTTGTTAAAGATCTACAGGGAAAATATCTATCAAACTCATTTGTTTCAGGAAGAAGGTAAGAAATTACTGATGCACACCACGAATGGTGATTTTTATGCTAGTTTCATTTAAAAAATCCTTCTTGATCAGGCTTGCCCAGAAAAAAATATTATAGCGAGCTGGAGGATCACTCGCACTACCGCCACCTGTCGGACTGTCTCCCCACAAACACAGCAACGGGAGAACCTGCTGTGACAGAGCCGCCAGGACCATCCAGACATGAGCGGCGGAACCGTGCATGCTGGGGGACACTGTTGTGATTGTTTGGCACCGCTCTGCCCTGTCCCCCTATACCTGTCTCTTGTGTCTGCGGTGAAATTTTTCACTGCCACCCTAAGTGGCAGCGAACTGTGTGAGAGTCACACCCCGTCTGTGTGTTCCCCTGTGTGTTTCTCTGGCTTTTCTGTGCTTTTAAGGATTGTTTGTAATTGCCATTAAAGAGCTTCTAAATTGAGATATGTTTCCTGTCTCTTCATCCAGAACCATGCTGAGCAAGAATGCTACATTGGTGCCAGTAGTAGGATGAATGAAGACAGCACCTGGAAGAAGCAAATGTCAGAAGCGGCCAAAGAACCCGCGGAAGGGATCTCGCAGCTTCCCTGGGTTGGGAAGATGGCAGACGGGCAAATGCCGACCAAGGAAAGGAAGACGTGCTCCCTAGGACCCACAGCGGCGAAGATGGCAGGAACCTGCAGCCGCTGCCCTTTCCCAGGGCGGACAGCCGGCTTCCGCCGAGCAGCCTGAGCACACATTACAGCCCGAGCTGTTCCCCGAGCTCCAGCAGCAGATTGCGGGAGCCTTTTTCAAGGCCACGGCCCAGCGGCAGCCGAAGCTCCAACCCGAGCTCTCCCCCAAGCTCCAGTGGCAGATGGCGGGAGCCTTTCTCGAGGCTTCGGCCCAACGGCAGTCAACACCCCAGCCTGAGCACTTCCCTGAGCCTCAGCGGCAACTGGACGCAGATGTTCCATTCATTCCAGACCGTAACTTCCGCCCCCTCAAGGCCGTGAAGTTTAATGGGACCGACTACGTGCCCAAGTTCCAAGTGGTTGCCCAGGTAAATTGGTGGACAGCCACGGAGAAGTCAGCCAACCTGGTGGTGATCCTGGAAGGCCCTGCCGGGCAAGCTCTGCATGACCTGCCCTGCGGGAAGGAGTTAAGAGTTCCAGGCGCTGTGCACCGCCGATTCGGAAGGGGGCCCCCGGAGTTGGAACTGCGTGACCAGCTGTATGCTCGGAAGAGAGAAGCTTGGCGTCCTGGTGCCAGATGTCCAGCACCTGGTCCGTTGAGCCTTTGAACATGTTGGTTCATAATACTTTCATTATGAATCTTCTTTAACAAAATTGAATATGAAAAAAAATTACAAACAAGGAAACCCTAATAATGTACAGATTTACACCAATACCTTAAACTGTGCATTCAACATGACTTTGATAGAACTTGTGTGATATAAAATACTGAAATATCTCAGCCTATTGTAGTAAAAAGCCAGTGCGGTCTGTCTTTCAAAATCCAGCCCACTTTAGATATAGACCCTTCAACTGTCACCTACAAAATATACTGTAAGATTCAGCAGTAAAGAGTGAAATTAATCACTTTCACGCATTGATAACCAAATCATTTACTCTCAAGAGCACTCCACAACCTCGGTATTTGAACAAAAGCATGCACTCAACAATAACAAGCATCTCTATTGAGGGCATCTCTATTGAGTAATCAGATAAATCAATCATTTAGTTTTAGTGTGGCAGAAATTTCAATTTTGGAGGATTCCTGCCTTAAGGCATTATCTATTCTTAACACCATGAATGCCAACTTGTCACCCATGCACTTTAATGAACAGGGTAGTGGAATACAATAACACTGGCCATTAAAAATATAGTAAGTAGGCATTCACTACATCATTCACAATTAGATAAGATGTAATACAAAAGACTGTAAACTACTTTAGGGGTTGGTACTAGCAGCTGTGAGCTGGTCTATATTAGATACATCTCTGTAGAAATAGGTTTTAGTCCCAATAATCTTTTAGCACTTTTTTTTTAATTGGTACAGCTGTAGACTGTTGTGTACAGATTCTGTGGATAGACAAACCCTGGCTAATTTAAAAAAAAAAACATACCACTGCTCTTGTACATGTTGTCTTTGCCTTCTAATAGGGGAATCAGCTGCACATAAAAATCCATTGGTTCAAAGGGGTGATGGTTCTGTAGTGACATGCGTTCTTTCAAATTATTTCACAGTGAAAAAAAGTATTTCCTCTTTTGAATATTTTTGGATTCTCAATTTATTTTGGCTCGAGGCCTGCTGGCAGTGCAGATGCTGGGAATTGATTGCCTGTGCCCTATTGATTCCCTTTCCTCTTCTTCTCCTCTAAACTGTTCCGCTTGGACATTGATTGCATTGACACTCAGAAGACAGGCTGCGTGCCACACACCCTGCTTAATTTGAAGGGTTGGGAATAATTACAGCACAGTGTCGCTCACTGCCAAAAAGGTATGTGAGGAAAAGATGCCTTTATGCCCTTGACTGGTGGGAAGACGGTATCAAAATATAATTTTGTCATGACGGAGAAAAGTATGAATACATATGGTCTGTAGGAGGCTGTGTGGTCCAGTGGTTAAAGAAACGGGTTTGTAATGAGGAGGTCCCCGGTTCAAATCCCAGCTCAGCCACTTACTCATTGTGTGACCCTGAGCAAGTCATTTAACCTCCTTGTGCTGTCTTCCAGGTGAGACGTTGTTGTAAGTGACTCTGTAGCTGATGCATAGTTCACACACCCTAGTCTTGCATCTTGTAAAGTGCTTTGTGATGGTGGTCCACTATGAAAGGCGCTATATAAAAATAAAGATTGTTATTACTATAACCATATATTGTATATACAGTACATTTTTTTTTTACTTAATGGGGTCTATTTTAAAAAAAAGTACAGGGTCTGAGACTCTTACAATACATATTTTTTCATCTAAATTAAATTAAATTAAATTAAATACCAAAAAACGACTGTTGTGCACCCTCAACAATATTTAAATATGTTTTACCAGCATTAAATGTGAATTTGAAAGTGAAATCAACCCTGTTTTTAACTCATTCTTCAACACTGTTAACCATATAAACTACAAAAGGTATTGATGAACTAAGATAAGCTATAAGACAATGTACTGTGTAACTTAAATAGCATGTAGACAACGATACCTATAATGTTGATGATTAATTGATATATGATTCAAATTGTTGATATATTGTTGCATATTATTTCAAATATTTGAATGATAAACCCTAGTGCCTGCTAGCACTTGATACAACTTTGATATATTTTGTTTAGTCATTAAAAGATGTTCAGTGTTTTCTATTGAACAATTAATACTGTGATTCATAATTAGCCTTACAGCAAAATGTACCTAGACATATTGCTTATTGTACATGATTTGTTATGGCTACAAAAGATGAATTTGTATTGAAAATTCACCGTACAATGTGATGTGCAGTACAGTATTCAGTACCACAGCCTACTTCTCAAGCCCCACCTTGGATTCTCTTTCAAAAAACCTGCAGTACTATGTATACAGTATTATGCTTCTACAGCATACTGCTGTGCTGCACATGTGTAGTTTTGGCAATAGCCTACTGTATATATATAATGGACTCTGACTGCTTTATGAGTAACTACAACGTTAGGGTGTAATACACCATTAAACGAGCAATTCAAAGATATAAGACTGATTCCTCCCATACCATTGTTCTCTCTGCTCATTGGACCTATTGTTTTGTTTGTAAAACCTCTGCGCACCAAATATTTAAGAAACTAAACTTATTTGGGAGCCATGTTTGTTTTCGTAGTACCCAGTACACAGGTATATGAATAATACTACGGTATGCACTATGGTTTGAATTTATTTATGTGCACATATCTTCCCTCACACATTATGTTGAAACTAGAGGCCATGGCCCATGTGTGAGACAAGGGTACAGCTAATGACAGAATACTTTTCAACAGTTTTTTTTTTTTTATTGTGGGTCAATAAAATTTGAAATCCAAATGCATGTTTCTTCCTCTGAGGTAATCCTATAACAAAAAGTAATTATCTAAAAGTAGAAACAGATTATACTACAGAACAGTAGGGTTTATGCTTGATGCCCTTAGTATACTGTACCATTCATTTGTATTGAAATGAATATACAGTACTATAAAAAATATGACCATAGATATATCACTTTTTAACTTGTATAAAATCAGTAAGTTGTACAATCATAAATACAGATACACCTGTCAGTAAGTACCCACAATTACCCATCTATTATTACCTTGTCTGTCTTGACTCAAACTGACTTGCAACATTATTTGCAAAAGTAATTATCAGTCATGTGTATAACACATTTACTTTGTACAAAAGTGAGTGCTACAAAATAAAATGTGAGTTACATTGTTAAAATCATGACATATAATTACTACATAATATAATAAATGTTCTACATAAATATGTATGTTTTAAAATGAAATACAGTGACTCCCATAAAGCTGGGTACCAGAATAGCATTAAAGGTAGTGGGGTGGGACAGCCTCAGGCTTTTCAGACACGAACATCCACCATTTTTTTCACCAATAAATTGCTGAAAAACCACACCAGATGGGTATAACTGCTATGACAGAGAGGGGGAGGGTGGGGGAAGGGACCAGACCTCAGACACAGGGCCACTGAAACAATGGGATTAATCACTGGTTTTGAAAAACCTTAGACCTAACCTTAGATCATTTTTGAATGAGTAAATCATTACAAGCAATGCATTTTCTTGCATGTTCAACTGTGATCATACAGAGTCCAGATAACTGTACCACCCATAACATGCTTCACAGCTGCATCCACTATATGTATGATACACCTGCTAATATTTCTGTTCCAGCTCATGTTATGGAATTGTACAGCCTATCATGATCCCTAGATCCACCCCTGCTGAGCTACTACAAATTATTTATTTATTTATTTTATTAACTTTCAGATTCATATCTGAACTTTCTACACCTGCTTCTTGAAATGAAGGGCTTGTTGTGTTTGTCGTTGGTGCTCCTGCTGGATAGCCAGTAGAGCTGAAGGTTATTATTAATATTGAACCATGCTGTTTCTGCGATGTCAGTGATGTATCTATCACCTCCCTGTCCAATTGAGAAGAGGTCAGGTTAGTGAGGGTCAGCCATTTATTCAGGGTGGCATTTCTCCTTTGTGCCACCCAGCAATTTACAAAAAATAGTGTTTCATGTTTATGGGGTTCGCTATACAACAGAAAGCAAACTCACTTGTATCAGTAAACAATAACGAATGGTGGAGCATTACAAATATGTGTGTACCACTTCAGCTTTAAGCCTAAAAAATTAAGGGTAATGGTGTAGTAAATTCATTGCTCATAATTAATAAGCTCTAAACATTCCTCTGTAACAGAAATGCTAAAAATAGTTAACTATACTTATCAGCTATGCAAGTTGGACAGGCTTTGATACAGTGGACTTGAAGTGCAAAACACTAATAGAAATTGAAAAACACACATACACTAACATAACACTGTGAATGCTGGAAAAAAAACAAGCTCATTATTGTAATAATAATAGTCCTAGTAGTGCTGTTATTTTTGTTGCAAACTTTAAATAACTATAGACTATAAATATATAACCTGCTTCAATATTTGACGTAGTTCTTAAATTTGCATTCATTTATCTGTAGAAATACTGCTTAAAAATTAAACGAAATTGGTAGTTTTTCCATGATAGTAATGTTATCTATACTGTATTATAGGCAACAGTATGGCTATTGTTTTTCTGTTGTAAAAGCAGCCATTAACTGAACTTTATGCAAGTACAAGCTCGGTCTCTTGCATTTTGTAATAATTCTGTGTTACAAAATGCATCAAGTAGGCTATTACTTCTTACATTGATATAGTAACACCTGTTAAACCATCTTTCTGTTCCAGGCCTTTTTAATGTTTTAAACTCAAATATCTTCTTGTACTTTATTTTACAATAATTTAACAGTGCTTAATTTGTACAGAGAGAGGTGCCAGGGCGCAAACAGTGACAATACCGTTGTTAAGAATCTTGCATTCAAAATCATAACAAGTTTATTTGAAAGAGTCGTGTTCTACTAGTGTTATAAGTTGGTTGGTCCGTGGTGTATCTTTCAGTGTTATAATTGGTTTCACAATGGTAAGTATCATGTTTACCATAACTGAGTTTGTGTACAGTAATAGCGGTTAAAAACTACTGTTTTAGTTAGACTATAAATGTTAAGTTTGACTTGTTTTTTTGTAGATTAAAAAAGTTTGGCTTGATGCCTGTGAAATTATCAATTATAAGCACTGACAGAAATATACCATGGCCAAGTAGGTTACTGAAGACTCAGCTTGCGCTTTCTAAACAGCTCCAAACAGGTAGACACTGTGCTGGGGTATCTGGGGGGTGGCCTCGATCATGATGCATTTACATTGTGAAATTACTTTTCATGACTTTTTCTATTTGTGTTTTCTGTTCTTGTTTTTGCATTTCGTGCTTTTGCTTCTTTTGTGTTTTCAGTTTTTTTGTATTTGTATTTCTGTTTTTCAATTTGTATTTGTGCTTTTTGATTTGTCTTTGTGCTATAATTGTACCGGAATGCATACCCTCACAGTCTACCCCTACAGATAAAGCAGAGAGTAAGCTCCTACATTAACTATAAAATAATATACAGATGTATTATAAGTCAATTCCTTTGCTCCTCATTATTAGTGCTTGTACCAACCATGTAATTGAAGGTTAATGAATAGGTATGGCTCTTTGATAAAATAAGAATGAAAAGATTGGAATCCAAATTACACCTGTTTTATTTACTTCAACAAATTCAAGTTTAAAAAAATACCCAGATAAGAACAGATGTATTTAATTATAATTGAAGCTGATGCAAACCAAAAGTGACACATTCCATGATGTCAAAGTTGTATATTTCAGAGGAAACTTTAATAAGTTACTTTTGTTTACTTTTCCAAGTTAAAAGCAGTATAGATGTAGTAAGAATAATGTGAAATCCCCAGTCATAGACTGCACATGGAGGGAGCATGATTCAACCTTATTTACCTAATACTGTGAAATCCCCCCTGCAGGATCTCAGCACTCTGTTAAGTTCCTAGTCCACTTACATTATGATTCCACTCCATTCAAATAAATACATTTATACATTTTTTTTTTGAGTGACCAGTTATTATTTTTATTTATTTTCCTCCAATTTGGAAGGTCCAATTTTCTGTTTTTTCTCTTCACCGCAGCGGGTCCCTACACAGCACAGATGTTTTGAGGGCGTGTGAGCATCCTCCGTTCTCACAAGCCTAAAGCCAGAATCGCTTTTACGCTGAACAATCCAGAGCAGAGGTGGGCAGGATACCGATCCCGAAGAACAGAGATCAGCCCTGCTTTGTATCCGCTCTGAATGTGCTTGGTGTCTGGCCAGTAGGGTTTGCTGTTGCGCGATGAGAAGGAGTCCCAGTCGGTTTCCCATCATCCACCCTGGGAGCATCAGAGTCAATGTGATGCCCCCTTCAGAGTCCTCAGCAAAGTTTGGCCTCTTTGCACAGCCCGGACACGAACTGGCGCCATCCAAGCTGTATGACTCATTCACACTTCTACTTAAAGCCTTTTTCAAAATAGAAAAATAGTTGTGCTAAATGTAATCTACTGTATGAAATACATTTTTATATCCCAAATGTTACAGTGGGACCTATTTTCAACTGTGCTGTAATTATAAGGCATGACTTATTTAAATGAGTTTTACATGTTTCTTTTACTCTTAAAATACATTCATTTTCATATTGTATGCCCCTTAAACTGGCACCTATTGTCAACATCCGGGCAAAATTACAAGGAGAACTTTGACAAGACAGGATGTGGATTCTTTGGGATGTGTCACACATCGTTTTGTTCCACAAGGAGGTTTCATGAAGGTGAGGTATCCCTTTGTATATTTAAATATAATCCAAAAATATTCTCTCTCAACCACATGACTATCTCACCATTGACTAGTGATGATTGTGTAAGAATTTAAAACAAATCAAATCCTTTATCATGTTACCACCACAGTCTATAATATTCAGCTATGAATGAGAACATGACACCAGTGAACAAAGTCAGTGGGTGTCCTCTGATCTCAATGCATCACCATTTTACACCCAGCAGCTCGACAGCTTTTGGAAGTGCAGACAGTTGCCAGCCTCTGGAGGACGAAAGCTACATTAGTCCTGCTGGTTTCTGATTGAGCTCACAGGGCACCTAGCCAGCAGGGGTAGTTGTGATGAGTTGAGGAGAAGCCGTCCCTGCTGATTATAACCTGTGGGAGGATAAGGATCAATGCAACGCTCGCCACGGGATCCCCAGCCAAGATAGATAACTGAACTGGGCACAGCCAGGTCACTCCCCTAACCCTGCATACTGCAAGGTTGATCCCAATTGATTTATTCATTTGTCAATGATACTTTATTTTAATAGTTTAAATGAAATACCCTTTTTACAGTTTTAAAAACAGGAATGCAGGAAAAATGATGAGAATCAGACAGTTATTACTATTGATATCTGCTGCCATAAAGACACTTAATAGTCCTCATTTGAAGTTGTTTAAGAATGAACAGTTGAAGCTAATGGCCAGTGATTCAGTCTTCAGCATTTCTCAAAACTAAATTATACAAGATTTGAAATCATTATCAGTGAACATCAGATTTACTTAAATAATAAGATGCATGTTAAGGAAATGCTTAAACATTTTTTAAAGACTGCTTTGCTAAAGTGAACCCATGTTTTGTCTAAGTTTGTACCTGCGGTTCTAACCAGGTTTATATTAGTTTCTTATTGCTGTACATGCCTTCAATTAAAAAAAAATAAACATACCACAATATTTTATTATTATGGAGATTATAGGTGCTTACAAAACATCATAACGATGTAAAAAATAGCTAAAATAAAATTCGACATTCTGGTTCTAATGTTCTAAAAATAACATGATAGAATAATATGGAGCAGTTGCTGTGCAATAACCCCACTTAAATAGGGTTCATGTTAAAGCAGTTTTGGTTTAAAAGTCCACCAGTCTTTTTATATTTGAAATCTTTACACTGAACCAGATGTGTTTCTGACAGACAGGAGAGAACTGCTATAAATCATAATATTTCAGAATTAGCTGGTAAATAGAGCATGTCATATAAAATTAATAATGTCATTTGTTGCCTATGATAGAAAACCATAAGAGCTTAAAGTATATTTAAAATTCAAGAAAATGTACACCTGTATGTATAACCCATGATGGATAGTTGATAGGACTTTTATTTTAAAATCTAACTTTCCAACAAAACACCAGACATGTTATGAATGGTTTTATTGGACCACATTCAGTTTTCTATATTTTGTAATTTAAATGGTGCTGATAATTACAGATAGAAATAAAATATACATTGCATTACATTTACTTTGACAGCATTTAAGATAAAAGACACGTTTTTTTGAGACGGCATTTGCACAATTTTAACGGTATAAAAATTGTTTGCAGGAAGAAGCATTTAAATAAGTATTCTCAGTTGTTTTTTTTACTAGCTGTGTTCAATTAAATTATTTTGGTGCTCTCTGAAAAATTCTCCTTGCCTTTGCACTTGAAAATAGGGCCCTTTTAAAATTGAATTGGTGTGGCTGGAAGGAAGAGTACAAAATAGATTGCTTTTGGATTCCTCCTGAATCTATTTGAAAATATATATATATATTTTTTTTTTTAAAGGTGGAAAGCTGCCACAAGTAAACAAGCCATATGTTATAGTCAGTGACCTCCACAGGTACAAATCTGTGGCAGAAGTCTGCCCTCTAAATGCCATCTGTTTAGCTGGTTAGTTGCAAATCATAACCAGCAAAATGATTTAAATTAATGAAACATATTTTATTTTATTTTATTTTATATGTGGCATTTCCAAATTCATAAAACCTCACAGTGTACGGAGTTATATTAACTACAGCTCCCAAGTAAACAGAATATTCAGAGTTCAGTCTAAAATGGGTTATGGTATTGCAGCCTAGACAACAGGTTCACTGAAGGCCATATTTTCAAAAACAAAAATCATGCATAGTTACATATACTCACTGTATGAGGCAATGACTGAAGACCTTTATTGCAGTCTCCAAAAAAATATGTGAAATTGAAGGTCTGACTTGTGGTGCATGAAATGAAAACATATGGAAATCAATCACCACAGTATACAGATTAACTAAATAATACTAGGAGGTTCTGGTTGCTTGTGATTGTTTCTATAACTGTCTAAGCTCATCAAAGGATCATGCACATGTACTTTTGTATACACTGCCTACTCTGTTAAATGAAAACATCAATGGTGGTGCTCGGGGAAAGGAAGTTTATACTTTATTAAGAGGTGCAGGAAGCAGATCCTTTGTCCCCCAACTTTCAATGACCCTACACAGCCTATGGGAAGTGTACTCAGATATGACGATGTGTTTGAAATCCTATGATAAATGTAAGAAGAAAGAGTTATAGCACATCTCCAACTGGCAACTTTTATGAGGTCTCAGCACCATAGTAATGTAAATCCATACATAAATCCGCATTCTGTGATTTCATTCTCATAATCATGAAAATATAAATCTGTGCATAATGGGAAATTTCATGGAATGAGGACTGGTTTGGCAGAAGGACAGAGGCTAATATTTTACCTTGTAATTCCCTGTTGTAGGTGATTTTGCGTTATTACACCATGCATAAAAAGGCATTAAATTGTAAAAGTGCAGCTGAGCCAACACGATTGAATAATATTATCTTCCACTTGCGGGGACTGCAAAGCCCTCAGGGGAATGATTAATTCTCATGACATTTTTGGTATCAAAACACAGCTTTATTTACTTTAATTCGCAATAGCATGCGTTTTCTAATGGCAGTTTCAGCGATGTGTGTTCCAGTGACTCCAGTTCCAAAGGTGATGCTCACCATTTTTGTTTTTGCTTTAGCAAAACAAATATACCTCTAGAAATGTATGTTTGAATATACTACCATCCAAGTTTATTAATTTAATATGTGGACTGACTAATGGACAATTCACAGGGACTGTTGATAGGCAATTCAAATTCACATTGTTATTTCAATGGTAAGAATACAAAAGGGAATACATTTTACTTCAGTTTCACAATTTACTATTATTTTAAAAGTCTTCTAAAAAAACAATAACCACTCAATTTAACAATGGCTCAATAATGAAATAAAGGGGCCTTTGTACATTCTATAACTAATACAATGGGGATCAATGAGTAGGTAATTTAATCTGTGACTCCCATTCTGCTACGCTACCTTAAACAAACCCTGTCACTAATAATTCTGAAAGTCATTTTTCACTCCTTGTTAGAAAAAGCCAATGGTTCTAGCCATGGCAGATGGTCAGTATTTTATCCATGGATTTGCATTCCACATTTATTCTGTTCAGTACACTGGTAAAAATATATCAAGACTGATGTGACTAACAGTTTTTTTTTTCCAGTTTGTATAAAATATGACAGTTAACTTGAAAGTGGTAAAACATCAAAAAGGTCAGTCCATAATTAAAGCAAGACAGGATATTTAGGGAATGTACGAATCAGTGCAAGAACAAAAAATCAAAAGGACTTTAATCATCTCTTATCTCAGTTAGCTTAAAAAAAAAAAAAAAAAAGTAAAATATACCAGTCCCAAGATTAAACCTTAAGTCAGACACTTTCGAGGAAGCGTGATCCAGAGCAAATCAAAAAGACTGTTTAATGATAGACATGCATACTGTTTTTTTAAAATTTCTAATTACAAATCTACTTTGGACGGCTCACAATATGGGGGTGAATTTAATTAAGTCCAGAAGTATTAGCTGTTTCAGATATCTTAGTGGTTTTTGACAGCAGGATTTCAAAGCGTGTGTTCAGAGCAGATTCCTCACGTTCAGTTTATTGAAAGGATGTTGCAAGTGCTGTAGATGGCAACAAGGAAACATGGTGCAGGTGGTGAAAGAGCACCCATCTGCCACACCACTGACAGTAAATACAAGTAATAGGAGAATCTGGTTTCTCAGTTGATATTGCTTAATACAGGCTGTACCTAAGACCATCTGTTGTGGCTAGAATAATTTGGTAATTTGTCAAAAAGGATTAGCCTGTAAGTGTGATAAACCAACAGTAACGGTTTTTAATGAAATACTTTTTACCCTCTGAATTTGCATGTGATTTAATTGTTTATCTATATCCCAAGATATGTGTTCTTTATCATTATGTATTACATTATTTAATTTTCAGAATATAACGCCCACCCCGTGCATTGCACGCGTGACTAAGCAGTTACATTTAACAATTTCTCTAGTTCAGTAACTCTTTCTTCTTCTGTGCTAAAACCATAGGGGAAACACAAAGAATAATGCTTAATAGAATCAATTTGTTTATATATACTATATTTCCAATGTATAATTTAAACTGTATAGTTGTTATAAAGTCAGATAATCTTTGGAAATAGTTGTATTTTTTCTTAAACATAAATAAAAGCTTGACTGTAACATACTTTTACTGGTGCAAGAAAAACTGGTTAGTATTCAGGTAGGTTATGATACACATGAAAACTGCACTCAAGTATACCTCATGTACACTGTATCACACATGCATCCTGTGTATAGCACTGTGACAGGTTGGAAGCCCTGCATGTAAATAGTGGGGTTTTTTTTTTTGGGGGGGGGGGGGGGGGTTGTTATTATAAATAGTCATTATTTTAGTTTTGCAAGGATGGGGTTAATTCCATCATTACCAAAATCCACATCCTATATAAAGGGACCAAAATCCTTTGTTTAAGAGGAGGTAGTTAGGAGAGTTCAGTGAAGGCAAATGCTCAGCCTGAACGGTAATGCTAAAATATACCATGATAGCACTGCTTGGGCGTTTGTGACTTCTACTTAGTTTTGTATTGTTTTTTTTTTTTTTTAACTGTTATTTTGTTCCCATGTTTTTTGTTTGTATTTGTTAATAAATGTGTGCACTGGAGCTTTAAACTGCAGCTTCCTGTCTATTTTTTAGGACTGTGAAGAAGGTGTAATATAACTGAATATGTACAGTTGTCTTTTATGGTGTAAGTGAGCACAGCTGCATACCAACTGGCAAATTCAGCAGCTCAAAACATTTCAAATTATTTAGAATAATGAGGTAGAAGAAATAATGCTTTCAAATTCAAGAACATGCTGCAACAATACTAAATAAAAAAATAAAAAACTTTGAGCAAATATACAAATGTATTACAAATGCGAGAAACCTCAAATATTTCATAACTAATTATAACAAATAAATTATATATATTTATATGTCACCAAACATCGTCCAAGTAATTATAGCTTTATTATGTACAGTTGTGTGTACATTATTCCTGATATTAAATAATATTAGGTGTTCCCTTCACAGAATGAGAGGTAATGAGATGAAATGCAGAGACTGGGTGCAAAAAAAAAAAAAAAGGTTCCCTCAGCATTCTACATATGTGTACTTTTTTAGAATATGCCATAATCTTCTAAATCCTCTTTGGGAAATAATAAATAAAGTTTCTGGATAAACTATAATACATAATCCATGATACATTCCATATCAGTAATGTTAGAGTCTTACTATAAGCTCTGCAATTTAGATTAAAACAAACCAGCATTCCCTGCAATGTAATGTTCAAACAAAAGAACATAACTCTTGACTAGAGCACATAAGGCTGGGCAATTCTTAACAGTAGGTTAGAAAGCATGAAGAAATAGCTAAATAAACGAGCACAATTCAAAACGTTTTGACTTGAGGTTTTTATCAAATGCTTCAATCTTGTAGAGCATTAGTATCAAGCATTGCTTTGTATACATGTTCTATCAAGAGTTCAGTAGATAGGTAGTTGCCTCTAAACCACAGTCTGGTACGCAGACTAGGAGGGCATGAGAACCTTTGAAGTATTTAAAAGTATTGAATTTTCACCTACTGTTTATTGGATATTGGCAAAATGTGGGCAGATTTCTTCACTTCTAGCACAGCATTGTATATTAACAAAACACATTTTCCTGCCATGGCAACATTCCAATATGAGTATTTGATACAGTCGTGATCAAAGTCTGTGCTTTGCTGCTCAATCTGTAGCTTACTGCTTCTATCTCAAAGCTTTGTATATTGTTTTTGCTGTAAGCCACTCATTATAACAGCGTAATGCAAGAAGGATAGAGCAAGTACATATATTAATGTTTTTGTTTTTTAAATGTGGTCATTTTTTTAAAACCTACAGTACCCTAAACTATATATAAAATACCAATTAGCATTTACTTTTTTCACGTATCCAGTAATTAAAAAAACTATCTAAAAATGTGAATGATCTATAATATATATATATGTATATAAATCTTCCTACATTCTTGTTATAATAACTGTGCCAAAAAGCTATTATAAAAAAAAAAATGAAATAACTGTGCAAATCAAAAAGCAAAAAAAAAAAAACAGGGACATTTTATCTAATAAACTCAAATTAATCCAACTGCTATTTCCATGACATGAGCGTGCAGTGGCTGTATTGGCCCTCAGTCTTGGGCTTCTTTGTATGGAAATGTCATGTGACACAATGTTTATACCCTTTAAGTTAACGTTTATGCGCTGTGTTATTTTAGGTGTAAGCAGCAGAAAGATGGGGGTCAGAAGCATGCATACAAATGCAAAGAACACTTAGTTTGTTTTTAAAGACACTTCTGCTTTTACAGAGCAACAATATATAAAGGCTGAGGACGTGGAAATTGAGCCTTTTGCTGATGAATGTGCAAACAAAAAATGTCTCACAATTGGATCACTGTCTCTAGATAGGTCTAAACATGCAACATTGACACGCACACGTCTGGATGTCTGTAGAAACACCTCCACTGCATTTCGTTTGGCTACATGTATGCAACCCCCAATTAGACATTTATATATCGGACATGCTGCTTTGCTGGCTTCATTTTTTTTTTCACCACAGACTACAGAATAACATATCTAGCATTACTGGAACTAGAATAGAGATACAAAACTACACAATGTTAAAAGATATTTTGAAATAACAGCATTAGACATTATTGAGACACATTTTTAAAATTTGTAAACCTTATCAAAAGAATCTATATATTACATTTTTAGCGATGAAAACCTGTTTTGTTTTATGTAGATTTTTTAATATATACTGTAATATAATATCATATTAATCATTTGAGCCAACAGATTTAACAAATGACTATTTCCATGTGCACATCAATTTCTAGTTCTAAGTATCTTTAGCAAGCTTTGAGTTTATTCAAATATAGAGCCACATCTTAATTGATTGACAGGAGCTAATGATGCATTCTAAAAGGGTGGAATTTTATTTTAGATACACCTTCGGGTTCTGTGGCACACTGATTTAGATAACAATGATAAAGTATGCCATTAACATGACTCACTTATCACGAGAGGTAAGAATATAAGCTGGTTTCTTCTATTCACAATATTCTGTATTTGTTGTTTGTTTTGTTTAAGACTGCAAATAAGTCTAATTGCATAATTATTTTAAAATTTCTGCCTGTGGTACTATATTGAAAGAGGGTCTGATTGAAATAGCTTCTGACTAGAATCTGGGTGAATATTCAAACAAATATAGCTTGAAGCGTTTCCTTGGGCAAAACAGAAATGTATATGCTTAATATACCAAAAAGATATAATAACAACACAATACATTTAACTCTTTATCACGCAACAACATTGTAGCATCCTGCCTCACAAAGCAAAACAAAGAAATGAAATAAGTTAAACAAAGAAGCTAAATACATTAAATAAATAAACTCAGGCTCCTATTTCTTAGAAATCTGCCAAAAATATAAATATAATTAAGTCATTTGAAGCACTCTGCAATTCTACAATTTAGCATTTAGATTACAAAAATTATTTGCACTGGGATTTGACATCCTAGTGAACTTACCTAGAAACATTTATTAGAAAATTGGTTTTTAATAAGTCTTGATTTTCCGTTTCCAACTGCAAGAATAAAGTCTGCCAGTGCCTGGAACTAAAAAACGCCTTGGAGAGTCAGATACATTGTGCGCATCGATCAACTTGTCCCCTGTGGGTGTATGTGTCCTTGGTCTGTTTTTCAAATTCCGTATATTATCTATTATTTATTATTATTTCCATAAATTTCATTACCAATCAACATTATTGATTCAGATGGTATTTTTCTCCTTATGCACAAATGTAATTAAACTACACAGTATATGTAATCTGACTGTATTTATCAGTAATTGTTCCTTTTTCAGATGGATAACGTTAGGTTATTATCATAACCCTGGTTCCCTGAAATAGAAATGTAACCATTATCATATGGGTATTTACCTCTTAATGACTCAAATTCTGAATATGACATATCAAACCTGCTCGCAGAGCCTGTGACGCAGTCATGGCTCGCCCCTCACAGACCTCAGCGTCATTTTTCCTTCAAGTCTACTGCAATCATGGATGCAGCGACCTTGAAGGTTAATGGTTACCCTTTCAAAAATTGCCCCGCCAGGAAGTGAGCTCCTGGGGAGACCAAGTCAATTTTGACATGTCAGGCCAAAATGGCTGCCAGATAGACCTTTACATGGAGGGGGATTTCCCCCCATCAAAAAGGTCCTGCAAAAATTGCAGTATAACTGCCAAGGGACAGATCATGGGGTTGAACCCATGAGACAGGCATCACGTCTAAAAGATACCCCACTTGTACCCGTACTGGGAATGCATGGATGCTGCTCTGGCATTTTGTAGGGTGTCAATAACTCTATTGGACAGACCCAGATGGCTCAAATGCAGCCATTCAGGAGCCAGACCCAGAGCTGCATGCTTGATGGGTTGGGATGCCATAAGGTCCCCTGTGCCTGACTGAGCAGGTCGTGGTGCTTGGGCAGTCTCCACGGCTGGCTGCTCAGGAGCTGCATCAGGGTTGAAGTCTCCTGGGCCAATATGGGGCTACTAGGAGAACCTTGGCCCGGTCCTGCCTGATTTTCTCCAGACATAGCAGGAGCAGAGTGAGCGGTAGGAAAGCATATAGCAGTTGCCTCGACCAGTGGTGTGCCAAGGCATCTTCTGCCAGCAGGTCCCCGCCTCCTATTATGGAGAACCAGAAGAGACAGCTGGTTGATTCCTGGGAGGCAAGAGATCTATCTATGCTCTCCCGAACCTCTCCCAAAGGAGGCTCACCAACTCGGGTGAAGCCTCCACTCTGAGGAGCTGGGACCTCTCCTTGAGAGGAGGTCTGCCGCCCAGTTTGTCACCCCGGGCAGATGTACTGCCAGCAGTCAGAGGAGGATTTCGTGTGCCTCGTGCGCAAAAGCTTGTGGGCCATGCAATGGAGACTGGGTGATCTGAGGCCGCCCTGGTGGTTGATGTAAGCCACCACTGTGTTGTATGTATGGACGAGCACATGTCTCCCTTGAACTTCCTGCAAAAAATTCTGCAAAGTCAGGAAAAACTACCTGCAGGTCCAAATCATTGCTGTGGAGATCCTGCGAAGGGGGGTTCCACACACCTTGCGGACCCCTGCCATTCCACACAGCCCCCCAGCCCAGGCTGGACGCATCGGTGGTGACGACCTGTCTTCTAGTGACACTGCCCAGCGCTACACCGAGGCATTGATGGGCATGATGTTTCCATCAAGATGCGGTCGTTGTTAAAACCTTGCTGTTACACCAGGCCTGCAGAGGGTGCATGTGCAGGAGACCCAATGGAAAGGTCTGGGAAGCTGCTGCCATCAAGCCCAGAAGTCTGTGGAACATCTCTACTGTGAGCTCTCTGTTGTGCTGAAAGAGCTCTAAACAGGCGGCTATTCTCTGCACTCTGCTGTCTGACAGAGTGGATAGCATGGACCTGGAGTCCAAGCACACTCCTAGATAGGAAGCTGTCTGAGAAGGCATGAGCTGACTTCGCATGACACACCGTAAGACTCAACTGTTGAAGGTGAGTGCTGGGGACTGGGCACAAATGAGCCAGTCGTCCAGATAATTGAGGACTCTGATGCCTTTGAGTATAAATGGAGCCAGAATAGCTTCCATACACTTCGAGAAGGCACGGGGAGCTAGGGAGAGGCCAAATGCAACATACGGAACTTGTACGCTGTTCCCTGAAAAGTGAACCGCAGGTACTTCCTGTGCGCTAGTTTTATCGGGATGTGGAAATAGGCGTCTTTGAGGTCCACCGTGGTGAATCAGTCGCCTCGTCTGATTGACTGCAACAGCTGTTGCATCGTCAACATTTTGAACCTCCTTCAGCTCAGATACAGGTTGACCTGTCTGAGGTCGAGTATCGCTCTGAGGCTACCATCCCGCTTGGGTACTAGGAAGTACCTGGAGTAGAACCCTTCCTCCAACTTGAGGCGGTCTGTCATGCAAACAGCCTGTTTTTGCAGCAGAGCTGCTATCTCCTGAGACAGTACTGCAGCATCCTGTGGGTCCATGATTTATGTTACATTCACGCCCCGAAAGGGAGGCGGACCGTGCTTGAACTGCAGTGAGTTGCCGGTCTGAACGGTAATAAGCACCCAGATGTCCGTGGTGCACTGACACCAATACTCCAGATGGCTCCCTGAAAAGGGGCCCTGGGCCTGGGGCAGCAAACTCCTAGGGCTGCTGCTCGGCTTGTGGCTTGGCCTGAGGCTTCTGTCTTTGCGCCGAGTGGCAGAACCAATTAAAGCCTAAATTTGCCGCTGTTTTACGCATTGAAGGTGGTCACTTGGAAAGCAGGCAAATCAGCTCCTTCGCGGAATAGGTGGAATAGGGGCATCCTACAGCAGTGCTTTGTCCCCGTCAGGCACGTGTGCCTAGGAAAGCCGGAGCTGCCTACGTGCAGCTATCAGCGCAGTCAGGTTCCTGCCTACAGCCTGTCCATTGAGCTTTGACACACAGAGCAGGTTCTTATTAACCAGCGCAGCTCATCCAGCTGTTGTGGTGAGGGCCTGTGAATGTCAGAAAGGGACCTCAGCAAAGGACTGGTAGGCTACGAGAATACTATTATAATTGCCTAGCCATGCGGCAAACGCACTGGCTGAATAGGCACGCTTGAGGATCACCTCTGAGACCTGGCACTGCTTGTTGGGGCAGGTAGCATCCTTGGACAGAAGGTACCTAAATTAGGCCCCTGTACGAAGGTGGCAATTAACACCTCAACCGGTGGAAAATGGATCAGGCCCAGCTTCTCCGCATCATGCACCCTATATAGGGTGTCCCTCGACTGGGAAACAGCAGGACCTGTAGCTGGTTGATCCCAGGTAGGAACCGGGTCCGTACAGTGACGGTACTGGGTCGGTTCCGTGACTTTAGCACCGGGTCGATACAAGAACGGCACCAGGATGCTACCGGTGCGTTAACCTCAGTTCGGTTCGCTACGGTTCCACCGGTTCACAGTCAAAGTGAGTAGCAATTTACAGGGATACCTATTGCAAACAATCTCAACCGAAGCATGTATCTTTGTCCTGCAAAGCACTGCTGAGTCTAGCAACTGTGTGTGTATTTCTGTTAAAAAAAAAAAAAAACAGAAAAATAAACACAAGAGAAATATTTCTCCACAAAAAACAGTAATTAACAATTACAGATAATAATATAAACGTCTCGTATTTAAAAAACAAGAAATAAAATAACTCCAGCTGGAGCTATGCAGCCTGGGGGGAGAGCACAAAGTCAACTTATGTTGCTGGATCCCTGGGAAGGCGTGACTCAAGACTCTGGCTTCACACAGGGCACAAGGCCGCGGCGGGACATAACAAACAACAGGCTGTAGTGCACAAAATACCCGTAATGAGTAAAAAGTAAAGCTTGGCTATAAACTCACCGTTGTTTGGTCCAATCTATGACTTTGGTCCAGACCAAATAAAAACTTTGACAACCCGCTAATCGCACTTAACAAAACTGTATTTAATAGCGTTTTCTTTTTTTTGTAAGTATCTTATTTCTTCTACTCATAAAAAGAAAATGATATTAAATACAGTTTTGTTAAGTGCAATTAGCGGGTTGTCAAAGTTTTGATTTGGTCCCAGCCTTTATCTGTAATACTGTCTTTCAAAGGTGATGTTTGTAGATATGAATCCAAATACAAACCAATACAAAGTACTACTAACACCTTTCATTAGTTTGAAAGTTCCCAAATAGAATAGGAATAGTTGTGCATGGTGAAACTAGCCTTGTCTTACCAGTGACTGAATTCTGCATATATTTCACACAAAACCAGTCATCCTTTAACATTGTTGGCAGTACATGATGGATGTTTTTGTAAATGAAATGAAAGCATCCCAGGAGACATACTGTAAGTGAAGTGTATGCGAAGTCCAAAACCACAGTCTGCACAAGCCTCAGTGGCTTTTTAACAGGACACATACATGTATTGCTCAACCCTGCGTCACCTGGTTTTAAATAACATTGCTCGTCTTTCAATTTTGACCTCACATTGCTTGAATGGTATATTACAGAACACCCTGTCAGGCAGCAAATACAGATCAAAATATGTAAACCCAAATGAAAGTGGATTGCAATTGTCTAGCTACAGTTTTCTTTGGAAATGCTGTTACACCTGATAATTCTGGTAAAACAAATCACTTAAATTATTCATTTAAGAATAATTTGGACTGTCATAGTCCTTCTGTCAACAGAGAAGAGAAATGTTATTTTATTCAGATGAAACTATATACTATTAAGAGTCAATTAGTTCTTTCTGACAGATTTAAGGAAAAAAAACACTGGACGTTCATCCTAAACCTCACAAGACCACAAGATAAGGTAGCAGCTTACTTCCCTGCGGCTGCTGCTTGCTAATCACCAAATGTTTTGGAAACAAAAGGCTACATTCAGTACTGTATAGGAACAAAGAGAGCAGCTGGACTCACAGTACATGGGAATCTTGCAAAACAGAATTGCTGTGCATGTAAGTGGGAGCGCATGATTACCAGCATTTATAATCTTTTGGCTTTTTATTTTTTAATAACTGGTCTATTAACATAAAAATACATTTATAATAGGTTATAAAGTTCTGTTTAACAGCACACTAAGCTTCTCCTTAGTTCTTTTTATCTGATACTGTTTAACTAAAATACAGAGTGAACAAATCACTTTCTCTGGGGGAGGTCTAGGAATCCCGGGGGCATTGCATTTTCAAAATGCAGCCAGTTCTAATCTCGCAGGCAGGAAGCACTCATTGGTAGTCAATGAATGTGATAGAAAGTGTTTTCAAGAGAAACACCACAAAATACAGTCTGTTAAATATATTAATATGACATTTTTACTTGGCCAGTTTCTCTTGCAAAAATGTGTTTGACAGCTTTGACTGCAACTGATTGATCATATTGTAAATCAACGTTGTTCAGGTAACTGTTGCTATAATTCTAAGCATGTGTCCAGCAACAAATCTTAAAAAAAGTGAGTGAGATCAATACGTAAATCGATTCAATTAATCCTATAAAGTGTCAGTAATAAGTTCAGTGAATTAGTAAAGCACTGCATCCAGTTAGCAACTGAGAAATGAAATTGAAGGGTATTAACTGTCTCATGCATTGTATTTTGACTTGGCAATCAGAGCTAAGCGCTGCGTTTGGTCATTTTTATTTTACAATGTATTATATTTAAGCATACATTTTCTCCTTGTATGTATGCATTGCTTTACACCTGTGAGAACATTACACCAGATTGGCGTAGAGTCCTTGTGACTGAAACACACCCTGCTGTCAAGCTTTAATCACACAAGCTCTCCTGAGCTCTATTTCAGCATCACAGCTTTCTATCCAGGGATATCCTCCATCAGCTCAGCTCTACTCTGATTTCTACAGTAGCCCATTTAGCCTGTGGAAAATCCTAAGTAGGAGATGCTGGAGCATAGCCGAACAATTTGAAAAGGCAGAGATAAATGTTCCTTTCGGATTTGTTGCATTTTCCCTGAAATTCATGGTTCTTTTTTCAAAGTAATTCCCTTGTTTTTAAGATTTTGTTGGTGAAAAAAAAATCAGGTAATTGGAAACATTTTGTAACGCATATGGAACTATAGGCTTTAGAGGTATACTTGGAAACACAATCTGCTACACCCTAAAACCAAAAGTTTAAGAATAAAAGTTTTTTGTGTCCTAAGTATTTTCTAAAACAATGAAACTAAACACTAACATGTATGCAAAATCTGCTACCCAAAATGTATATTTAATTCCTAAACATTTGGTTTTACAATGTTCATGCGGTACATGAATTTCGTTAGGGCTGTTTCGTGTCAATATCATGAATGCAAAAAAAATGAGGAAAACTATCAAGAATAATTACAAAATGGTTAAAGAATGCTGTATTATAATTACAGTGTACAATTTAAACTGTTTTTATAATTACATACTTTTGCAGAATCTGATCTTATTCATGTTGAGGAGAATTGAGTAGGTTTCATAGCATATCAGAAAAATGAGGTGGGTGGGTGTCACAGAATAATGCCTGCTGACCCAAAAGCAAGCAACCAAAGGGCAACCAATGGAACTACAATGCACCCCAAGGTAAGAGACCATGTTGTTACTTGTTACTGTGTTGTCATGAAGGGCTCACTTCAGTGAATAACACCATGCTATCTGGGTCAGCATCTGCCTGCTACCAGTTCCCAGTGCTATCCTCTTCCCCGAATCACTGACTTCTATAGATTGCTGCCCACTGACAGTATTAAAACCATGCTTACTGATTTTCATTGTGCCCCCCTTCTGCTCCACAAAAATATCTATAGTTATATCAAGGCAGAAAACCTGTTTGAGAACAGCATGGCATTGCTGAGGTCAGCGGTTCTCTCAACGGGAGTCTGTGCTTTCAAATGTAATACCTGCAGCTGAAGCCTCAACATTGGCAAGTAGCTGGTGTCAGCAGTATTGGATGGGCTTCTATAAAATAAATAGTTAAACCCTAATTTTAATAAACCTTCATGTATAAATGTTGGAAAAATAGGTAAAGATAATTGGCAAGAAGTACAGTATAAAGGCTACCCAATATGCTACAACTTTTTTAAAAATCATTTTTACAATGTTGATGTATAAAACATTGTTTTTAAATGTTACGGTTCAGTATGTGCCTGTATTCTGTTTCTGTGGTATTTCGAAGATATTACGCTATGCGTGATCAAGTTACAAAATTGCAAAACAGCTGACTATCATGTGCAATTATATCAAAATTGGGGAGTACAGCATTATACATTCAATGCTCAATTCATCATATTAACACCCACAACCTTTTACCAGTTGTTGCAGTTACAAAAGAATACAGTATTTGCTTATTAGTACCTCTAAGCACCACTGATGAGATTAAAAGAGAGGAAAACGTGTCTAGGAGTGTGAGCGGTGATGAGTGGAACAGTTTGTGTTCTGTGTTTAGAACAACTGTCTTAGACTTACTTAGAGGGTCAAGAGGGAGACAGAAACCTCTCTATCATCTCTGAGCATATAGCATGTGTGTTAATCTTTAGCACAAAAGTGTTTAACGGCTAAGCAGTGAAAGCTGACAACATAGGACAGGACACTGATTTATTTAAAATTAGGGATCAAATTACTGTACACAGAAAGCCTTTCCTTTTAAGAGAGACATTAATTATCCAATACATCCTGACAAAGTGGGTACAGCATACTGACTGATAATGTGTGAAGGGAGTGACTTGTTTTTATATATTTCATATATTTTTTGTTGTTGTTTGATTTTACAGCTTTGATTTTACAGAGATTTATTTTTCTATTTTTACACTCAGTGAAAACAAACCTCGATAGCCATATAACTTTTGGTCAACTGTTGTCTGTGCAACTGTTAAAACCACAAAAGGTTATTTAGACACATTTTGGGGAATTAACTAACTTGCTACATTTTATATTTAATTTGTGTTTTTTATAAACAAATAGATCTGCTGGTATCATTAATGATGACTATGAAATGTCACAATAGCAGTTAATAGAATGGCACCTGTACCACAACCAAGTCAGCAAAGCTAAATTGACTTCCTGTCACATTGACTATTTTCTTTTCTGAACAGTCTCTGGTCTGTTTTGGCGTGAGAGTCTGGAATCATGGAAGCTGCAACTGTTTTAGTGTGATTGAACCCCACCAATTCCTTCAGCTTCCATTTAATTATTCCAGATTCTGAGAGGCATGCTCCTGGCTGGATGTTGACAACTCATCACAGTGCACAGTGACAGTCCACTAAATAAAAATAAAATGAAGCACACAGAGGGAGGAAGTGTAAGGGAATCCAGTACTGCACTGGAAAAAAAATGTATATTTTTAAAGAAATTAAAAGTAATAGATAATTAACTGTTTTAAATACATCTACTGTATTGGTGCTTGAGTTATTTAAAACACATTGCTGACTTACTACTCTGAAGTAACCAATGAGTACTGCTAGATATGCATGTGTGTGTGTGTGTGTGTGTGTGTGTGTGTATGTGTTTGTGTTTCTTCCTTTACAAAAAAACTTTGTTTAGAATTACACTACGCATTTGATGCTTATATAATTATTCATAAAACTGTATAGTATTCAACCATAACACACACTGGATAATCCATAATTTCAAACACCAAATCATAAATTCAAAACTGTATCTGTTGACTGATGAAGACATGAGCTGAAGTCTATTTACAGTAGTGCTTAGTTTATTATAGTTTTGTCACTGGAAAATTAGGTAGTCTTTAATAAATGTTACTACAATTAACACAAAAACAGGCATATTTTAATTAATCAGTGTACACATTATAATAGGTATTTCATTTAAAAAATAATCATAATTGAGACATTTCATGCAAAACATATTTTTTTAGGCTGCATATCCTTCTTAAAGAAAATGTTAATAGAGCAAATATAAAGAGAAATTAATAAAACTGTTAATTAAAATGAGATCTATAGTCAAAGGGTGATGTGCTCTTAAAACTATATTGATCGCAATAGCCCGCATTGGAGTGAATAATGTCATTTTCAATAAGATTTTGTGCCATTCCAAAGCATTGTTCTCCTAAGGTTTGTATTTTAACATGTGCATTTGCACTGTTGTTTGCCAAATTAAACTGTAAAAGCAGTCTCTACAGAAAACACTCAGATTTCAAAAGAGGTTTCTAAGAACAATGAGATGGAGAAGACCAACCTACAACACCAGAAGCTCTAACATGCCGTGCTTTAATATTAAATGAAGTCATGTCACTGGGTCACTTGGGCTTAACATTCACACTAATTTACACAGGCTCGCTCAGCCACTGACCGTGTAATCCTGATTACAATTTGTTGAAACTGATACAGCTTTGTAAAGCAAAAAAAGAAATCTGGCTAAACTTTTTTATTATTATTATTTTGGATTGCTTTTCAGTTGGTTAAAAAATAATAACATGATGTGATTTTCTATTGGCTGAGTTCTGCTGCATTTTGATGATTTGTGTTTGATTTCATAAATCTGTTCCCCTGTAATGTCTTTACTCAGCTGTTGGCTAGCTGGAACCTCGTTAAAAATGCAGGATATCAGTGTAATTGTAACCATGGCAGGGGGCCAGGGGCACTTTCTGTCCAGTAAAGCAGACAGTCCTTACTGGTCATTGCCCTTATCCAAATGATTAATGCACTTCTTCTGTATGCTATACTGCTATTATGTTAGCTCCTGATGAGGTCCACTTAGGGGAGACTACTATCCAAGAGTGAGCAAAGCCATTTCTGACATGTGTGGTCACAAAGGCCTAAATACCAGAAATGCTATTTATTTTGGCTTAGCAATGTTGATTGAAAGCTTTCTTTTCTTCCCTGTTTACACAATCACACTTGCTTTTGGTTCTTTATCAGTATCACTTCACTTCATTCATGGATATTTATGCTTTTGTTACTTTATAATTTAGCCTTTCCTTTTAACATGGAGGTTATCAGAAGTTTAATGCTAGAATAGGAGATCATAGCAATAAACAACAAAAATATAAGTTACTAGGTTAACCAGCATCCATTTCATAGTTAAAACTGCATATTTACTAGAAATTGACCTCATTAACTATCCTTCTTCTCTAAAAACGCAACCAAAATTACTTGCCAAAACAATGGACTACAAATTTTCATACAAAATGTTGAAATAATGTAGTTTAATGAACAAACCATAAGAGCTTTAAAAACCCAAACTTCCTATAAAAACAATAGTAACAGACTGTAAAATATATCCTGCAACAAACGCATGCAGGGCACAGACTGTACTGGTAAAATGGCTTCAATGTGCAAATGTCTTTAAAATAAGGTCTTACATGCAACTCTAAAAGCACTTCAGCATAGTGTACTTTAAGAATTGAAACTCAGTGCAAGACCATTTTTCTCTACCACTTTAAGGATGAGGTTTGGTCCCTAGAGTATGCAAACTGATGAGACATTCATTTAGATTAAAAAAAAAAAAAAAAAATACAGAGAAAAATTATTGCTAGGACAAAAATTTTGATTTCCTTATTGGCTACTGCAATAAAGAAAAATTGAATCACTTGTTATGGGCATGACTATATCTGTGCGTTCCCGTGCTAATTTGGTACATGTACCTCTTGTATGGGATACATCAGGCAGCAAACCCCTTGCAGGGCAGCAATAAAACACCCAACTACAATCATTCAATCAAATACAGTAACATATATTTAAACTGAGCAAAAAGAAGAAAAAAAAAGAATCACATACCTGTCTTCCAGACATATGTAGATTTAGTGTCTCTTTCAGTCTGTGCTTGAGCACCCCAGATTCCAAACAGGAGCATAACCATCCACACGCAATGGGCTGATGGAGCAGTCCCCTTTGGACCACTAACTAAGACTGTACCTCTCCCTCTCAGCCCCATACCTCAAGCTGGATGCTTTAATCCACCAGATAAATGGGAAAACCTTTGCGGAAAAGTATATTTCTTTTTCTGGGAGAGCGGGTGGGATTAGTATTCCTTCATGAATGGTGTCGGAAGTCACCTCTCTCAGCTTCTGGTGCGGATTGTCAGTTGAGAAGAATAAAAAACTGCCTAACACAAGGGAACAATAGATCCCTTAGCCGTCACTGCTGCTGCCGCTGCTGATTCCTGCTTCTTCTGTTGTTGGTGTTGCTCCTCTCTCTCCTCTATTCAGCAGATAGTGACAGTTTTCCATCAGTCGAGAGAGACAGCTGTCCACAGGGGGCTGCAGCTGATTGAGCAGGTTATCTGGGTCTGGGAGGTAGCAGTAGTCATTTACACCAGCTAGAGAGAGAGAGAGAGAGAGAGAGAGAGAGAGAGAGAGAGAGAGAGAAATAGGGGAGGGTGAGAGAGAGAATAAAAAGGTCCCATAAACCAATTGCACAGAAGCACTGGTGAATGATGGTACTACAAAAATAAGAATTAAATATTAATTAACACCAGTCAAGAACTCGCAAGAGAATCTCAGATGATTTTCAAAGCATTCAGTAACCCAGACATGATTTGAGTTTAAAAAAAAAGTAATTTCAATCCATCTGAGCAGAAAGTTCATGGACTCCTCAGTCCGAACAAAAATTTGACATCATGTATTACTTTAAATCATTTATGTTATCTGATTTCTGAGACGGATTTACAGATTGAAGACTAAATCAAAACCTCTGAGGTTCAAAATGTTAAATATCGTAGACTGTGTCATGTGTCTTTACAGCTTTGGTTAATAAAATTCAAAGTATGTTACGTGCTATTTGGCCCACATAAACTAAAGACAATTTTGCGAATGGAAAAATAATGAAATTGAGGCTGAACTACTGCCATCATATGGAATTAAACCTTAATCACAAGCATAATAATTAAAACTGCCCTCCTCATTTACTTAATATTACAATTCCACATCAGCCAACAGCACTACCCTGCTGTTTTAATTGTAGTATTTGTTTAAAAAAACAAATGTAGTATTGGGTTTCCATTAAATACAATTTAAAAAATGATTTATTTCAGTACAAATTATGTGCAGTGGATGTTTTCTCATCATAAAATATGGTAGACATAAAAAAATCCCTAAACCAGCTTTTCCTCGTCTGTATTTCATTAAATCATAACACATAAATAAATAAATAAATAAATAAATAAATAAATAAATAAATAAAGCACTAAATGAAGCAGTAATTTGCAAATGAATGTTTAAAGTGATTGGCAAACCAATTGTATTGATACACCAGCACTTCATACATCTAGAAGCAAAACTGATAAAGCCATTGTTATTTTAGGCAGCAAACATGCAGCAAGTCTTCCTGGAGATGCCTGTCACTGTGTAAACCCTTTCCTGTTTTAGCCTTTTTGCAAGTGGATTGAAAGCAGTAATTCAGTACCTCTGACTGCTTAAATATGCAGGCACCAAAAACAAAACTGCAACGCTGAAGGTGGAAGAATCACCTTTGTTTATTTTATACTCTTTTCCCACACCTCTTAGAAGAGAATTAAGGGCTCAGAAAGCATATTGTGCTTGTGTGCTGCTTGCTGCTGAAAAACACTCAACAATCAGTTGATTATATCTTGATAAGTGGAAAAGTCGTGATCCCAGCAAATGTATAACAACCCTCAAGTGTTACAGTATATATTCTTTGGTGTTCATGAGCCTCTAGTCTCTACAGCCCCTTTCACACTGGTACTCCTACCCGGGTGCAGACCTGGGTCCTGGCTACCTGGGTCATAATCCCACATAGTGTGAAACCACGTACCTGGGTCGTACCCGGGTTAACCCGGATCCCAGCGACCCACCTGAGGATGTGGGTTGACATGCTTTGACCCGTGTTGAGCGAGACAAAATGCATGACGGCCGACGAAATAACAAACAGCCACGCCTGCGTTCCGCCAGGAACGTTTTTGTTTATTCTGTTTAGCCGTATTTTTGTTGCTTGAGACACACCATAAGCCAAATTGCAGCAGGGATGAAGAAACATTTGCTCAAATCAACATTTGGGCCGACAGTTCAATCCAGAGAAGCTTGGATGGAAGCGTCTGTAACAAGATGCTTCTGGGGTATTGATCGTGCGTATTGTTTACTTGCGTCTGTCACCCAGGTCAACCCTGTTTTATCAAAAGCAGTGTGAAATTGCATAACCGACCCGCATGACACCGGGCCCTGACCTGGGTAGAGCATGCCAGTGTGAAAGTGGTTTCAGACACTAGCGGTCTATTGGGGTCTTTCTCACATATAGCACTACAGACAATAATTCAAATATGAAACTTGTAACTTAATCTCCGTCAGTGGTATAAATTGAATACCATAATAATTAATGTACTGTATAACATTTTCTACACTGTGTCCTTTTATAATGCAGGAATTGATATTAAGAAACAAAATGTTAACTTTGCATTAAATTGTGTGCTTATGAATAAAATGTTTTTAAATATACTAAGTTAAGCAAGCTCTTAAGAGGAGATGCATTTGTGTAATACTGGCTTAGACAAAGAATAGCATGAAGAGAAAAGTGATGAAACCAGAAAGAAGTCTTTGTGCTGTTCACATGCACAAGCAGATGTACACTCGGCTACTCCTCTGCCATTGCATCGCTCCTCATTTGAAAGGGTGGCTCTCTTTAAGGAGAGCGGTCACTGATGTAAAACTCTGACATGTGATATATGACTCATGGTCACATTGACTCTATTGTCTTAAAAACGTTACATGCTTTGTTGTGACTGTTATTTTCTTTAAAGTGTACTTACGTTGTTGGATCTTGTGCATTATTATCAGTAAGATGTTGTTTATTGGTCTCTTCATTTATTTCGAAGATTGCTAGCCTCAGGCTCACATCACATCATAGGGGAATGACAAATACAGTATTTGGCAGTTAATGAGGGGTTTTGAATACCAACATCGTCCCCAGTTGTAACCTGGAGCCTGAAAAGCTCTAGACTAATACATGGCAGAAGGTTCAGGTTAGTTTTAATGTTGGCTGTTTTTAGGAAAGCTATAGACTTATACACGGCAGTTGGTTCAGGTTTGTTTTATGTAGGTTTTTTGGGTATCTGGGTGCTAGACGGGAATTTAAGTGTTGAGTTTGGGGGTGACTGATACTGGTAAGCTTGGTCAGTTGTTAACATATTACTTAACAAACATATTTTATTAAATCTAGGCATGTTTTATGCTAGTTACAGTACACTTTCTACAGTAGAATAAATACATTAATATCTGACTACATCATTTTCGAGGGCTCATTGAAGACCCTGTTGGTCTATCACCAACACTTCACAAACAGTTATATATATATAATGTGGCAATGTGCCACGCCCCTGTGTGTTTATTATGTGTTGTATGTTGCGTGCGTGTGTTAAATGTTGGTGTATAGTCATTGGTACACGGGATATAAACGGGTCTGTGTTTCACGTGTATTTAAAAATATAGATTTATATTTAGGCACGGGGAGGGCACAAATCACTTCACGTGCTGGTTAAATGTAATATGTGAGCACGGGGTTGCACGTAATGAATTCACGTGCTGGGATTCAAGTGAATAATTAATTAGTAATTGAATCCCAGCACAACAGTATATATAGAGACACGTATATATATATATACACACATACAGTCAGAGTCTCTATTATGTAACACTTGACACGCACACAATTGTTTACTGTCTTTGCTTATATTCTGTCACAGGTCTGTATTAGAAAAGGATGGAGGCAGCAACATATCTGGTCAAAGGAAACTACAGAAGGAAGGACTTTACCTTGTGGGGGCTCAGATTATTTCACTGAGGGCAACAATGAAGCACAGTTAAAACGCCAACCTGACCATTCTCGCTTAACTCTCTTCTTGCTTAACATTAATGGTAGTCATGGCCGAACTGAAAATACTGTATTATTTTACTGTTAAGGCCATAGCATCTGTGATCTCACTCATGGCTTTGTCCCCTGTGAAGTCAGGAATCTTTGAATAATGTAGAATTTGTATAGCATTTCATTAAACGTTTCTTTCTGTCAGACACTAGATATGGGTCATTTCATTTGTTTTATGCAACATGACACATTTATATTGTGTTTAATTAGCTTATAATGCACCATTACCTTCTGAACTAACTGTATGACTTTTCTAATACATATTATGATTCTTTATTTCTTTTTACAATATAATAACCCTATTCACCCTGTTCACCTAATTATTTCACCTGATTGGTTTTAATTCTTGCAAGACAAGACCATTTCTGCATGTGCCTTTTTCAATTAGACACTGCATGCTGAGAATAATTAGCTTTACAAAGACTGAACAAATTAGTTCTCTGCAAAATAATGGCTTGGCTTTTAAGAAAGATTGTAGTACAATATCCAGAGAGCAGTCTGTATTAATTTTAATTACATTTTTTAATTAACAACTTCCCCTTTTGCCCAAACCACATGTATCAATGCAGAATGTCACTTGCTGTGTTGCCAGGAAGAGTTAATTGCTCATATTCTATCATGTACATGTCTTTTCATGACTGTTTGTCCCATTTACATCACTTAATTTGCAACTGCTTAAAATCAATAAGAATATACTGTATGGATACATTCAACAATAAAAAGTGATTATTTGATTTCATATCACTTAAATGTCAAAGGAGTGATACCTACAATACTTCAAATATAAAACACAATAGGCTTTTGAACCTCTCAATCAAACATATATTGCAAATGCTTCCTTCAATTCCCTTCTCTGGGCCCTGCTGCACTACATTGATTTGCACTGTTACTCCATGTGGCGAAGTGGTTAACAGTGTGCAGGTGCAGGAATGCAGCAGTGATCAATGAACAGACAGACAACGGTAGTCCAGGTGCAATTTTATTTATGACAAAACGGCAGTAAGCAATAACAATGAGAAACAGGCAACACAGCGGCATGTATTGCACTGTTTTAATCCAGTTTGGTCCCGAAATAATAGTCCCGATCTTAAACACTCACACATAGCACAAAACACAATAAAAGTCCACAGTGCATGATAAAGTGCTCGTGCTGCCAATACAGTTATTCGTGAAACAAAGTGCAGTGTAGTCCGGTTTGTGCTGGCCTCTGGCGACAGCTCCGGATTGTGTTAACCGTCTAAATAACAACAAACAGTATATTTAATAACGAGAAAACAAACAAAACACTCACGATAATAACACACGTCTTTCCTTTCGGTTCAACTTAACCATAACAAGGAACCCCTTTTGTACTGTCAATCATGACCCCTTGGTTAACTAGTGCAACCGCTCCTCCAATCAGCGGCTACCACGTTGTTTCCCTTCCGGGTCCATGATTTAGTGTCTTGTAGCTCCGCCCCCTTTCTAGATGAGTGACTTCCTTCTAACCCTGGGAATGAATTGTCTGGCCATCCAGTCCAGGGCACTGTGTTCTCTTTACACAGCGCCCTCACAGGTCGGGAGAGAGATTTAGCACCAAGAATCAGAGATTTAGCACCAAGAATCAAACTCCAATTTACATAGACTGAACCCCCAATGAACGGCATTTCTCACTAGACACTCAGTACTGTTCATTTACCCTTGAATAGGACATGCTAGAATTTCTAGAAATACCTGTCACATATACTTACATTTGCTGAATATTACATAGCCATTTGAAGGCATTAAAAAGGACTTCTAGTCATTGAATTATTATTATTTTTTTTTTTTTGTATTTCTAAATTCAGCACTAGTCTTTAATAGTTATGGATAACACTGTTGCCAAATAACGTAATACAGTTTATACAGTACCTTACATTTGTTTTACTTCTATCTATGTTTCATGTTTCAGTCTTCGTCGCCAGGGGGTTGCAGCGGTGAACCGGGATGAAAATAATAATTGGGCATTCCAAATTGGGGAGAAAACCGTGGTAAAAACCATTGACGATGACTACATTTAAAAAAAAAAGATAAATCACAACAACCATAAACAAAACACAGTGGATAGGATGATATAGTTCAGTTTTTGTGACTAATACATTCTAATTCTAATAAAAAATGTAGAATTATCGTTCCTCAGTAACTATGTAACAATCTTCTGTTATTCACAAACAAGTTGATACAGTGGGTTTTAAGGGACAAATATTTATCAGGAACCAAGCATAATGCAGCTACATTTTAACAGCTGTTGAAAAACGTAACAATTCAATCCCCCTTCAGTTCTCTATGGACACAAAATGTCAGGTAGTGTACAAACATTGTAAGCCTTTCAACAGCTGTATATCATCTATAAAGTGCACCTAATAAGAATAAGAATAAATGTCACTCATGACATGCTGCAAGAACAAATGTTGTCTTATCAATGTAGGCTTTACTATGAAGAGTTTTTGTTTAGCATCACCTAGAATTTTAGGATATATATATATATATATATATACAGTGCCTTGCGAAAGTATTCGGCCCCCTTGAACTTTGCGACCTTTTGCCACATTTCAGGCTTCAAACATAAAGATATGAAACTGTAATTTTTTGTGAAGAATCAACAACAAGTGGGACACAATCATGAAGTGGAACGAAATTTATTGGGTATTTCAAACTTTTTTAACAAATAAAAAACTGAAAAATTGGGCGTGCAAAATTATTCAGCCCCTTTACTTTCAGTGCAGCAAACTCTCTCCAGAAGTTCAGTGATGATCTCTGAATGATCCAATGTTGACCTAAATGACTAATGATGATAAATAGAATCCACCTGTGTGTAATCAAGTCTCCGTATAAATGCACCTGCACTGTGATAGTCTCAGAGGTCCGTTTAAAGCGCAGAGAGCATCATGAAGAACAAGGAACACACCAGGCAGGTCCGAGATACTGTTGTGGAGAAGTTTAAAGCCGGATTTGGATACAAAAAGATTTCCCAAGCTTTAAACATCCCAAGGAGCACTGTGCAAGCGATAATATTGAAATGGAAGGAGTATCAGACCACTGCAAATCTACCAAGACCTGGCTGTCCCTCTAAACTTTCAGCTCATACAAGGAGAAGACTGATCAGAGATGCAGCCAAGAGGCCCATGATCACTCTGGATGAACTGCAGAGATCTACAGCTGAGGTGGGAGACTCTGTCCATAGGACAACAATCAGTCATATACTGCACAAATCTGGCCTTTATGGAAGAGTGGCAAGAAGAAAGCCATTTCTTAAAGATATCCATAAAAAGTGTTGTTTACAGTTTGCCACAAGCCACCTGGGAGACACACCAAACGTGGAAGAAGGTGCTCTGGTCAGATGAAACCAAAATCGAACTTTTTGGCAACAATGCAAAACGTTATGTTTGGCGTAAAAGCAACACAGCTCATCACCCTGAACACACCATCCCCACTGTCAAACATGGTGGTGGCAGCATCATGGTTTGGGCCTGCTTTTCTTCAGCAGGGACAGGGAAGATGGTTAAAATTGATGGGAAGATGGATGGAGCCAAATACAGGACCATTCTGGAAGAAAACCTGATGGGGTCTGCAAAAGACCTGAGACTGGGACGGAGATTTGTCTTCCAACAAGACAATGATCCAAAACATAAAGCAAAATCTACAATGGAATGGTTCACAAATAAACATATCCAGGTGTTAGAATGGCCAAGTCAAAGTCCAGACCTGAATCCAATCGAGAATCTGTGGAAAGAACTGAAAACTGCTGTTCACAAATGCTCTCCATCCAACCTCACTGAGTTCGAGCTGTTTTGCAAGGAGGAATGGGCAAAAATTTCAGTCTCTCGATGTGCAAAACTGATAGAGACATACCCCAAGCGACTTACAGCTGTAATCGCAGCAAAAGGTGGCGCTACAAAGTATTAACTTAAGGGGGCTGAATAATTTTGCACGCCCAATTTTTCAGTTTTTTATTTGTTAAAAAAGTTTGAAATATCCAATAAATTTCGTTCCACTTCATGATTGTGTCCCACTTGTTGTTGATTCTTCACAAAAAATTACAGTTTCATATCTTTATGTTTGAAGCCTGAAATGTGGCAAAAGGTCGCAAAGTTCAAGGGGGCCGAATACTTTCGCAAGGCACTGTATATATATATATATATATATATATATATATATATATATATATATATATATATATACAGTACTGTGCAAAAGTTTTAGGCAGGTGTGAAAAAATGCTGTAAAGTAAGAATGCTTTCAAAAATAGTCATGTTAATAGTTTATATTTATCAATTAACAAAATGCAAAGTGAGTGAACAGAAGAAAAATCTACATCAAATCAATATTTGGTGTGACCACCCTTTGCCTTCAAAACAGCATCAATTCTTCTAGGTACACTTGCACAAAGTCAGGGATTTTGTAGGCATATAGTCAGGTGTATGATTAAACAATTATACCAAACAGGTGCTAATGATCATCAATTCAATATGTAGGTTGAAACACAATCATTAACTGAAACAGAAACAGCTGTGTAGGAGGAATAAAACTGGGTGAGGAACAGCCAAACTCAGCTAACAAGGTGAGGTTGCTGAAGACAGTTTACTGTCAAAAGTCATACACCATGGCAAGACTAAGCACAGCAACAAGACACAAGGTAGTTATACTGCATCAGCAAGGTTTCTCCCAGGCAGAAATTTCAAGGCAGACAGGGGTTTCCAGATGTGCTGTCCAAGCACTTTTGAAGAAGCACAAAGAAATGGGCAACGTTGAGGACCGTAGACGCAGTGGTCGGCCAAGGAAACTTACTGCAGCAGATGAAAGACACATCATGCTTACTTCCCTTCGCAATCGGAAGATGTCCAGCAGTGCCATCAGCTCATAATTGGCAGAAAACAGTGGGACCCTGGTACACCCATCTACTGTCCAGAGAAGTCTGGTCAGAAGTGGCCTTCATGGAAGACTTGCGGCCAAAAAGCCATACCTCCGACGTGGAAACAAGGTCAAGCAACTCAACTATGCACGAAAACACAGGAACTGGGGTGCAGAAAAATGGCAGCAGGTGCTCTGGACTGATGAGTCAAAATTTGAAATATTTGGCTGTAGCAGAAGGCAGTTTGTTCGCCGAAGGGCTGGAGAGAGGTACACGAATGAGTGTTTGCAGGCAACAGTAAAGCATGGTGGAGGTTCCTTGCAAGTTTGGGGCTGCATTTCTGCAAATGGAGTTGGGGATTTGGTCAGAATTAATGGTCTCCTCAATGCTGAGAAGTACAGGCAGATACTTATCCATCATGCAATACCATCAGGGAGGCATCTGATTGGCCCCAAATTTATTCTGCAGCATGACAACGACCCCAAACATACAGCGAAAGTCATTAAGAACTATCTTCAGCGTAAAGAAGAACAAGAAGTCCTGGAAGTGATGGTATGACCCCCACAGAGCCCTGATCTCAACATCATCGAGTCTGTCTGGGATTACATGAAGAGAGAGAAGCAACTGAGGCTGCCTAAATCCACAGAAGAACTGTGGTTAGTTCTCCAAGATGTTTGGGCCAACCTACCTGCCGAGTTCCTTCAAAAACTGTGTGCAAGTGTACCTAGAAGAACTGATGCTGTTTTGAAGGCAAAGGGTGGTCACACCAAATATGGATTTGATTTAGATTTTTCTTCTGTTCACTCACTTTGCATTTAGTTAATTGATAAATATAATCTATTAACATGTCTATTTTTGAAAGCATTCTTACTTTACAGCATTTTTTCACACCTGCCTAAAACTTTTGCACAGTACTGTATATATATATATATATATATATATATATATATATATGTGTGTGTGTGTGTGTGTGTGTGTGTGAACATCATTTTTTTCATAAAACATATTTTATTGAACATCATGTAATCAAAGAAACTACAAAATGATATTGCAAATGTCAACCGGAGGCCATAATAGTAGTACAGCATTTCATGTTAGATTTTGAATTGCCACATTTTTCATTTTTTGTCAGTTTTTCGTTAAATATATGGAAAACTACAAAGCGGTAATTAAGTAAGTTAACATAACATTACTCAGCAGGTTTCATTCGACTTAATGGAGCAAAATGTGTTAATTATATAGGGTGATGTAAAATGTTTGGCCATAGCTGTATATTTAAGGGTTCTCACTGACATCTACAAAGAAATCAATAAACTGCAGAAATTGATATATATTGCACTGCAGACATTCAAATTGGGTAACACACATCTACATCCAGATCCACCAGCAGGCCCTTTCAGAGCACAAGCAGCTGCAGGCGAGGGGTGCAAGATGGGGAGGGGGGAACCTATTGAGGCTGATCCAATTTAGATATGCAAATGGTGTTGCAAGTCCTTGAAAGGAACATCATGGCAGATTTTTTTTTTTTTTTTTTACCTCAAGTTCAGGGAAACAATAAACCTAATCGAATGAAAACATGCTCCTATTGTTAAGTTTAGCATTCTAAAACAATTAACAGTGATTCAAAAAGCAAATCTATTTACAGAAAGAACAAAAAAAAGAACTCTGCAGGGTTTAAATAGAAGGCTGTCAAGCCAGCATGGTGTAAAGGGACAAGTTTCCTTCTGTACCAACTCCACCATCGGAGTCTGGGGAATAGCAGTAGGCAAGAGCTGATGTGAGAAATAACAAGTTTTGTGTTTCTCAGGAGTATGCAACCCATTTAAATACAGCATGTTTTGGGATTGTCAAAAGATGTACATTGCCTGTATCAGGGTTAGAAAAGGACAATCTAATTAAACCAGTTCCGGTTTCACAGAAAACCAGAGACAGATCATGTAAGTGGTGACCCACAAAGACACTGACTGAAAAATGCTGTCTGCCACTTAAGTTGATTTTGTCACGGTCAGAAGCACAGGTGCGTTGGTCTTAATGAATAGCTAATGATAATGTACATTAGAAAATGATTCAGTATCATTAGCCAATCAGCTTCCAGCTTTAGCAGGCTTCTAATAGACACAATTGGTACAAATGGTTTTTATTATCCACCAAAACCAGCAAATCAATACTGTGTGTACCGACGACAGCAACCAGTCATGTACCCGCAACTGCCGAGTCATCCAATCACAGCCTGTCAGCTCAACTGAAGCTCAGAGACAGCATCTTTTAACAACAAAAAACCGAGACATGGACAATTCAGTAATATTGCTCCATTAAGATATCTGGCACTGTCCAGAAACTATAAGCTGCTCTGACAAGTAAAACATTAATTGTTTAATAAAGTTATTTGGTTTTCTATTTTTTATTTATGTGATAATTTCTGAACATTTTTGGAACTATTTTCCTAAAACGTTTCTCAGTGAAAGAGTACCCAACAAATCATTACAAAAGCAAAGTGTATCTAGAGTTTAAGGCGTTTTAAACAAAATCATGAGAAAAATCATTTTCTAATAGCAATAGTGCCCTCTCGGTGATGTCTCTACTGTCTGGTAGTTGACCTTGACTTTGGTTAGCCCTGTCACCTTCAGCTCGGGACGTATAACCCCAGTCGCAATCAACTACCAGACGGTAGGCTCAGGCTCTGTCCAGACAGCTCTCTTTTCTCAGTTTAACTTTAATCTGTAAAACAGTCAACCACCTATAGAGCTACTAGTAATGTAACTATAATTGTGTCAGCAAGCAGGGGGAATGTGGGAAATGGGGACAGGAGCTCTCCTCTAAAGAAAAAGCTTAAATAATCACTGATCAGTACTGAAGATCAACTGAGCAACACCATCTTAAATGTGCTGCAGAAAAAACAAAATGGAAGAGACGCGATGATTAAACAAGCGGTACGGGTGACTTTAGATGACGTTCACTGTGCAAATTAAGAAACAGACAATTAAAAACACAAATGATACAAACAAAGCTTTAATGGAAGTCTTTGATGTACATAGAAAATCACCAAAGAAGCTACAGTCCAGATTTCATAACATGCATTCCACAGTGCTGTCAAACACGAGTTACCAGTCAGCAACAGATTGAGCAACTGCAAACAAGGCAGCAGAGATGGACGACAGGAGCCGAAGAAAGAACCTACGACTGCTGTGTTTCGCTGAATCCAGAGATGGTCTTATTCTCGACTTGATTACATTTTTGCATCTCCAGGGCTCATTAATTCTGTGATGAAAACCGACATCTTTCCAATTGTTCTATCAGACCATTCCCCAGTGCTCTGTAATTTCACTCCCATTAACCCAACCTTGCATACCACTAGGTGGCTTTCAAAACCTCTGTGCTGCAAAATGCGGAATTCCTAGCACAACTTCATTTTAAATTAGCAATTTAATTCTGACTCCTCTGAGAATTCACAGATGTTGTGGGAGGTTACTTAATGTTTTCTGAGAGGTAACTGTACTGCCTTCTTCTCATTATATTTAAACTCCTCTCTGAATAATAATAATAATCTAGAACAGTGGTTTTTAACCTCTTATATATATATATATATATATATATATATATATATATATATATATATATATATATATATATATATATATATAACAGTACCCCGATTTCAGTTCAAGTACCCCTTTACTAGTGTCACTTCACTGAATGGCATCACAGTTACAATAAAAGGTAGAATCATCTGATTAACAAGTACATTTTCCCAGTTTATTTAATATATAATTTATGTCACAGTTTGGGATTGACAATCTGCTGTTTTAGGATAGAATACCAAACAGTAATTATTCAAACCTTTAATTACAAGTCTTTTGATGCACAGAATATCAGTATTTGGGAATCTCTTCTAAAGCACACGTATTAACTGTCTATTCGGCAAAGTTATTATAAACAATCCAAAATAGTCTGCACTGCAAATGTTTATCATGTTACCATTTACTTCCCATCTCAATATAACTGTGTGCCATTTAACATGTTTACAACATCAAAAACATTAACTTGAAGATGAAACATTAATAATATAGTATATTATCTTAAGAAAGCGTGCTTGGAATACAGGTTATTTATTAATAGAAATACAAAGTAATTCTCATCACAGATGCAATCATGTATGCTTGTCACATGCCACGTTTTGTTTGCAAGAGGAACATATAAGTAGAAAGGATTTTGGTGCAGCCACAATTGAAAAACTATATATAGAGGGGGGCAGGACAAAGCCCTGCAGTAAATTAAATGTGTTGTGGTTATTTAGCACGTGTGAACGTATGGTTATGATTTAAAATGTATAGTTTATTTAAACAGGTGATGTTATTTTTGTTGTGTTTAAATGTATTTTGAGTGTTTTATTTTTATTATTGCTGGTTTAAATGTGGTCTGGCAGAGGCAGTGTTGGCAGCTCATCTCTGCCAGACAGCTCGTGAGACTTAATTAACAGGGGTGCACCCGAGCCCAGCCTTTGGGGGTGCCCAGCCCCGAGTCAATTATTTTTCTGAGCCCACTTTAATGACTAGATGTAAAAAAAAAATATAGACAGTGCCGTCTAATCTACTGCGATTAGAAAAAGAAACCGTAGCAAGGTAGTATTGGTGGACTGTCAATCAAAACTCAAATTCGCAAATCACAGCTGACAGATTGTTTATCCGGAGGCGGGATGCAACAAGCGCTCTGGTAATAGGTCAGTGTTAAAGTCATGTGATTGCTCTGTTGGGAGATGTGATCCTAAAGGCGTAATTTCATGAGACAGAACAGAACTGAACAATCTGATTTGGCAAAACCGTTCCAACTTCCTGCCGTGGAACATGTTGTTCGGTCGAACAGCCTGGTCTGCACACAATGAAACATGGTGATGGCCCGCAGGTACAGCTATGGCCAAAAGTTTTGCATCACCTACTTTTCTTTTTGTTGGATTAAGACAATTAAAAAAAAAAAACTAGATTAACATAATTTAGATGTTTTACTTAACATCATGTAATCAAAGAAACTGCAGAACGATATCACAAAAGTATACAGGAAGGTAGCGTGATAGTAGTACAGTATTTCATGTTAGATTTCGAAATGTCACTTTTTTAATTGTTGTCCGTTTTTCGTTATGTATGGAAAACCACTTCACAGTCTCGGCACCAGGGCCCAGTAAATCCTAGTGCAGAATGTGACCATCTCCAGATTAATTGATTAATTGATTAATTTATTGCTAATCTGGAGATGGTCACCGGTATAAAAACCAGCAGCTTTTGCTGGTTGGGGTGGGTGTTTGGAAGGAGGAACGTGAGCGAGTGAGCCGAAAGAGAATCTAAAACGAAAGTCAAAAGAAAAGAAAGCAATTTCTCCTCGTGCACAGGAGACACTATAGGAAAAAGGAAGATTTGGTGTTTCAATGACTATTGTGAAATTCCAATTGCTAGCAAATACAGTCCAATGTGTATACCCTTGAAAATCCTAGAGATATTCATTGCGAAAGCTGGAAATTAGAAATGAAGCATTCCAGGTGCACAGATAAAGACCAGAGAAAATCTGTAACCCTGAATTATTTTTTGAAACAGATGGTAATGCATGCCCTACAATTGTTATTTGAATATGTCATTTTGTCCTGTGTTCTTATAGTATTTTTCCAAGGCCAGTTTAGGAAGAACTGGGCAAAATTTGACTGTAGGGGTAACAAGCCAAGATCTGGATTTGTATATTACCTTTCAAGAAATGACTTAACCTGACATAAATCTCACAGTAGGGATGACTGCTGTACTACAGTATGTTATTCTATATCCTTTGCTAAAATAGGAAGAACAAAGCAGTTGCCAAACAATGACCCGAGAGAGATAACCAGGTGTATGGAAGAAAAAACATTTCACAGTAAAATGTCAGGATATATCTCAGGAACATATAGTTATTTAAAAAACAATTGTTTTCATATCTTTACCCCCCCCCCGTGTTAAATCTGTTTACTGTAGGATTTAGGGTACAGGATGCAGCTGGATAAATTGGCTGACAGACAATGCTGAATGTTAAATAGGCTGTCACTAACCTGACCTAGAACTGTATTTTTTTGTTGTTTTTTTGTTGTTTATTTTTTAAATGCCAGAACAAGTACATCTAACTTGTGTGAGCGCTAATAAAAAAGGATCTTTTTACTTGCATTTCTACAGTTCTATCTTTTCATACTGTACCCTCACATGTTTATAGTTTTGAGTGAAAAATTAAACACTGTATATAGTTATACTGTAGCTATATTATTATTATTATTATTTATTTCTTAGCAGACGCCCTTATCCAGGGCGACTTACAATTGTTACAAGATATCACATTATACATTATTTCACATTATACAGATATCACATTATTTTTACATACAATTACCCATTTATACAGTTGGGTTTTTACTGGAGCAATCTAGGTAAAGTATCTTGCTCAAGGGTACAACAGCAGTGTCCACCACTGGGGATTGAACCCACAACCCTCCGGTCAAGAGTCCAGAGCCCTAACCACTACTCCACACTGCTGCTATATTACATCATAACACGTTTTTGTTATTTCTGTATGATAAAAGTGTTTCCCTTTCAATTCGAAATGCCAGTGGGTGGATTTCCTAGGGACCCTATGTGCCCAAACCCTCAGTGCAGGGTTATGGAGACACACTTGAAAAGGGCCTACGCAGAGGAAATGCAGGTGACCTGCCTGGCTAACACGATGGGTATCGTGACTGCATACTTGGCTGGTGTGCTCACAGTGACCCCGCTCCCAGAACCGGTGGCCACTGGGCATCGCCTCCTTTCAAGTACGCTGCTCCTGCTCCGGAGCCTGTCAAGCCTGGTGGTGGCTCGTAGACAGCTATGGCTTTCACAGGCAAGGGCGTCTGACACGGATAAGGCGCGTTGCTGGACACGCCGATATCCCCGGGACATACCTTCGGGCCGGCTGTGGAGGAGATCTTACAGCGCTCCCATCGAGAGCACGAAGCATCTCGGCAAGTGGCCGCACTGCTCCCTCCCCATGCTCCGGTGTGGGGTAGGTTGAGCCATTGGCAGGCCCCACAGAAGCATACCGTCAAAAGGCTACAGCGGCGATGGGCAACCAAGCCCTTCCGCAGAGCATAAGCAGAGCACATCCAGTTGGCAATTCCAGGGCTGTCATCCTAGGCAACCGCCTCAGAGTGCGCTGCCCCAACCTCAGCAGCCCCAGCAGGGTCCCTGAAGGCTTGCAGCCTCAGACCCATCCTTTCGACGCACAACAGCTGCAATACTGGCGGGGTGGCACCTCGGACACCTGGGTGCTCGCTACCGTGCACAACGGTTACGCGCTGCAGTTCAGTTTGGGACTTCCCCCCTTCCGAGGAGTCACGCACACATCCATGTCAGACCCTTTTCAGGTCTCGGTACTCCAGAAGGATGTGGCTGCCTTTCTGTGCAAGCGAGCCATTCATCTCGTAGACCCCACCTCCCGGGGAGTGGGGTTCTACTCAAGATATTTTCTGGTACTCAAGAGGGACACCGGTTTTCGCCCCATCCTAGACCTGAGATTCCTCACCGTCACATTCTCCAGTCAGTCCAGCCGGGCAACTGGTTTACCATCGTGGACTTACGAGACACGTATTTTCACGTTCCCATTCGTCCAGAGCACGGGAAGTACCTCCGCTTCGCCTTTCAGGGAAGCATTTACAAGTTCTCTGTGCTGCCGTTCGGCCTCTCCCTAGCTCCTCGTACATTTTCAAAATGTGTGGACGCTATCCTGGCCCCCTTGCGGTTGCAGGGGATCAGAGTACTCAACTATCTCAATGACTGGCTGATTTACGCTCAGTCGCGAGAGGGAACAGTGGCCCACATGACAATTGTGATGCAGCATCTGGCGAGGCGAGGCCTCACCATCAACGATGCGAAGAGTCAGCTTATACCAGTGCAGTGCACTACATAGTTGGGGCTCCGGCTTGACTCCAGTATGATGTGCGCATACCTGTCAGGCGACAGAGTAGCAGCTATTCAGGGTTGCCTCTCCCTGTTCCAACAGGGATCGAAGGTCCCCTTGGTGCGGTTCCAAAAACTACTGGGTCTGATGGCCGCAGCCGTATCAGGCATTGAGCTGGGTCTATTATGCATGCGCCCGCTCCAAGATGGCTCAATGCGTTTCAGTTACACCCCAAGCGCGACACACACTGTCTGCTCCGTGGCCCTGCGATGGTGGAGGATGCCCTTTCACCTGTGCAAGGGCGTGAGAATGGGAGTGGTGTTATCTCACCAAGTGGTGACGATGGACAACTCCAACTTGGGTTGGGGGGCGGTCTGGAAAGGCAAAGGAGTGCGCTGCACCTGGTCGAGCCATTGGATAGCCCTGCACATAAATATGCTGGAACTGCAGGCTGTTTTCCTGGCTCTCCAGCATTTTCTTCTGTTGTGGCACGGAAAACATGTGCTGGTCCGAACGGACAACACATCAGTGGTGACAGCGTATATCAACCACCAGGGCGGCCTCTGGTCCTCGGGTTTGCATCGCATCGCCTTCCGGCTCCTGATTTGGGTGCAGTGGAACCTGCTGTCCCTACAGGCAACGCATCTTCCCAGAGTGGCGAACTGGGCAGCGGACCTCCTGTTGAGGGAGAGTGCACATCCGTCAGAGTGGTGACTCCACCCGTAGGTGGTGCAGCGCATTTGGGAATGGTTTGGGAAGGCACAGGTCTATCTCTTCACCTCAGCAGAGACAACGCATTGCCCCCTGTGGTGTTCCCTACACCGCTTAGGCGGTCCACTCCGCGTCGATGCCCCTAGCTCACGAGTGGCCCAGTACGCTCCTTTACACGTTCCCGCCAGTACCGTTGCTCCCAGCCTTCTTGGAGAAGGTCCGGTAAGAGAAAGCGACAGTTCTTCTAGTGGCCCCTCGGTGGTTCTCGACCCTATGCCAGCTCATACAAGGCCAGCCTTGGGAGATCCTGCTTCGCCTGGATCTCCTCAGTCAAGCGAGAGGCAACCTGGCATCCAGAACTGGGCAGGTTCCAATTATGGGTCTGGCCCCTAAACAGAACCACTGGACAGCCCTAAGGCTGTCAGACGCGGTTGTGGATACTTTTCAGAGCGCTAGGGCAGACTCAACTTGGTTGCTGTACGCCTGTAAGTGGAAGTATTTTCAGAATTGGTGTCTGACTAGAAGTCATGACCCAGTTTCTTGCCCCATGCCGGTTATCTTACAGTTTCTGCAAGAACTGCTCGATGCTGGTAGGTCACCTTCCACATTGAAAGTGTATTTAGCGGCTATCTCGTATGCTATGCCCCCGTAGATTCGGTATCTCCGGGTGTGCAATTTTATGGCGTCCTGATTTCTCAAAGGCACTCGGCGGTTATGCCCTTCCAGGAGGGCCGTTCTCCCCGAATGGAGCCTTGATGTTGTACTGGAGGCTCTCACAAAGGCCCCATTTGAACTCTATACACCATAGAGTTGAAGCATCTGTCTATGAAGACAGCCTTCCTCCTGGCTATCACCACTGCAAAGTGGGTCAGTAAGCTGCAGGAGCTGTCAATGCACAGCTCCTGTATACTTATTTGGGACGATGGCAGCAGGGTGTCACTACGTACAAACCCTGTTTTCCTCCCCAAGGTGATCACAGCATTCCACATGAATCAGTCTGTGGAATTGGAGTCTTTCCATGCACCTCCATTTGCTTCGGAGGAGGATAGGAGATTGAATTTCCTCTGCCCGGTGCAGGCATTGAGGTGTTACGTGGATAGGACAAGAGCTCTGCGTCATACTGACCAGCTCTTTGTCTGTCATGGTTTATGGACCCTAGGACAGTCCCTCTCGAAGCAGCGACTGTCGCATTGGATTGCGGACACAGTCTCTGTGGTGTATGACAGTGCTGGCTTACCCCCACCTGGGAGAGTAGCTGCTCACTCTAATAGAGTTGGCTACATCTTGGGTCCTCTTCAGAGGGGCCTCACTGTCCGATATATGCACGGCAGCTTGCTGGGCTACGCCGCATACATTCTCCAGGTTCTACCACTTGAATGTGGTAGATCATTCTTTGCCTTCAATAGACACGAGGGTCCTTGAGGTTGCACGCTAGCACCGCTAACCTAGAGTTAAGCTGTTCTGATGGGTCCTTCGTAAGCTGCTTTTCCTTCTCCCTTGCGAGGTCGCATTGATCGCCCTCACGGGTTCGATGCAAAAAGAGAAATGGCTTCTGTGGAATGACGGTTTTAATCCCTCGGTAGGCAGGAACGAGGGCGTCATCCCAGGAAGGGACCTATCGGCAGCTCTGGTATAGAGAGCTCAGAAAATACCTACCAATAGGCAGGCATATCCCATACGTAATGTTGTTGGTGGTCGTCTTCTCTTTCAGGGAATCAGGGTTACAGTAAGTAACCTAATGATGTATACTACTAGGAAACAATTCAGTACCATCAGCCAATCAGCTTCCAGCTCTAGCTTGGCTTCTATCAGACGGTAGTTGCTACGTCACAGCATCAGCTGTGACTCAAACTTAAAATTAATTTGCTCAAGTACTGGGTTTTTAAATTTGCTTGCTGTACTGAAATCTATTGGACAGCAAATACTAAACAAAGACACAATAGGCCTAAATTTATTTTATTATACACTATATCACCCAATCAGTGCTGTACCTCAAACCCTGCCAATCAATACTGTGAAACTACAAAAGCAACCAGACCTGCTCAGCATCTTTCAACAGCAAACCCAGACACAGACAGTTCAGTAATTGCTCCATTCAGTAATATGGCACCGTCCAGCTATACTATAAGCAACTCTGACAAGTAAAAACTAATGTGTTTAATACAGTTTTTTCTCAGTCTGTGACTTTTTTTGTGAACTATTAAGTAAAACCTGGTCATCACGACAACTTACTATAGTACCTAAATATTTTATACCAATGAACTTTAAAAAACACAAATGTTCTACATAGCAGTAGTGTACTTTAGTCAGTGTGAATGAGACTATGGAGGGAGGTAAATGAGTAATGATTACTTACTTATAGACCAAATCGCAAGCTACAATACTACTAGGAATCCTCCTTGGCAGACAAGTCATATCTAATTTAGACAGTCACTTAAACATATCTTACAATTGTTATTTTAACTTAACAGGTCAAACAGCCTTTTCTCGTTTCCAATTTTTTCTAATGTTTTTTGCTGTTAAATACGACATAAAAGAGATTTTTCTGAAGCACCATGGAAAATTCAACGCAATTGAAATTTAAATAAATTACTGAAATCCAGATTAACCTAAATCTTCAGCCCTTTTACACTGAGATAACGTGTATGTTCTGTATGTACTGTCATACATGGCATACATCCAAACGGTCAAATATAATCTTTAACTTAAGCAAGAAAAAAAAAATCTTTACAGAAAGAAGGTCTTTTCAGTCATGTCATGTTGTAAGCATTTCATTAATATGAAACCTATGATTTATTTCTGTTATTCCTGGAGAAAAATAATTTAATATGCCAGGGAAAGCTCAGAAATATAAGCCCATCAACTTGTTCCTTAGATAAACTACAGCTAAGGAGAAGAACACTGCTAGTCAAAAAGAAAAAGCCATTTCTGTATGGAATTTAGGTAACCCGATGTTACACCTTGTTTTCTATGGGTACCCTTTATAACAAACAGAATCAGGGCAGAATTAAAGCCTTGTAGAATGTTGGTTCTGATAAAGCAATTAGCATATCTTATGCAATCCACTGTATGCTCGTTGCTCATTTTTTCAGTGTAATTATATGATAATTAATTATACAGATGTTAAAATGAAGCTCCCTGCTTTATTACCAACACCCACTTACAGCTGAAATTAAAGAGAACAAATGCATCATTCAAACTTTGTTGTTCTTGTTGTGGTTTTGAAATGTTTGAAGTGAGCACACAAGTCACATTACAAACAGAATTCTATAAAGGAGAAAAGGTCAGTGTTAGTGCCTGTGGTAACTCGAAAGAAGAACAAAAATGAATGATCTTATTATCCCATTTGAGTCAGTAGCTGCTGTGAGAGCGGACCAACACCAGTGTTATCAATAAACACTCAAAACTAAGCTAGAATGTAAATCCAATTAACACTGGACAAATCAGAAGCCTAACCGGTAACTTAAAAATTGAATTAGTCAGGAAGTTACATCTTGACAACAATTAATCATAATAATTTGTCTTCAAGTGTTTGGTGCCATTAGTCTAAATACAATGTATTCTCACATTCCATAGCATATACATCATGAAAAATTATTTGAAGCCTTGTATATAATTTACAGTAAGTGTCTGGTTGTCAAGTACTGTGACTATCCATTGTTCTGCCACAGCCCTCCACATTATAGCTGGCAGGTTATAAAAATCCTAACCTATATTTTTTCTGCATTTATAGCTGGAATCGGGTTTGGGTTTTTAGTCAGATTTTAGTGCATAGGTTCAGAAGCATTCATTTATCTAAACCTGAAAGTCTGGTATCTAAAACAGCAATGACCGCTATAATAAAAATGTAACTCACTTGACCCAATAAACCCACAACTGATAATGCTTCTGCCACCCAGACTGCATAGTGTTGATTTTTTATAATCATTGGAAACTTTTTCAAGCAAGGTACTTTACCTAGATTGCTCCAGTAAAAACCCAACTGTATAAATGGGTAATTGTATGTAAAAAATAATGTGTAAAAAAAAAAAAAAAAATAATGTAATTGTATGTAAAAATAATATGATATCTTGTTACAATTGTAAGTCGCCCTGGATAGGGGCGTCTGCTAAGAAATAAATAATAATAATGACATATCCCTATGTCATATATATATAGTGGTAATGTGACTGGCAGTCAAGGCTGGCCAGCGGCACAGAAAATAGCAACGCAGACACAAAAAACTGTAGTTCAGAGCTTTCTGCGCACTTTTAATAAACACAAATCAAACAAAACACAGGAACAAAATAACAGTTTGAACAAAAACTCTGCTAAACACACACAGCACAAGCACAAGTACAACACCCACCCAAGCACAGCTATCCCAGTGTTCCACACTTACTCACTTGTTTTATCACAGCACACTTTCTCCGTTCCTAACTCTTCTACACTACCCACACCAAACATTCATTCCTTCGTTCTTTTACAGGGTGTGACCAAGGGGAACTGGCAACAAATCATTCCATTATTTTCCAGTCACACCTCATTCACGCAATTAAACACAATGTCCATCACCAGACACCCACACACACGTGCACCCATATGCTGAGCCTCTGCTCTACACACATCCTCCCCCTACTCTGTCACACATCCTCTCTGTTGTGCACAGCACACATGGCCATTCTGGAAACAGCGGTGCTTCTCCTTCCAGGTCTGGAGAGGGAGGGGCTTCTCCTTCCAGGTCTGGAGAGGACGGGGCTTCTCCTTCCAGGTCTGGAGAGGACGGGGCTTCTCCTTCCAGGTCTGGAGAGGACGGGGCTTCTCCTGGTTCTGGAGATGGTGGGGTTTTTTCCGTATCTGGAGAGGACGGGGCTTCTCCTTCCAGTTCTGGAGAGGACGGGGCTTCTCCTTCCAGTTCTGGAGAGGGCGGGGCTTTTCCTTCCAGTTCTGGAGAGGGCGGGGCTTCTCCTTCCAGTTCTGGAGAGGGCGGGGCTTCTCCCTCTGGCTCTGCACACAACAGCCCCGTCTCTCCGGCTCTGCACACAGCAACATCTCTCTGGCTCTGCACACAGCAGCAGCTCCTGCCTCACTGGCTCTGCACACAGCAGCAGCTCCCGTCTCGCTGGTTCCGCACACAGCAGCAGCTCCCGTCTCTCTGGCTCCGCACACAGCAGCATCTCTCTAGCTCCGCACACAGCAGCAGCTCCCGTCTCTCTGGCTCCGCACACAGCAGCAGCTCCCGTCTCACTGGCTCTGCACACAGCAGCAGCTCCCGTCTCACTGGCTCTGTACACAGCAGCAGCTCCCGTCTCGCTGGCTCTGCACACAGCAGCAGCTCCCGTCTCGCTGGCTCCGCACACAGCAGCAGTTCTCTAGCTCCGCACACAGCAGCAGCTCCTGTCTCGCTGGCTCCGCACACAGCAGCAGCTCCCGTCTCTCTGGCTCTGCACACAGCAGCATCTCTCTAGCTCCGCACACAGCAGCAGCTCCCGTCTCTCTGGCTCCGCACACAGCAGCAGCTCCCGTCTCTCTGGCTCTGCACACAGCAGCAGCTCCCGTCTCGCTGGCTCCGCACACAGCAGCAGCTCCCGTCTCTCTGGCTCCGCACACAGCAGCAGCTCCCGTCTCGCTGGCTCCGCACACAGCAGCAGCTCCCGTCTCGCTGGCTCTGCACACAGCAGTAGCTCCCGTCTCGCTGGCTCTGCACACAGCAGCAGCTCCCATCTCGCTGGCTCCGCACACAGCAGCATCTCTCTAACTCCGCACACAGCAGCAGCTCCCGTCTCTCTGGCTCTGCACACAGCAGCAGCTCCCGTCTCTCTGGCTCCACACACAGCAGCATCTCTCTAGCTCCACACACAGCAGCAGCTCCCGTCTCACTGGCTCTGCACACAGCAGCATCTCTCTAGCTCTGCACACAGCAGCAGCTCCCGTCTCTCTGGCTCAGCACACAGCGGCAGCTCCCGTCTCGCTGGCTCTGCACACAGCAGCAGCTCCCGTCTCGCTGGCTCCGCACACAACAGCAGCTCCCGTCTTGCTGGCTCTGCACACAGCAGCATCTCTCTGGCTCTGCACACAGCAGCATCTCTCTAACTCCGCACACAGCAGCAGCTCCCGTCTCTCTGGCTCTGCACACAGCAGCAGCTCCCGTCTCTCTGGCTCCACACACAGCAGCATCTCTCTAGCTCCACACACAGCAGCAGCTCCCGTCTCACTGGCTCTGCACACAGCAGCAGCTCCTGTCTCGCTGGCTCTGCACACAGCAGCAGCTCCCGTCTCGCTTGCTCTGCACACAGCAGCATCTCTCTAGCTCTGCACACAGCAGCAGCTCCCGTCTCGCTGGCTCTGCACACAGCAGCAGCTCCCGTCTCGCTGGCTCTGCACACAGCAGCAGCTCCCGTCTCGCTGGCTCTGCACACAGCAGCAGCTCCCGTCTCGCTGGCTCTGCACACAGCAGCAGCTCCCGTCTCGCTGGCTCTGCACACAGCAGCAGCTCCCGTCTCTCTGGCTCCACACACAGCAGCATCTCTCTAGCTCCACACACAGCAGCAGCTCCCGTCTCACTGGCTCTGCACACAGCAGCAGCTCCTGTCTCGCTGGCTCTGCACACAGCAGCAGCTCCCGTCTCGCTTGCTCTGCACACAGCAGCATCTCTCTAGCTCTGCACACAGCAGCAGCTCCCGTCTCGCTGGCTCTGCACACAGCAGCAGCTCCCGTCTCGCTGGCTCTGCACACAGCAGCATCTCTCTAGCTCCACACACAGCAGCAGCTCCCGTCTCACTGGCTCTGCACACAGCAGCATCTCTCTAGCTCTGCACACAGCAGCAGCTCCCGTCTCTCTGGCTCAGCACACAGCGGCAGCTCCCGTCTCGCTGGCTCTGCACACAGCAGCAGCTCCCGTCTCGCTGGCTCCGCACACAACAGCAGCTCCCGTCTTGCTGGCTCTGCACACAGCAGCATCTCTCTGGCTCTGCACACAGCAGCATCTCTCTAACTCCGCACACAGCAGCAGCTCCCGTCTCTCTGGCTCTGCACACAGCAGCAGCTCCCGTCTCTCTGGCTCCACACACAGCAGCATCTCTCTAGCTCCACACACAGCAGCAGCTCCCGTCTCACTGGCTCTGCACACAGCAGCAGCTCCTGTCTCGCTGGCTCTGCACACAGCAGCAGCTCCCGTCTCGCTTGCTCTGCACACAGCAGCATCTCTCTAGCTCTGCACACAGCAGCAGCTCCCGTCTCGCTGGCTCTGCACACAGCAGCAGCTCCCGTCTCGCTGGCTCTGCACACAGCAGCAGCTCCCGTCTCGCTGGCTCTGCACACAGCAGCAGCTCCCGTCTCGCTGGCTCTGCACACAGCAGCAGCTCCCGTCTCGCTGGCTCTGCACACAGCAGCAGCTCCCGTCTCTCTGGCTCCACACACAGCAGCATCTCTCTAGCTCCACACACAGCAGCAGCTCCCGTCTCACTGGCTCTGCACACAGCAGCAGCTCCTGTCTCGCTGGCTCTGCACACAGCAGCAGCTCCCGTCTCGCTTGCTCTGCACACAGCAGCATCTCTCTAGCTCTGCACACAGCAGCAGCTCCCGTCTCGCTGGCTCTGCACACAGCAGCAGCTCCCGTCTCGCTGGCTCTGCACACAGCAGCAGCTCCCGTCTCGCTGCCTCTGCACACAGCAGCAGCTCCCGTCTTGCCTCAGTTGCCGATTGCTCTCTCTCTCTGAACACAGTTGGCCTCTTGTTGTAGGCAGTTGGCCTCTTATTGCACCGCAGTGGCCTGTATCAATGCTTTTAGCATTTTTTTTCTTCTCTGCAGTTCTGTGTTGTGTTAGTATTCCACTGGCTGGCTAGCAGCAGAAATAGCAACCCAGACACAGAAACTGTAGTTGAGCTTTCTGCACACTTTAAACACAAATCAAACAAAACACAGGAACAAAATAATATTTTGAACAAAAACTCTCCTAAACACAGACAGCACAAGTACAAGTACAACACCCACCCAAGCACAGCTATCCCAGTGTTCCAAACTTACTGACTTTGTACTCACAGCACACTCCTTCTCCACTCTTAACTCTCCTACACAACTCACACCAACATTCATTCCTTTGTTCTTTTATAGGGCGTGACCAGGGGGAATTGGCAACCAATCATTCCATTACCACCTGGCCACATTCCATACTTTTCCAATCACATCTCAATCTCTCAATTAAACACAATTTCCATCACCAGACACCAACACACACGTGCACCCATATGCTGAGCCTCTGCTCTACACGGGGGTGGGGGGGGGGAATCAAACTTGTCGCTACACAGGTAAATTATCTTAATTACATCTAGACTACATGTTTTAAAAATCTAAATTTGTGCGGCATATGCATGTATCGCATTAATATCCAGTGACAGGGATAAAGCTAATGTTGTCTCGGAGTTAGTTATATTAAGCTTGGGAGGGGGGGCATAAACATAAATCGCTGGTATCACAGCAGACCCTCTGTTAACACCACACACTCATCACTCCCCTGGGGCGTCACACAAAGGTCTTTACCTCTGATGGGAACTAGACCCAATCAGATAAAAAGCAATTGTTCTTTCCTACACCTGTTACATTTTACACCGTTACACTGGAGATCACAAATTACATTAAAAAGAATTCCAGAATTTAAGTTTCTTTTACGATGACCATTAAAAATCCAAAGCCGTTGATGATTAAGTCATTTCAAAAGGATCTCAACATCTTTTAACTTTCCTTATCAAATTCCTTAAATAGAAAAGGAAATCATATCACTGTGCTTTAACTAGTGGAGGATGGGCATCTTAACCTCTGTACAAAGAGGTCCAGTCTCTTTGAACATAGTGCTATACAGATAATATCAATTACAGGTAAAGATTATATGCATATCTCAAGAGTACTTAATAAATGTACAAGCATAACTTCAAACAGCTACGGATGGTCATGATTCACAGCCTCGGTGTCCCTATCTCTATATTTTAGTTTTGCGTATGTTAGTGTAAGTTCTGTTCTGGCACTGTGTAAGTCATTTAATAGTCTCTCAACCCTTCTGGTAGTCAGAGGTAATACAACCAATTATTTCTACTATGCTAAAGATATTTTTTTTATTTTGTTTTACAAAAAGGTTATACAATTTTGAAGAAAACACTGAATAGACATCGACCATCCACACATTATGATCTTCACATTGTATGCAGTGCGGTATTACCTTATTCATGTATTCTTCTTGTTTTTGCTGTGTCATTCGACACAAAATAAGAAGTAAAGTCAGCTGCCAGAGACCTTTAAGTGTAATTCAACATGTCTTATAAAATATTTAAAAAAAAATAAAAATAACATTTGAGGGAGGGAAATGTGATACTCGGTGAAACGGAAGGTTTGTTGAATGAAAAGCACCAATAAGCCTTATAACATGAAACAACCCCAGGTCATACTTTCCTCTCACTTATATTGTGCAGAACAAGTATATTCTTTATTTCCCCTTGTGAGCTGCAAAAACAAGAAATGAAAATCCTAAATGCCCACTTGTTTAGCTTGGCGGTTGTTGTGTACATGGGAGTAAGATTGAATTGGGTGAAGAGGAAATGGGTGTGATGGAAAAATAATCCTTAAACTTAGTTTTAAAAGTCAAGTCCACATAAAACGGAGTTCACAGTGGTATATTTCAGCACAGATGTTACATGGACATTAAAATGTAATTAATATAGTGCCCTGTTAAGAAAGTCTTTACATGACTAAATGTTTACATGTTTTAAAGTAAGCAGAATTAACACACTCGATGGCATCATATTAAAGTGTCCACAAATAATCATCTAACAAAGCTCATGTTGCCATAACCAGTAGATATTTGTAAAAAACATATAAATACCTGTACCTCCTAAAGTGTAGGAGTGTGTATCTGCTAATGTTCATAAAACTAAGAGCTGCTCATTTCCTCGAGGTTCCCAGATAACACCTCTACAGAGCTGCACAAAAGTTTTCAAAAGTTCTGACTGATAATAGTCAAGGTTTATTTTTAAAAATGTGATTTGCATGTACACTTATTGGCTTACCCCTGTAAAATTCCTAATTATCAGCATCTATATTGGTAAGCACCTGTTAACCTAAATGCTCCCAATTGACCTTCAATGACAAAACAGTATGATTTGAGCTTAGATCTGATCAAATCTGGAGAAAAAAAATGAATAATGTCTTTAATACACTTAGATTAATGACCCATTTCACTATGCATTGAGTGCCAGATTTATTATTTTTTAGGCAATAATTCATTATCAAAGTAGTAATTGTCTCGTCAATATTGACTCACTGGAAATTACAAATTCAAGTAAATAATTTTTCCATGATGATAATGGGCCAGGCAATTAAATATTTAATGTAAACTAGATATTTAAGTCTTTAAGAGCAGGCCATTAAAAAACTGGAGCAAAGCCACACACTTAAGTACACACTGTGTAATAACACTGTGTAACAATTTTTTTTTTTTTTTTGGTTCCTGGGTAGTAAGTGTTATTTCCTAATTGCTTATGCCTCAAAAGTATAGAAAATGACTATTATTCCACACAAACTTTGCTTTTGTGACCAGGACAGTGATATTTTGAAATTTACCTATTTTCCAGAACATTCCAGATAGATTCAGTGCTGAGTAAACTTGGAGTAACTTCTAGAACTTTCAAGAACTTTCCAGTAATATAAATAGTAGTATAAATACAGGGGCCTTAAGCCCACCAGTTCAGTTTAGTTCCAGCTGCCTAAGTGGATACATATCTGCATTTTTCTGAGATGGCATCAAGGCCATAGGAGACTTCAAAATGGTGGCATTCCTGAGGCGGTTTTACCAAGTTTCCCTGCTATCTTTGCCTTTGGGACAGCAGGGACACCAAGGCGCACTACCACAGGCGGGACTGGCCACAGCGGACCGAGTTCTCTGTGGGGAGGAACAACGTCAAGTGGGAGCTACTGGTGGACCCCCGGAAGGTGCTGATGCCACCACTGCACATCAAATTGGGCCTTATGACACAATTTGTCAGAGCTCTAGATAAGGAGTCGGCAGCCTTCACGTACCTTCAAGACTTCTTCCCTAAGCTGTCTGAGGCAAAGGTCAAAGCCGGTGTCTTCGTCGGACCACAGATAAAGAAGATCCTGGAGTGCAATGAATTCCCTAAGAAGCTCACTAGTAAGGAGAAAGCGGCTTGGAACAGCTTTGTCGCAGTGGTTCGGGGCTTCCTGGGCAATCACAAGGCCGAAAACTATGTGGAGCTGGTTGAGACTCTGGTGAAGAACTACGGCACAATGGGCTGTAGGATGTCCCTCAAAGTCCATATCCTTGATGCTCATCTTGATAAATTCAAGGAGAACATGGGAGCGTACTCGGAGGAGCAAGGCGAGCGCTTCCACCAGGATATACTGGACTTTGAAAGCCGCTACCAAGGACAGTATAACGAGAACATGATGGGAGACTACATTTGGGGGCTGATTCGTGAAAGTGATTTACAGTATAATCGTAAATCTCGAAAAACTACTCGCTTCTAAATCTTTTGTAGTCATTTTTGTATTACTTTAGTATAAATACATGTTAATTTGGATTCATGTTGTTTTTTTGTGACTATGTGAACGAAAAGACACAAATTCGCCCATTTTCTCATTGGAAATAGGTAAATTTCAAAATATCACTGTCTGGTCACAAAAGCAAAGTTTGTGGGGAATAATAGCCATTTTCTATACTTTTGAGGCATAAGCAATTAGGAAATAACACTTACTACCCAGGAACAAAAATTGTGTTACATAGTGTAATTTGTAGTTGGTTGTCCATAAAACCTAATTATAGACTTAAGGCCTTTGCACACTGGATCCATTCCGTCATTTAGAATCCGTCATCGGATGCCCTTATCCAGGGCGACTTACAGTCATAAACAAAAATACATTTCAAGAATATGTTTTAAGCAAATCTAAGAGTTTCCTCAATATGTTTAAAACCCAGTGACATACTTAAATGAATTTGGCCTATTGCAATAATATCTACCAGTCTCATTAATTAGGACAAAAAGTCCTGGGGGCCTGGAGGTCGTCAGTTTGAGTCCTGGCTATTCCACTGCCAACTGTGGATGGGAGTTCCCAGGGGTCGGTGCACAATTGGCCGAGCCCTGTAGAGTGGCTGGGTGCCTGCGGGCTAGCCTGTAAGCTACCCAGAGCTGCATGGTCCTCCAACGCTGTAACTCTGGGGTGGCTGCATGGTGGGCCCGCAGAGTGAAAAGAAGTGGACGGCTGACGGCAGACATTTCGGAGGACGTGTGTGTCCGTCTTCGCCTCTCCCGAGTCAGTGCGGGGGTGGCAGCTGCAAGGTGGAGGCAGGGGAGGAGGGGGCCAAACAATAAAAAATGACAAGAGGGCATAGACAAACAGGGCTTTTATAGGGCTGATGAGTACGTTATTGATTAATGGGTGGATTCTCATATTCAGAAAGAAAACACGTTTCCAAGGATTCTCCATGAACAGTACTGTAGTTATTCCATGAACGTTATTGGCATATGCTGTAAGAACGAGTACAATGTATGGAGAAGAAAGTATTTCAAAATCTAAATTAAACAGCTTGGATAGATCAAGCATTTTTATTTGGAACAATACGATTTGCCCAGTCATTCTGCTGTTGAATATGAATGTATGTAAGATAGGATTCCAAAATGAGATCCAGAAAAAGGATCACTTAAGAATGCAGAATATTCACTCAGCTGCAGGGAGAGCTTGGAAGAAATGTTTAAAATTCAGAAGCGCATCAGCAAAAAATTAGCATTGTAGAAAAAATGAACTTTGTGTGCTACCCGGAAAGAGTACAGTCCAAATAGTGCATACAAATATCAGGTTCAGGGTTTAAGGGCCTCATTTACTAAGTGCCGGTAATTTGGCCAGAATTGCGGGAGGAAAATGGAGATGACTGCACTTGGTAGTTCCCAAAGTGTTACGCCCTATTTACTAACTAATTAGAAGCAAAAATACTGGTTGGAAAAATTCTAATTTGCATACAAATTGTGGGCGGCAACAGGTCAGAAGTTGCGCACGGTATTTATTCTACTGACAACAGGTGAAGGAGCTTACTTACTGGTGGCGGCAGGGGATAAAAATATTTGGAAGAGATAAAAGAAAATATGCTGAAATAATTTTGTTTCAATTTAAATTAATATTGTATTATCTACATGTCCTACAACAATGTGAAGCCTATAACGGATCAGCATGGTTTGTTTTGGCAGCTCTATCTGTGTTTAACATGCTGCTTTGCATACGTAAACATCATCAATTCAATGCAAAAGAGGTGCTGCCTCTTTCATTTTGCATCCTCTATATCCTTGTTTTCAGCACAGAAATGGGAATAGTAAATAGGACTGGGAAAGAACTGCACGGTAATCATGCTTTGCGTACGGTAAACGCTTCGTAAATGAGGCCCTAAGTATCAAATTATGTTTTTTATTATTTATTTTTTTAAATCTGAACACAAGCTGTATTTTCTTTGAAAAAATCAGAACACAAGCTTTATTTATGTAATTTGATGCTTCACTTCACTACACTGCTTCATATTAACCATTATTTATTTTGTCATGACTAATAACGGGCTACATGCATTACAGCCACTGATCCACTGCATCTTAGCTGTACAGGACTATATGGATCATAAAAGCAATATGGTGTGCATAATTGTATTAAAAAAAACAAGTGGATTCAGTAAATTATGGTAAAAGGTAAGATGTAAATGCACAGAAATCTGCAGTCGACCAGCTAAATTAGTAACATCTAAATTAGCAATTCATTCCATTAGATTGTGCTTGTAACATTAGGACTGCTATATCAATCAATCAATCAATCAATCAAATTATTTTCATATAGCGCCTTTCATGGTGAGCCATCCCAAAGCACTTCACAGTCAAATAAGTAAAAAGGTCTCTGAAAACAATTAAAGAATAAAAGTAAAATAAAAACACAATAAAAAAATAAAAACATAAACTATAATCACACTCCAAAGGCTTGGGAACAACAAATAGGCCTTCAGCCATGACAACCAAAAAGACAACTTCTGAGTGCCAATCATGGCAGTATCACATAGATATAAAATACAGTAGTCTCTGCATATAGGAACACTTTGCCTAAGGGAACACCCTTCCGGTGAAACAGATTTTTCCCATTTTAAATGCTCCGGCTAAAGGAACAGGAACTTTGCTTAAAAGAACAGTTTCTTGGCACCAATAGCAATTTGTCACATATTATTTTTATTATTATTTGTTTATTTAGCAGACACCTTTATTCAAGGTGACTTACAGACTAGGGTGTGTGAACTATGCATCAGCTGCAGAGTCACTTACAACAACGTCACCCGAAAAATGGAGCACAAGGAGATTAAATGACTTGCTCAAGGTCACACAATGAGTCAGTGGCTGAGCCAGGATTTGAACTAGGAACATGCTGGTTACAAGCCCATTTCTTTAACCACTGAACCACATAGCCTCAGTACTGATACAGTACTGTTTTGTAACCTGATTACTCATCATCATCAAACTTAAATTAAAATGGTATATTCAGTCGTCAAATGTGACTTGAGGTACTGAACCACTGTCATATCATTGACTTGTTTTGCATTGATTTCCACGAGTGCACCGCATCGCTACAAAATGTTAACAAACGGCAAAATGTGCCGCTGTTTCTCTTGCTACAAAAAGTTGGAAATTGTTTGAGCTCCTGAAAAAAACCTGAATCACACAAGTCGCCAAGCAATTTGGTGTTTCCCATTCTGGTGAGTTGCTTCACCATTCTGTTAAATAATGTGCATGTGTTGAATATTGCTGCTGCATGTTTTAACGTGTGTAGAGATGCTATGTTAATTTAATTTGACAGTTACTTTATTATTATAGTTTATTAACATATACTTGCCTATTGCTTTACTTTTACTTATTCAGTTAATTGCATATGTTGATGCACGTTTGTCATGACAAGTAACTGCTGTATTATTGAATTGTGGTTTGTCACACTTGTACTTTGCTTGAACAAAAGTTATTGTATTTCTTGCTCTTATTGTATTACTTGTATTGTAACACTTGAAATGTATTTGCTTACGATTGTAAGTCGCCCTGGATAAGGGCGTCTGCTAAGAAATAAATAATAATAATAATAAAAGTAATACATGTTTATTTATTTATTTATTGATTCATATTGTGTCTGGTGGCTAACTCTTAGAGAACACTTCAGCTATACTTCACTTGTTTTCCGAGGGGTGTTCGCTTAGCCGGAGAGTACTGTACTTGAAAATGTATGCATTTCAGTTTAATTTTGTTGTGTTGTAACACATTTTTTTCATAATCTAAAGTAATCCTTACTGCTAAATTAAGAGCTTTGGGCATTACCCATTCTCAGTGACAACCATTTCACTTAATTTTCAAAAGTAATGCCTTTGTACCCTGGTCTACTGCTGATACTGCCTTTGTTATTCCTGGCCTTGTGTCACCTGTCACGGCTCATTTTACTGACTGATTGTATCTGCATTTGCATTTTCACAAGAATAATAGCTGGAAATGATTATATTAGTCAGGTGGGTGGAGTATTCCGGTTGTCAAAAGAAATCACATGACAAGCTCTCTGGAAAAAAACAATTTAGGAAAATCCCACACAGCCAGATCATATTCACATGCCGTACTACAAGCCTGTGAACTATAATTGACATATCACATTTACCAAACACTTCATTTGATTTGTATTGAAAGGTCATGCCTCACTGTATTCACCATGACATAATTTAAGTCCTCTCTCAATCAAAGCACTGTACTGCAAAACAAATGAATAGTGCCTATTAATGTACTCTACATATGTCCCTTCTTAATGTTTTCGATTGTTGTTGCGTAGAATGTCTGTATTAAAGGATATCTATTTGCTGCACAAGACTGAATATTGTTTTTGCAACTGTAGCTGGGGCCAATATACATATGATGTGGCTTATCTTGCAGTGTGCTGAATTTGTGTACTGGCACAGAACATGCCATGGGAAATTCCATGATGCCTTTTAAAAAATTCCCATATGGGTTATCTTCGACCCAATTTTCACTCATGAAATCTAAGCAATAGATGTTATCAAACTACTTAAGCCTGGAGGCAAGGGCCCAGACTGGGAACTCTCCAGATTGACTTGTTGGGTGCTTGACCAGTAGTGGTTACAAAGTCTAAAGGCTTAAAGATTCAAACCATGACCTTATAGCTTACTCCAAATTGCATTGCTTTTACTGCAGGGAGTGGCTGGGAAGACTGAGTGGTTTTCAACCTTGGTATTCGTTTCTTTACAAAACAGTCCTGGATGTTGTTCCAATAATTTGGAGCCAATCACTGGAACTAAACACTTATTAAAGTTGAAATAATTATCCTATTTCAGTCTTTTTATTTTAACCTGGCTATAATATCCTAGAGGGTTGTCAAAAATAAGTGAGAACAGGGCTGTATTATCTGGACCCCTACAATATAATTTTTTCTTTGATTTGACTCTCATTTCTAATCCACCCAACCCTTAGGACAGCAGTGTGGAACCCTGAAGTCAAAGATATCAGTAATTGAACTTGACTGAAATAATCAGAATACAGCTGTATGCCAAATAAGAACACAACCTAAAGTCAGTATTTAACCCTGCAAATATGAAATCAGTACCCCAAATGGTCTCTAAGACATTAGCCAATGGCAGCTTCATGACCATAAATCGCAAACTGTGACTTAAACAAAGCATAAAGAGCTCTATCTTTGTCCGGTGTAATTTTTTTGAGTGTGTGTTGCTTTTTTTAATGCATTTCCATTAATATCGCTGTTTGCGCCTGTTTGGCAGAGCAACGAGAATTTAAAAGGGCGTGTCCTTCATTGCCAGAGGAATGAACACGAGTATTTGATTGTGTGCTCCGGAGCAAAACCAGACAAGGATCTACTGAAAATAGTTAATTTTTGCACGAGAGCAAGTGGGGAGCATAGCTTACAGAAAATGGAGCCGAGCAAAATCTTTGAAAATAAGTGAGAACGATATAGAGAGAACATGGCAGTACATTTCTCATTTTAATTACAAGTATCATTGTTACATGGTTCACAGAAGGGTAAAATAATAAGAAATGTACGGAATTGTGACCAAGAGGCACATTTGTGTTCTTACAGCGTAAACCTTGAGTTGACATTTGTTTTACAAAAATAAAACAAAGGCCAAAATAAAACAATTTGAGATCATGTACTAACCTTGGCTACAATGTAAATTATGACTGAACAGAACAGGTGTATAAGAAATATGATCCGATTTCTGTTGCAAATCTCATGAAAACTCTCTCTCTCTCTCTCTCTCTCTCTCTCTCTCTCTCTCTCTCTCTCTCTCTCTCGCAATGACAGACTATATCAAATTATTATTATTTATTTATATGCAAACAGGATTATGTATCTTTAAAAAAATGTCCTTGGCTGTCCTTATCGTACACTGGATAAAATGTACGTCAAGAATGAAAATGATAGGATTGGGCACCTGAGAGATAAGCAGAAAAAGGACTTAGAAACTTGCCCTGTCAAATAAAAATAAAAATAAACACTTGTGTACGCAATGAAATCTATCGATATTGAAAACAGTGTTTTATATAAAGCCTGAGCATTTTAGAAAGAAGTGTACTGTTCAAAACTCTACCTAACCATAACAAACCAATAGTAAGATCGACATGTCACAAAACTGATATCCGAGTGAATTACTGTAAAGGTTTTACACGACTCCAGACTGCAGCATTAGATCCCAATGCCGAGGTTCTGTTTCGATCGTTTCATGCAGAGAAGCTCTGATACTCACCGTTTCTCAGTAGGTGATTCCGGATGACAGATACAGGGAATGTTTAAGAGGATCCTGTTGCCTCCTTGTATTGCTTCGAGGGATCGGAAACAACTCGCATTTGTTATGCATAGTAACTTATCTTCCCGTCCTTTCTACAGTTTATCTGCAATGCAGATGCAGCCTCCTAAAAGCACACAACTTACACTACATCACAAAGGCAAGTAGCGAACCTTCCGCCAACAACGCATTGGTATCTTTCCAGTTAATGCCATCGCATACGCAGCAAAAAGTGGCGTCGGGTGAGTCTCAGATTTGCTGAAATGAAAGTAGTCGTCTATATTTTTCTGAATTGGACTATACAAGACAACCGCATGCTTATATATTGTAGCTAATAATAATAATAATAATAATAATAATAATAATAATAATAATAATAATAATAATAATAATAATACACTTGTATTTAAAAAATAAATAAATACAATTAAAAAAAAAAAAAAAAACACTGCTTGTCATTAACATGATAAGCAAAATCCAAGCAGATTAAAGATGGGTTTAAATCTTTATGACATTAAATGACATTAAACTGGGATAACACAAATATTCATAAAACATAATTTCCTTAAGGGACTTTCGGTGTGTGGCATAAGAAGCTGTAAGGATATACAGTATCAGTCACTAATCACTTGTTATAACAAACAGCAGTAGGTCATACTGTATATAACTTAAGAGAAATTTTAATTGGGACTCGACTGACCTTCTTTATAAAGAGATGGACAAAGATTTTCATATTTGTGAGAATATATGTCACCATATAGTGAGTTGTATGCTCATGTTGTCTGAGCCTTCACAAGAAATGCTAATGTGATTATTGTGGAAGGTGCTGTAACAACTACAATATGTGAAGGGAAACCTTTAAATACTTGGTTACATACTGCTCAAGATTGAAATAAAACACAGTAATGTGATTTCGGTCGTCATGAACAGCACTGTCATCTCCTGCTGTTTGCAGAGGTAACTCGTTTGCAAATCCATTCAAACAGTAACTCTTGCTTGGTTAAGACTTAGTTGGTCACATTTTCCTTTTTGTATTTGTTTTCATAGATTGCTGAAAAGTGCTCCATTCCAAATGGCTCCAAAGTGCTTAGTTTGAAAATAAGTTCACATTCCTTTTGTTTCCTGACAGCATTAGTTCCATAGCATTGAACCATCCCACAAATTGTGATGTCTTCTATATTATTATTATTTATTTCTTAGCAGACTTACAATTGTTACAAGATATCACATTATACATTGTTTCACATTATACAGATATCACATTATTTTTACATACAATTACCCATTTATACAGTGGGGTTTTACCGGAGCAATCTAGGTAAAGTACCTTGCTCAAGGGTACAACAGCAGTGTCCCCCACTGGGGATTGAACCCACAACCCTCCGGTCAAGAGTCCAGAGCACTAACCACTACTCCACACTGCTGCCTTCTATGGTGTGGTCATTTCTGTTAAAATGTCTGGCGATAGGAAAGGTAGAGTTGTTAATTTGTATACTACTCAGATGTTCCACGAAGTGATCAGCAAAGCGTCGTTTTGTTTCACCAATCAATATATAGCTTGTAACATTTGATGCAGCCAATGCAATATACTATTCCTTTACTAATGCAAGTAAAAGTATCATGGATAGTAAATGAGGATTTTGCTCCCTTAACTAATGTGTTGCTGTGAATGTATTTACAAGTTGCACAGCGTGACCTATTGCATGGAAACGTACCCTTAAGACTGTCCAGATTGAGTCGAATGTTACTGTGGACCAGATGCTCTCCTAGATTTTTGTCTCTTCTGTATGACATTAGAGGAGGGTTATTGAAAATAGGAGCTGTAGAAGGATCATCTTGAAGAATGCTAAAATTTCTTTGTATAATGTGTTGTACTTTTTTGGTCATAGGATGATATGTAAGAACAAGGGGAATACGATTGTTGGTATTCTGTGTGTTGGTTTTGTACAAGGCATCCTTTCTGTTTATTGCCGATACCCTTAACTGAGCTTCTCTAAGTATAGTGTCTGGAAAACCACAGTTTTTGAAAAATGCACACATGTCATTTGTTTTATTCAAAAAATCACTATCATCACTACAAATGCATCTCAGTCTTAGTAATTGGGAGTATGGAATGGAGTTGCGACAAGCTTTGGGATGTGAGGAGTCGTATCTTAGATATGAATGAGAGTCTGTTTCTTTGTAGAAGATTGTGGTATTGATGGTACAATTAGAAACCATGATGGTAATGTCTAAGAAAGAAATTTGTTTAGAAATGTTCCATGTATACTTTAGAGCTGGATGAAATTGGTCAATAAAATGTATGAAATCCATTAAATCTTCATTAGTGTTATCTGAGATGCCAAATATGTCGTCAATGTATCTAAGATATAACATTGGTGTATGTCCCTTGTACTGCTGAAAAACTTTATTTTCTATCCATCCCATAAAAAGGCCCCATTTTTGTTCCCATACTGACACCTCTAACTTGTTTATAAAAGTCTCCATTAAATGAGAAACAATTCAAAGAAAGGAGAAAAGCCTCTACACAGTTATCCCCAACAGTGACGGTTTACAAGCTCTAAAATACTTCCTTGATAAACGGACAGTAAAAGAACCTGCAACCGATATTCTTTTGCAACTAGCCCAACTCGTCCTTTCTTTGAATTGTTTGACCACACTATAGAAGAGATCACAATTTGTGGGATGGTTCAATGCTATGGAACCTATGCTGTCAGGAAACAAAAGGAATGTGAACTTATTTTCAAACTAGGCACTTTGGAGCCATTTGGAATGAACATTCTGTTCTAAGGTCATCATCATCATCATCATCATCATCAACAACATTCTGGAATTTTGTTTAAAAGACTACTTGTTTGTTTTTATCAACTTCTTAAAGTACTGTTTTTTTGTATTCAGCCGATGAAGGACTTGTAGTCCGAAACGTCCTGATAATTGATTTGTAATCAATTATTCTACCTTTTTAAGTACCTGAAATATCCTTTTCTTTTTTTCTTTTTTCTTATTGATCATTTTGGGCAGCAGTGTGGAGTAGTGGTTAGGGTTCTGGACTCTTGACCGGAGGGTTGTGGGTTCAATCCCCAGTGGGGTACACTGCTGTTGTACCCTTGAGCAAGGTACTTTACCTAGATTGCTCCAGTAAAAACCCAATTGTATAAATGGGTAATTGTATGTAAAAATAATGTGATATCTGTATAATGTGAAATAATGTGATATGTTGTAACAATTGTAAGTCACCCTGGATAAGGGCGTCTGCTAAGAAATATATAATAATAATAATAATTTTGGTACACAGAAGTTTTCCTTTTTCTCAAACTTTATATATATATATATATATATATATATATATATATATATATATATATATATATATATATATGTGAACATAATTTAGATATTGTATTTAACATCATGTAATCGAAAATACAAAATGATATAGCAAAAGTCTACCGGAAGCCATAATAGTAGTCCATTATTTCTTGTTAGATTTTGAAATGTGACATTTTAAAATTGTTGGCTGTTTTTCGTTAAGTGTATGGAAAACTGCAAAGCAGTATGTAATTCAATATGTTAACGTAACAGTATTCAAAAGGTTTCATGAAGCAAAAATGTGTTCATTCGATAGGGCGTTGGAAAACTTTTGGCCATAGCTGTATACACTATGTAAAATGGAGGCAAATGTTTGTCTACTTGATGTATGTTTAGTTTTATCTGATTAAAGTTCTAACCCCATCCTTAAGATTGACCCTTTTTACACTTTTAGGATGGCTCTGACACAGCTTTGCTTTTGGGCACCTTTTTGTACTTTAACTCAACCGTTTTAGTTTGAGCTTGAGAGTAGGTTCAGAGACACGATGTATACCAACCTTATGGAAATAAAACTAACAGTGTCCTGCTTTATTTGCTAGCATTTTTTAAAAAATCTAAACGTCACTATTTATGTGCTCATTTAACTGCACATTTTTACTATTTGTCTTTCGTCACTCAATTGTATTCTGTTTACTTTGCTGTTGACCCCTATGAATAGACCCGTTTCTCCCATTTAAATCAAATTAAAATGTACTCACTTTGTGAAATTAAAAACAACATTTCTTTTAGCGAGAAACAATATACTCCACATAAGTTGTTTCTAAAAGTACATTTTACCTGAAGCCAAGGAGCACAATTATATCTGGATGTGTATTTATAGTTTACATGTTTCAAATATATATAAAAAATGTGGAAATACATGGGTTAATTCCTAAAAATAATTTAGACCTTTAGTATGTATTACATCCCCAGGCATAGTAGATAACGTTTGCATTCCTCTGTATCTGGTAAACAGGGCAAACATGACAGAAATGATACAGCCTTCTGTGAAATGACATGTGAGACAATGACACTAGAGATCAATTACCATATATTCTTTCACAGTGTAATTGCCATGAGAATAATTTAGACAAAACACTGAGATGTGCCTTAATCTATATTCCCCAGCCAAACTGCATGTAATAACACTTCATAAATAAAGAATGGTTGGTGGACATTATTCTTCACATTGTATTCATAACAACAACAACAAAAAAAAAAAACCTTCACTAAATTCAGCCCTTGTCCGCTTTAGGATAGGATACAATATAGGGACTGTGGTTGTCAATAGAAGTATTAATAAATATGCTGAACAAGGTTACATGTATGTAAATAGTTTGATTGTGTGTGTTTATATTAGAAATCAAGTTTGTATATTTTGAATTTAAGTATGGGGTTAAAAGCCCATCCCTACCAAAGCCATGTGCGGAATGTGGCTGGGTCTTAATTGAATAATTGATGATCAATTAAGCCCAACCACGTGGTTCAACAGAGGAAGCAGTCCCTTTGTTGTTGGTGGTTAGTTTAGGGAAAGGACTAGGAGCAGCAGGTTGTCTGCGTTCCCACTGCATTGTGATAGCGCTGCATGGGTGTCGTATTTGGATTGCCTAGCTTGTTTAAATCTTTTGTTTGTTTTTTAATAAAAGTGCACAGCTATGCTGAGCTACAGTCTTCCACTGGCCAGCCTGTCCACAACACTACCCTGCCACATATACTGCAGTGCTAAAGGGGTGTTCAATGAATTATGAATATGGCAATGCAATTAGAGTATGTATGGTTAAGCAAGGACTTTATCGCAATGGCTTTAGGAATCTAGGAAACGTTTATCAAAAGAATATTTTATTCAGTAAAAACAAAAAAAAGGACCAAAACTTTTTTTGTTTGAACATTCAGTTTTTCAGTTAAGAAAAAACATTACATACAAGAGTATACTTATGAATAATTACACCAGACCCTATATGCGGACAGAATGAAATGGAAAGCATGCAGCTGAAATATTGATTTGAGACTAAAACTGCATAAGGTAGCGTTTTGATTTTATTAGGATGTTACCACAGTTGGAAAACAGCCTACACTTTAATCCTGTTAACAGAACCAGCAAATTTAATTTAGTGCTGAGAAAATCAATTATGAGAGGGGGGAGATATGGTTGAGTTTCATCTGTTTAAACTATTATTTTAAAAAAATCTCCATATTGTCAGAGATTGCATGAAAGGAAAGAAATATGTTCCCTCAGCATGAGACGTCATGATTTGACATGTTTCTGTTGCAATCTGTTTTAGAATATCCTGGCACCATAAAGCATTATGGGGAGTAGAAACTAAAAACTAAAAAAAGTAAATCTTACCTCTTATTAGCACAAGCAACACTATCGTGCCTCCCTTCTTATGTGTTTGTTTCTTGTATTTATTTTTTACTTTCATTTAGAATATGCAGATATTTATTCTATAGAGGCTGCTGCTGATTTCTGTTGCCTAATCACTAGTGTTTTAGTTCAAAATCAGTTCAGTGGTCAAGCTTCACGACCATGTACATCACAGGTAGCAGAATTCAGCAGTTTATCTATAGTGCTGAAATACAACAAACGAATAACCAAGAGATTATCTACAAATAACCAAGAGATTCCCAGCAAAATACAAGGAGGGAACAGTAAGAATGTTAACATATGTAAGACATTTAAGAATTGGTAAGCACTATAAAATGTAATTATTCTACAATTCAAAAATTACATTTTATTAATTTAACATTAAAACATTACCACTACATTTTAAATGTGTGTCCTATTTTACTCTTTTGTTTTAGGGTTACAGAAACAATCAAATAGTTTGATGGTTAGAATGTTTATTGAATCAATTCAAGAATCTTATACTGCCATCTTGTGGTGGATTAGATAAAAGTAAGTACATTCAATTCATACAGTTGCATTAGGAGAAACAATTAGATGTAAATTGTGAAACACATTTTGAAGATAAAACCAATTTAACGATACCAGATTTACCCTTCTTATTATATGGCTTTCTTTTTTATTATTAAAATGCTACTGTATAAGAGCATGTAAATTACAACAACTTGCATAGCCAATGAAACTAGTTATAATCAACCAAACAATTAATGCAACCAAACAATTATTATTATTATTTGTTTATTTAGCAGACACCTTTATCCAAGGTGACTTACAGAGACTAGGGTGTGTGAACTATGCATTAGCTGCAGAGTTACTTACAACTATGTCTCACCCGAAAGACGGAACACAAGGAGGTTAAGTCACTTGCTCAGGGTCACACAATGAGTCAGTGGCTGAAGTGGGATTTGAACCGGGGACCTCCTGGTTACAAGCCCTTTTCTTTGGTTGGTTTGGTGCTGGAGCCGGCTGGAACCCTGTCATTTTGGACGGGACAGTGCCAGATTGGGGCTTGGTATTGCAGGTGAAAGATTGTATTGAACCAGCTGCGGCATTAAGTTGTTGGTTGGAGATTGCTGTTCAGGCTGGTTTAAGCACAAACACCATTTTTGAAAAAGTCAATTGTCTTGACATAGGGATGATGCTTGTCAACATTGGAGTTAATCAACTAAAACCGTGTTCAACTGAAGTGGTTTTAAATTTGAGAACGAAACATAGGTCTGGCCGCCATCTTGTTTTATGAAATAACACAATTTTGCCATAGTAGAATTCCATTGTCCCCAAGATGATGCCTACCAAGTTAGGAGTTAGTTGGTTAAACAGTTTTCAAACAGAAGCAGTTTGATGTTTGGGCACGTTGTGGCAAATTTGGTGGCAGCCATTTTGATAGTAAAATGTATCACAGCAACTTCTGCTTAGTAAACTTGAAGCAGGTTTGGTTGCTGATGATACATATGAAGTTTCAGATCAATCGGTTCACCGGTTCCCAAGATGTGGATTTTGAAAAGCTTTACCTAAAAATGCATCAGGCCGCCATCTTGGTTGACACATGAGCGCAATTATTATCTTAACTGTAATCTACATGGGATGATAACGATAGGTTGTGGATGTAACCCCAGTTCCCTGAAAGAGAAGATGACCGCCAAATTGAATACTTTTGGGATATGCCTGCTTGTCAGGTATTTGATGAGCATTTTATATCAAAGCTGCCGATAGGCCCCTCTGCAGAGTGACGTCCTCTGTCCCGCCTGACCGGGGTAAAAAATAGCCACTGTGCGGAGAGCTCGCGAATGTGAGTGATGCGACCTCACAAGATTGGCAGTCATCTTTTTCAGGGAACCGGGTTTACATCCGTAACCTATCGTTCCCTTTCAATTCGAAAATGACCTCCAAATTGAATACTTTTGGGAAAGTATATCAGAGCCGCCGTGAGGGAGAATGAGCGGACAGCATCTGAGGGACATCTCGCTACCGTCATCTAGTGACCTAGTGCCTATTAAAGGCATTGATTTACGACATTAAGTCGGTAGAACCTGGTAAACGTATGCGGGGTAGTCCAGCTAGCCGCAGTACATATATCGGTCAACGAGGCACCTCTGAAGAGGGCCCATGACGTAGCCATACCTCTGGTTGAGTGCGTGGCCACCATTCCAGGTGGGGGTAGGCCGGCATTAGTATACACAGTCGAAACTGTGTCCACAATCCAATGGGACAGTCGCTGCTTAAAGAGGGCTTGACCGCGGGTCTGTTCACCATGACAAACGAAGAACTGGTCAGTGTTCTCGTTCTATTCATATAGCATATCAATGCCCGAACTAGGCAGAGGGAATTTAACCTCCTATCCGACTCCTCCGCAAAGGGAGGGGGATGGAAAACCTCCAGTTCCCCTGATTGATTCAAGTGAAACGCTGTAGTCACCTTAGGGAGGAAAGCAGGGTTCGTGCGCAACGACGCCCTGTTTCCATCATCCCAAACGTGCATACAGTGCCTGTAGCTCACTGACCCGCTTAGCGGAGGTGGTAGCTAACAGAAAGGCTTCATAAAGAGATATTTCAGCTCTATGGTATCTATGGGCTCAAATTGGGTCTTCGTGAGAGCCTCCAGTACCACATCTAGACTCCATTCAGGGAGGATGTCCTTTATAGGAGGTCGTAATCGCCGGGCACCCTTTAGGGATACTGAGTCGATGGGAATGTGGCAAGCAGATATGGCTGCTAGGTACACTTTCAACATAGAGGGGGATTTACCCGCCTCTAGCAGATCTTGCAGAAACTGTAAAATAACTGCTATAGGGCATGCACCAGTTTTGAAAATATTTCCACTTATAGGTGTACAATACTCTTGTGGAAGAAGCCCTAGTGTTCTGCAGTGTACTAACTACTGCAACTGAGAGCCCTAGACCCACAGCTGGAGTCTGCCCGGTTCTGGGTGCCAGAGGGTGCTTTTCGCTTGGCTGAGGACATCCATGCCCAGCAGGATCTCCCAGAGCTGGCCCTGCAGCAGCTGGCAGAGGTTTGAAAACCAGGTTCTCCTGGGCCATCTGGGGGCCACCAGGAGAACTGTCGCTTCCTCTCTCCTGACCTTATCGAGGAAGGCAGGGAGCAGCGGTATAGACGGGAAAGCGTATAAAGGCGCTTTGGGCCATTCGTGCGCTAGGGCGTTGACACCTAGTGGACTTCAGCAGCTGCAGAGGGAGAACCACAGGGGGTAATGGGTTGTTTCTGCCGTGACAAAGAGGTCAACCTGGGCTTCCCCAAAGCGTTACCAAATCCACTGCACCACCTTAGAGTGCAGTCGCCATTCTGACGGGTAAGAACCCTCCCTGAAAAGGAGGTCCACCGCCCTGTTCACCACTCCCGGGAGATATACAGCCCGGAGACATTTAACCGGGGTTCTTCTTTAATTGTAAAGCAGGGAGATAATGTACATTATATATATATATATATATATATATATATATATATATATATATATATATATATATATATATATATATATACAATGCAAAAGTGACCAATTCTCTCATATTACTGAATTACAAATGGTACATTGAAATTTCGTTGTTCACTGAAACTCAAAATCAATTATTGTAAGGTGACACCACCTCAGGTGTGGTATATATCATGGACACCGCACGGCCCGTCGTGGTTTATATATATATATATATATATATATATATACTGTAAGTCGCCCTGGATAAGGGCGTCTGCTAAGAAATAAAATTTTTTATATATATATATATATATATATATATATATATATATATATATATATATATATATATATATATATATATATAATGTGTAACAAATTAAGAACTTTATCAGTACAAATATAATTAGACTGTATTATTTTATTTATTGTTTTATAGACTACGCCGACAGTTCCGGACAATTTAATTTTACACCTTCTGAATAAAATAATAATAAAAACAAAATCGTGGATCTACCGCATTTCATCTCATCACATAAGAAACAGCAGTGCTTGTACTGTAAATTGTGAGAAACAAACAATCAAAGTGCATATATAAATAAATACATCATTTACAACATTACTTACCTGTGTAACACTTGTGTATTTGTAATATTTAAGTCTTAAATGTAAGTACAGATTTTTGGCTGGTTTAAAAAACACAATTTGGCTGCTTTTTAATTTGGCGGGGCGTTGGAAAAAATAAATCTGGCAGAGCTGACAGGGACCAGGCGAGGTATGACACAGGCCCGGTTTTTGGGATGGAACCGCATAACAGTCTCACATTTTGCATGTAGAACCACCATTCAAAGTGATATAGACTCAGGGGAGCACCCCAAACCACCCCCTAAAACGGTGTGGTGGTTCACCCAAAAACTCATGTTATGACGAAAAAATTCACTTGCCAAGCTGTCCTGGCATCTGAACCATGAAAATGATGACTCCTTGTGCGGGGCCCCATGGGGCCCCGCCGCAAAAAAGAAATCAAGTTCCTAACCCCCACAGAACCCGAGATACGCCCTGTCAAAAATGTCCAAAAACTACCCTTTTCGGGTCATATCTCCATGACCCCGGGGCCTAGAAACCGGGTTGAACTTCCTAGGGTCATGTCTGAGGGCCCTCTTTCACAGGGAGCCACCCGTTTTCAAATGCTACATTTTCAACAAATTTACACATTTTCAGCATGATGACATGTCAAGGTTGCATTTCCAATAGCTTTTGAGCTCCAGGTTGGCAAAAAAAGTCTAAACTGGTGTCCTTTCTAGCTGGGGACACATCACTTGGAGGGATCGACAGGGGCCCCGGGGTGGACCCCCGTACCGATTTTCAAGTCTCGGGGACCCCCGGAACCCGAGATATAGCACCCTGAAAAATGTCTATGGGAAATGCCATTATAAAACCCCTTTGGGGCAACACCCACCGTCTGGCGGTGGGGTGGCGTATGAACCCGTGGCTGATGTCTTTCTTTAGCTAAGACTCTTGTGCACGCAAAGAGTGCCCTTCTGAGTTCGTTGGCCCAGGGGTCGTGGAGATACGGGTACGATAAGAGACCACCCCCTTCCCTATGGCAAATCCCATTAGAAAAACACCATCGGGGTAAGGCTCAGCCAATGGCGGTCGTGGGTCGTACGAACTCGAAGGAACCCATTTTCTTTAGCTAAGACTGTTGTGCATCTAAAGAGAGTACTAGCGAGTTTGTTGGCCCAGGATTTGTGGACTCATGGGGTATGACAGGAGGGCCACCCCCGACCGCGATTTCCTATAGCAAAATACATACAAAAAATGTCCATTATATATAAGACCTGAAATGTGCACATTTTTTAGTGTATTTATGCAACAGAAGCACCAATTTAAGTCCATTCCAAGTGTTTTGTGATCACAGTATCAGCTTGAGTGTATCGGAGCATAGTTTTGCACCAAAAGCGAGCAGAGGCGAAACAAAGCACTATATACCCTATTCTTTAAAATATCACTTTGCTGTGCAAATTTGAGGAACGCAACCACTTAGCAACCTGCAAATTGGTACTGCAATTTAAAGGCCTGTAGTGTCAAACTGGTAGTCCCTAACTGATTCAAGTGTTTTTGGAATGATTCCTGCAAAGACTGATTTATAAGAAAAAAGAGAGATTGACAAACAGCATTTTATATGCAGAAATGGGCAACTACAAGAGGGTGTCAAACAAGTTGTGAATGTCCTAGGAGGCTACAGAGTACCTCTGGGTATGAATCCAGATGCTCGCAGTACCTGTTCTTAGATGTCCGAAACCACTGTATCGCTGTATAACTGTATACCCTATAAATATCACTTCTTATTGTGTATTTGAGGAACACAATCAATTACAAACTTCATTTGAATTGCTGTGCTATCAGAATATCAGTGTATTGCAGTGAATGCTGGGTATCAAAAGGCCTTCACTTTTACAAAAGGCTGTCAAAATTTTAAAAAGGCTATCAAAGTTACAAAAAAATAGGTGTGCATCCAAATACTTGTAGTTAAAAGTTTTAAGAATTAAGCCTACTGTTTGTTGTTCTGTCCTAAACCAGCAGTTTGTCACCCAAATTTATTAAATAAACGGGGGGGGGGGTCATCAGATTATTCTCCATTTTATTGTAACTGAAGTACCGTTCAGTTGAGCGAAAATTGTAAAGGGGTACTCGAGCTGAAACCTCCAGATAGAAGGGGTACAGTTTCAAAAAAAGGTTGAAAACCCCTGACCTACAGTATAAACTGTAGATAAGGGAAATGTTGACTAATACAATACAATAGGATTTATTTGAAGTTGTTGAAGGGCACTGGTCTCTTAAACCCAGAAGTTCTGATAAACCCCTATGCCTCACTATATATTGATGGACATTACATAAGCAAATGAGATGTCCTTTTTTTTTTTGGTATACCATGTTCCTAAATGTTTTCTGGGGAGAGTAAAAAATACATTAACTTTGATTCATGTACTAAGGGTTACTCTTAAATGAATTAACGGTCCAGTTTATGGTAAACTGTGCATGCATGACTTAGAAACTCGGCTGTCAGCTAAGCAGAATATCTCAAAAACTGGCCTGAATTCGAAAATGCAGAATTTGGGACGTTATCTAAAAACCAGAGCAGCCCAGAAATTGGGATGTTATCAGAGCGGCCCAGAATTTGGGACGTTATCTAAAAACCAAAGCGGCCCAGAATTTTGGACGTTATCTGCAAACCAAAGCGGCCCAGAATAACCCAGAGGACTTCCAGGAGAGGTGGTGTGTGGGAGACGCCTTGTGTGCTGTGAGTGAGGAGGGGGAGCTCCAGTTTTTGTTCTAGTTTTTAATTTTATTTTTATTGTTTTACAGTGTTTTTATTAATTTTGACTTTAATCTGTTTTTAACAGAAAGAAAACACTGTTTTTTTCAATTGATTTTTTATGATCCTTTTTTTGTTTAAAATCTATTTTTAAGGAGAACATGATGTATTTTAAGATTTTTAATATTGATAAGTCTTATTTTTGTTGTGTTTTACCTTTATTGATTTTTAATGGATTTTAATTGGAATGTTTAATAAAGGATCTTAAAAGTCAAAGTCTCTCTCTCTCTCTCTCTCTCTCTCTCTCTCTCTCTCTCTCTCTCTCTCTCTCTCTCTCTCTCTCTCTCTCCTGATTACAATGTTAAAAAAAATGCCTGCACGCTTTTCCACTCGTGTGACGACATATTCATGTGGCAGACGTGGACCAATCAAAACGCGAGACTGTTGTGCGGTTCCATCCCAAAAACCGGGCCTGTGTCATACCTCGACCCGGCAGGCACACACACACAAGAGGGAGAGGGAGAGAGAGCAAGAGGAGGAGCAGAGCGAAAGTGCAACATGAGCCGTAACACAGGTGTAGCGTTTGAATTTTTATCTTTGTCAAATAATTTTCAGCAAGTCCCAAGTCAAGTCTCAATTAAAGTAGGTTAAGCCCCAAGTCAAGTCTGAAGTCAGTCTGTTCAAGGCTCAAGTCAAGTCTCAGGTCCATAAAAAAGTGACTCGAGTCGGTGACTCGGACTCGAGTTCGACTCGCCACTTTGATAACACCGTGTAACAATTTTTTTTTTTTTTTGGTTCCTGGGTAGTAAGTGTTATTTCCTAATTGCTTATGCCTCAAAAGTATAGAAAATGGCTATTATTCCCCACAAACTTTGCTTTTGTGACCAGGACAGTGATATTTTGAAATGTACCTATTTTCCAGAACATTCCAGATAGATTCAGTGCTGAGTAAACTTGGAGTAACTTCTAGAACTTTCAAGAACTTTCCAGTAATATAAATAGTAGTATAAATACAGGGGCCTTAAGCCCACCAGTTCAGTTTAGTTCCAGCTGCCTAAGTGGATACATATCTGCATTTTTCTGAGATGGCATCAAGGCCATAGGAGACTTCAAAATGGTGGCATTCCTGATGGGTCTCCAAGGCGGTTTTACCAAGTTTCCCTGCTATATTTGCCTTTGGGACAGCAGGGACACCAAGGCGCACTACCACAGGCGGGACTGGCCACAGCGGACCGAGTTCTCTGTGGGGAGGAACAACGTCAAGTGCGAGCCACTGGTGGACCCCCGGAAGGTGCTGATGCCACCACTGCACATCAGATTGGGCCTTATGAAACAATTTGTCAGAGCTCTAGATAAGGAGTCGGCAGCCTTCAAGTACCTTCAAGACTTCTTCCCTAAGCTGTCTGAGGCAAAGGTCAAAGCCGGTGTCTTCGTCGGACCACAGATAAAGAAGATCCTGGAGTGCAATGAATTCCCCAAGAAGCTCACGAGTAAGGAAAAAGCGGCTTGGAACAGCTTTGTCGCAGTGGTTCGAGGCTTCCTGGGCAACATAAGGCCGAAAACTATGTGGAGCTGGTTGAGACTCTGGTGAAGAACTACAGCACAATGGGCTGTAGGATGTCCCTCAAAGTCCATATCCTTGATGCTCATCTTAATAAATTCAAGGAGAACATGGGAGCGTACTCGGAGGAGCAAGGCGAGCACTTCCACCAGGATATACTGGACTTTGAACGCCGCTACCAAGGACAGTATAACGAGAACATGATGGGAGACTACATTTGGGGGCTGATTCGTGAAAGTGATTTACAGTATAATTGTAAAATTCGAAAAACTACTCACTTCTAAATCTTTTGTAGTCATTTTTGTATTACTTTAGTATAAATACATGTTAATTTGGATTCATATGTTGTTTTTTTCTGACTTTATGTGAACGAAAAGACACAAATTCGCCCGTTTTCTCATTGGAAATAGGTAAATTTCAAAATATCACTGTCCTGGTCACAAAAGCAAAGTTTGTGGGGAATAATAGCCATTTTCTATACTTTTGAGGCATAAGCAATTAGGAAATAACACTTACTACCCAGGAACAAAAATTGTGTTATATAGTGTAATAAGTATGTTCAGTCAACAACTCTGATAAGTATGTTCAGTCTTAAATTCGACATTGCAGCTGTTGAGACACCAATTGGAAAGTGTTCCATTTCTTATCTTGCTCCATCAAACTATAAATAAATAAACCCTGTTGAAATAACAGCAATGTTGCTGTTTTTATACCAAAGATCCGTAAAAGAAAAACACGAGAACATACTTAATTGCGCTGTTCCACTTTTCAAAGATGACTGTGGCAAGAATTTCTTTACATATTACCTGTTAATGTCCATGTAAACCCTTATACAAGTTTACCGTAGTAAAAGCACAGCAAAGTGTAATAAAGCACATTAATAAACATGCAAAACGAGAGTACTGTGCTAAATGCAAAAATACTGTGGGTGGTAAACTTTTATAAGTAAAGTTACATGTTCACAAATTAAATGTAATACAAAAAGCATATATACATAGGGTGAAAACCTTCAAAATGCAAAAACGGGACACCTGCCATTTCTTATGCTGGGGTATAGTTCCATATTTTTTTAACTTTTTTTTTTTTTTTTTTTTTTTTTACTGTTTCCTGGGGGGAGGAGTAATGATTAGTTGTGATTGTGAGAGTGAAATAATTAGAAATGGAACCATCATAAAATATTTGTGAGCTAGTTTTTCCTTTAAGTCTGTATTTCAAATAGGTTTATTTGTAGCTTTTATTGTTGTAGACTATTTGGCTGTCACTGTAGTTGCTGATCTGTCTCGATGGCAGCGCGCTGTGTTTATTCATTTAGAAAAAGGGAAACTCAGGAAAGAACAGAAATGCAGCACTCTGAAACACTTTACCGCTTCGCTGCAGGGTCGTTATTTGCATGACATGAGATAAGATGTCGGTGTGGTTCAGTTGTGTGTACCATGTGAAAGGTTTCTGGGTGCGCGCCTGGATATATACATTGTTTTTCTTTTTTCTTTTTTTTTCCTTGTATTGTTTTAACTGGCGAGCGAGCGAGTGTACAAGGCATTGCAAAATAATGCGGCAGAGACGGTGCTATGGTTTGACTGGCACTAAACTGTAAGATTGCACTGTGTCTACGAATTCAGGACAAATGCCGTCCCGCAGGCATTAAGCCCAGGACCGGGACTTGATCTTTACATTTTGGGACTGTCCCTCACAATTAGAAAGATCTTCTATTGAGAGCACTGGGATAATATTTATTTATAATATAATACAGTGATTTCAGTCAAGTCAGGATGACAGAGAAAGGTGCAGATATATTCATAAAACAGTAGTAGCTTGAATAAATAACGTTATAGAAAATGCTACAATAAATGCACAGATGTTTCAAGATATTGCGGTTAAGTTTTTGAGCCATTGGTCTAAAGGGGTTGGTTATATAGTTACGTCATCGCGCAGCGAGGGAGTGCGCATGCTTCTTTGAGCAGCAGAAAGATAAACAAAGGTTCTCACGCGCAAGAAAGGCTTTTGCAGTGTTGTGGAATTGTAAGGTAACGATTGCACCAATACTATAATGTGAAAAATTATACATTGAGAGCATTGGTTTCTATTTCTAGTTCCTAGTATGATAAAGACGTTTCTCTAGAGTTTTGTGTAAATGCATACCGGTTTGTACTGCACACCGATAACACAGTCTTGTTACTGTGCTTGGCCAGGGCCTAAAACAATTACTTTGGTTTGTTTTCTATTTAAACGTGTCATGTCTTACTTTTGCGTAGTTGGGTAAAACGATAACAGATGCATTGGAGGCTATAAAACAAAAGAAGAATGGGCGTGGCCTTTTTTATCTGTGAATATGAGAGTACTACAGAGTACGGTAGCTAGGAAAGTATTTATTTATATCATGCAGCAACAATTTAGAAATATGTGTTAATCCAAATTTGTGTAATCTCTGATATAAAAAAAAATGGCATAACTTCATGTCAACATTAAATCTAAGTATGAACAAAGAGCAAATCTATTATGTCACATACATGGATATTTCTTCATATTGTTATATATATATATATATATATATATATATATATATATATATATATATTAGTAACTGATCATGTGGCACATCAAATTCGTCTGCTCTACCGATTGGATGTTATGATAACCTCTACCAATCCATATATTAATAATAAGAAGAAGAAGAAGAATAATACAAATAAATTAATTCCACCTTGCGGTTCCTTTTTTTCCCACAGAAGTGCTTGATTAGATTTATTTATTATTTGACTATATTTGCAGCCCATTCATTTGCTGCACCCAAAACTGAGTGTAAATAACTAGTAGGTCAGCAACACCTTGTTTATCTTGTTCACGTGACAGTTTAAACCATGGGGAAGTCTTTCTCGCACTTGCTACTGTATAACAAAGATGACAGCTGTACATCTTCATCTGACATATCGGACCGGAATGGATCGGTACAATCAGAAGGTCACATTAAAGATGGAGAAAATGCTGATGCGTGTCAATTTCCATATGTCGAATTCACTGGACGGGACAGTGTCACGTGCCCAACATGTCAAGGAACAGGGAGAATACCTAGAGGTAGGTTTCACTTTATATGATTTGTGATTTTGCCCCTTAAAATGCTGATAGTTTAAAAAGTTACGATTTAAAATATAGTACAACATATTAATGGCACAATGGCTGTCCATTATATCTAAACAAATGTACAGCAAATAAACCTCTTAGGCAGGAATAAACCTAAGTTAATTAATGAAAGCTACAGTTTGTTTTGTTTAAAAGCTATGGAGGGATAGTTTGAAAGCTTTGGAAGGAAAGTTGCAAATCCCTATCACTGGCTGATGACTGTGACTCACGTGTCATACAGGATTTTGTGTATTACTAATCTAAATGTGTTTTTCACTGTTGGAAACTTTGCAAGATACTGTACAGACTCATGATTATAAGAAAAGTCATTTTACCATAGAAACTCATTTTGTATTCAGTGGTGCATTTTGTCATCATTAGTCATCATTATTCTTTTTAGTTTATGAAGAGATTTTATATTGATCTTGAACCAGACATGTTACCATCAGTAATCTAACATTTATATCTGTAGGCCTCGTAACAGAGGGATGTAGCAGAAAAAAAAACCTGACAGTAACTAGGGAATTGAAATGTTAATTTTGTGTGCTAGCCTGTATTTTATAAAGGGCAATAAGCTATTTATGCACACTTTCTATTTGAATTTAGGCCAGGAAAACCAGCTTGTTGCATTGATCCCGTACAGTGATCAGAGGCTGAGACCAAGGAGGACGTAAGTACACCTGATTTCAGTTTGTAGCAAACCCATCATTCTGTTGTATTTTGTTCTTTCCAGTTAAAATGGACATTCATTTTTATTGATGTGTTCTTTGTAGAAAGCTGTATGTGACAGTTGCAGTGATGGTTTGCCTACTTCTTTCTGGACTGGCTCTGTTCTTCCTGTTTCCACGATCCATTGATGTATCCTATGTAGGCATTAAGTCTGCCTATGTCAGTTATGACCAAGGTCGGAGTATTGTTTATCTCAACATTACAGTAAGAGAAATTAAGTTATATTGCAATATCTTTCGTTTATTGTATATTTGCTGTTAATATTTGGTTATTGATGTAAATATTAAGGAAAACCAGTAATTTTGAATGCAATGTCTGTCAAGATTATGGACTGGGGCACATGGGTGAAACAGCCTAAGCCAGTGTATTTTATTAGCTCAACAAAATATGGTTAGAGAGCATACTTTAAATACCTAATGGATCAGTCACCAAATGTATTGTTAGTTTTGTTTGATTATATACCTGTAATTAGAAAAGTAAGATATACAGGGATGTAGTTAAGATTTTAAACAGCAGGGAAATCTAAGGAGATGGTGGGGAAACCTCTGCCGAGCTTAGTGAGGTGGAAATATTTTTAGGGCTGGGGGTCTGGCTGGCCAAGGCAACCTCATTTTGGTTATTCAATCTGTGGCTCAAGTTACTGTTTTTGTAATTGTAAACACAAAAGATGGGCATGTAATTCAGTATAAAATATTCAATATAAAACCCTTTTTTTGGGTGGGAGTTGGTTTATTTTGTGATTGCTGAAATGGTCTATTATCAAAGTAAGTGTTCTTGTTCATTTCTAGTACTATTAGACCAATGCAAATCAGTGATGACACCTGCAGGTATGCCATCAACAGTACAGTATGCTTAGTGTTCCGCATTTCCAGTTTTCTGAATTTTACCGAAGAATTACAGGGTTGTTTTTTTTTTTAACTGAACCTTGGTTTTTACTGATTTATACCCGATTTTTAGTCTACCATTCAGTATTTTCCCGGTACTATTTGTTTTTCGGAAATACACAATATTTTGATTAAAATGCTGTTTTATTTTGAACTCCACAACATTGTAATAAGCAGATCTACAGTGCAGGGGTGTGCAATTTGTATCGCCCGACATCTGGGACACAAGATTTGTGTGAGGGACAAGAAGTTTTGCCATTATGCTTTGTCCATCGGACAAGTAGTTTTTATTTATTTATTTGTCCTATGTTCATTCTGTTACTAGAAAGACACTCTGAGTATATTGTAGAGAGCCACGCAAGTTCCTGAAAACTGATCTGCAGAAGTCTAGCACCAAAGCACAAACATTTAAAAAAGTGTTTACGTCCCACTCCTATCACTTCTGGCAAATAAAATAATGATTTTTTTTTTCTTTAGATTTTAGTGTTGCTAACCTAGTTTGATATTTACATATTTTTTTTATTTAAACGCTATATAAAAAAAATAAAAAAAACTTATTTTTTTTTTAAATTTTTTACTAGATTTGAACAGAAGCGATATTAGTTATTTATTGGACATGCACAATCCATCGATTTCTGAAACTATTAAAACATGAAGATTGACAAATATGTTTATAACGGCAGAATGATTTGCTTATATATCTGTACAGTATTGTGACAGGATGGCTGAGTCGCTGACGTCACGGCAGAAGAAGGAACTAAAAAGGAAAAAAACTATTTTGTCTTTGCAGAATTTGATGGAGCCTACTATAAATATTGCGTGCACATTGGTAGAAAAACAGTAAAAAAAAAAAAAAAAAAACTTGACAAGTTATACACAAGTCCTTTAAAAATCTGGGGTTCATCAGTTACAAAGAATGTCAAGAAAAATCAGAATTTCACAAAGCAGCAGTCATAGTTGGCAATGATTTCGTATATCTGATGAAACAAACTAAAACACCTGTACATCAGGTGTTAGATTTAGTGTATAGAGAAAGAGGAAAGGGGGAAAAAACAGGCAGAAGCTATTTTTATATTTGAATAACTCCCAAGTATTGGTTAGTATAGTTGTACTCTTACTATGTTACTTACATTCACTAGCAAATGTGTTACAAACTGCACTAAAAGGAACATTTCCTTAAAGTATGTTATGAATTTGTTGAGATGAGGTGGGATCACAGGGAAACTTTTGTGTATCTTGAATTTAATGAACCAGCCCGTTGCTGTTAATCACTAATTGATTGATTGTGTTCACTGTTAAATAAAACCAAATCCAAGAAGTTATGTTCTACTTTTTTGTGTGTGTTTTGTGCGACAGGCAGGGGGCAAGTAGATTCTTAATAAGGATAAGTAGATTTTTCTAGCATTTTGTCCCTTGGGCAACAAGTGTTTTTTTTGTTTGTTTTTTTTAATTGCACACCCCTGCAGGATACAGCACATACGTTTAGACAGAGGATCAAATAACATTGAAACATTGCACGTGATTGGTTCTCTGTTGCTTCACAAACACATTGTCAATTGATTCCGTTGGCCAGTCGCCAGTCAAAGTCAGATTATTGTGAGAAGTGCTGTCTGTAGTAACTAACATGATCAAAAACTAAGTTGAAATACTTACACGAAAATATAATATTTTGAGTGGATGTGGAATGGGGAGAAAAAGTAAATCAGTTTATGAATACTGTAAAGCCAAATATATTAGCAACCAAAATGTCTGGAAAATCTCACTCATAAAACCTGTTTTGCTCCAGAAATGTTGGTAACCTGTTGCAATATACAAAGTATGTATTGTTCGTGGAATTAGATTTTCGGGCCAAAAATGTTTGCTTTTTTTTTAAAATATGTGAGAAACACCTAATAAAAGGATCACAAATACTTGTGGCTTTACAGTATTCAAAAGAATGCGTTGTTTCCAAGTCAAATAGCAGAAGTGGGCCAGGTTAGGCAAAGTGCACTGCGTTCCAAATACTGTTGCATTGAGTTACATGTTCACGTTGACAGATTAAAAGAGCATACTGAAAGTAAGCGACACATTAGACTAAAACAAGGAAGTGAACTGGGAGATAAGCAATCCATTTCTGCAGCTTTTACACACGCTTTAATAAAAGAGAGCTCAGAATTACTGTTAATGAGTCTGTCAGAGCTCTGTGCTTTGCTGGACAGCCAATGTTTATTGCAGAGGGGTATGTATTGGTGACTTTGTGCGACAGTACTATCCATCAGCTAAACACTGCCTAATGCCAAGTCTGAATCATAAATATTTCACTGAAAATTCTGATGCTTTAGTTGGTACTTGGTAAACTTCTGGAACGCATTGATGGAAATGTCCAGTGTAATTTTTGAGGTGTCTCCTGATGCCTTGGACTGTCCACTTCTGTCAGTTGGCTTGTTTTGTGCTGATGTCACGTTCATACCTTCTGCAGATACTAGATCTGTCAGCACAGCGATTGCACAAATGTTCGCAAAGTACCAGGGAACCTAAAAAAAAATGTACAGTGTTCAATTTTCTGTATTTAAAATGAATCCTCTCCATATGAAATTTGAGTGGCACCAAATATCGTTGGAAAACACGTCTAACTTCTAAATGATGAAGAAAAAAAAAGAAAGTAATACCCCACCCTTATAATTATCAGGCTGCAGTACGGAGATTCAAAAACATCTGCCTTTTATCTTGCATGTAGTTATTGCCAAATTATTCTCTTAACTAGGCCTAGGACAAAATGAAGATATGTAGACAGCAGTTTTTATTAAAAGCAACAAAAAATTGTTATAAGGTGGTTGCACACTATCTATTTCAATATCAAAATGTAGTTCAGTGCAGTGAATTCCTTTTTGCTAGCCAGTGAGAATGACTTATGAGTTTTCACATTCAAGCAGAAAATATGACTGTCTTTCATGGCTCTAACACAATGTTTATTTTTCTTTCTTTCGTTTTTGTTTTTAAGAGTACCTTGAACATAACAAACAATAACTACTATTCTGTGGAAGTGGCAAACATCAGTGCGCAAGTTCAGTTCTCTAAAACTGTAATTGGAAAATCTCGGTTGAGCAATGCTACTTCAATTGGACCTCTAGACATGAATCAGGTATAGATGGATTCCAGTCATTGTACTTGTAGAAGCATTTTTTTTTTCAGCCATTCAAAATAACTGAAGCTCTTGGTGAGAAATAATGTAAGTAGTTCTGTATATTCTGCATCCTATGACCTCCCTTTATTAGAGCTTCAATTTGATTATTTTGTTATACCAATCATTTCAAGAGAAGTTATATTCTATTTAAGTAGCAGGGAAATATATATATATATATATATATATATATATATATATATATAATATATATATATATATATATATATATATATATATATATATATATATATATATATAAATATATATACAGTCACCTCCACAATTATTGGCACCCTTGATAAAGATGAGCAAAAAAGGCTGTATAAAATAAACAACACAGGTAATGAGCTATATTTTATGTCATTTTAGGCAAACACAGTTCTGTTTATGTGTCTGTTTTTAATGAAGTGTTAGGCTTTGATGTACTTAATAAAAATCATATATATATATTTTTTTGTCTTTCTTAAAGATTGACTACATGGTCCCTACAGTAATTGCTGATGAGTTGAGCTACATGTAGTAAGTATCTTAAAACATTTCTAAATTTGATATATTTGCATTCATTAATCTCTTACCTTTAAGTCATCATTCAATATAGCCCTTATGCAGGAATAAATAAATATGCACTTTTTAATAATTTCTATCATTTTTATTTTTCAGTGATTATTGCACATTGCCATCCATAAAAGTACATAATATTGTTGTCATGATGCAGTAAGTGGACCTTTTATTTCAAACCTTTCTTTCTCGTTTGAAGTTGAAATTGTAAAAGTAATCTATGATTTCTCTGATGTATACAGTGTGGTAATGCGTTGAAGAATAAATTGGAGAAACAAATGTTTTTACTCCCTGCTCTGGATGGCATGTCCTCAGAGATTGGGTTACAGCGGAGCTGTATATTATGTCATACTAGAGTTGAACTTGTTTATATAGAGAACTGCGTCACCAATTGTGAAGAATTATTAAAACAATCATCAATATGGTGGCAGATCATTTAAATATGCTTTATTGAAGGTAATTCTAAAACCTGGGACTAGTCACTCTATTTCTTGTATATGATATACCTAGAGAAGCCTGTCTGCTATTGTGATGAAACTTTTTAAGACTTGAACTTTTTCATGATATTGATGGCGCTAATTTTGAACTTTTCAAACATGGCAGGTGAATATAAGTCATTGGGATACGTACATGTTTACACAACCATGTGTGGAATATGGTGGAAGATGTTAGTTTTCTATTGCATTGTTGTAATAGATTATTCTCTGTATCTTGTATTCTTTCTAACTTTTTCATCTCTAACAGAGTAACGGTGACAACAGCATATTTTGGCCATACTGAGCAAGTTTCTCAGGAAAGGTACCAGTATGTGGATTGTGGAGGGAACACTACTTACCTGCATGGGCATTCCAAGCTTGTACATGTCTTACAGCCACCAGAATAGATCTGACTTCTACATTAGCTTTTCACAGATGGGGAAGTATTGGAACATTTTGCAAGGACCCACAAAAGTGTTACTACTTAGTTCTTAAAGATCACGTAGTTGTTCTCACTGTGTTCACGGCATATCTTCACTAAATTATGATTGTTTTAATGTTTTACAGTTCTGTGTTTTAGGTGGCCATGTGAGGTGCCAGTGTAAATGCCTGTCAGGCATAGGTTAAAGGATCTAACAATCTCCTTTCATTAGACCTATGTGTTTGAATGTTTCTTTCTATGGAACCTGAAAGATCTATATGCACGTTGTCATATTAAATTACCTGAAAGACATTAATGGTGAAATCAGGACACATTTTTTTTAGAATGAATTTGTATAATACAAAACAATTAAGAGAAACATTTATGCATCCTGATGTAATGTCAGCTTTGAAATATTAAATGATTCACACTCTACTGAAATCCACTCTTTTACATTACTTACAAATATTTTAAATGAAACCATAATGTGTAATCTGTTTGTTTTTTTTTAAACCTACTTGCAGAGCAGACTTGATTTGAGATACACGGATGTCTGGATATGGATAACTGCAGTATTTTTTTTTGTAGCATCATAATCTAAATTGTGTTGGTTGCAGCCTGTGTGAGAGTATCCCCTAAACTGTCTTTTTTTGTTTGTTTGTTTTCTCGCTTAGTAACTTGCCTAGCAAAAAATAAGTAGGTTAAATCTACGTAGTACTCTTTACTGTTAAGGTGACAACTAAGGGGATTGTCTACGGAGTTAAAAAAAAAAAAAAAAAAAAAAGAAGAAATGTAAAGACTGTTAGTCTTCAATACAAGCTTTGGGGGAAACAATATTACCAGTGATCTGACTGACAACTATACATGATGTGTGTATTACTGATATTAGATATTACAGTATTCTTCATTTTTCTTTTCAGAAGTTTTAAATTACTTTAAAACTTTTTTTTTTTTTTTTAATGAGTTAACTGAGCAAATTAACAGTTTTTATACATTTTTATTCAAATGTAAATATTAAGTGTGATGTGTTTAATATGAATTCTTAGCTTATTTACCGTGGAACAATAACACGCTGAAAGTTGTGCTTGAATGAATACTCAAAGTGTTTACAGTTTAAATCGATGCAGGTTATTTAACAGTTATTTAAAGGGGTAGGATTGGGATAATTGATTTCTGTACTGAGCACTTGATGGAGAGAATCATTCTGGGTAGCCAGTTGTTTGGTATGCTTCTGCTGCACTGCATATTTATAGTTTCAATTGCATATGTTTAAATGGCTTTTGGTTTATTATATTTTAGTAACCAATTAGAATTACAATTAACTTGAAAATCATTATTTAGATATCTAGGTCAAAATACTGGAATTCTCTGTGTGACTTTATTACTTTGTGCTGTAATACCTATTTCGGAGTGTGCCAGGAGGCACAAATCAAAATCATGGTTATGATTTATGTTTCTTAATGTGTGGAATTGTGGTTAACACACTTGTTTTGGTTGTGTGTTCACCGGTAGTTAATTTTTACCTTTGTACATATTAACAACCACAGCACTGCCAGACTTAACAGTGCCCAGTTCCTACAAACCTGCATTCATGTAATTGTTAACATAGGTATTTTAGAACTACATTGTGGGGAGGGTGATTTTTGTTTTCTAAACATGATGAATTTGTCTTATTTTTGTAATGCATTTCTCCTTGATATATTCCCCATAGCACTTTACCATGTATGGAAATGGGTACTGTACTGTATGTTGATGGATAAATGTAAGCTATTAAAAATAAATATATATATATATACTACAGCTTGGTGACCATATGTTTTGCATTACACAATCTAATTCCATTTGAATACATCACAATGCATTTACATTAATATTCCTAATATTCTATTAAAGAGATTACGAATAGATGCAGATTGTTATTTTAAAAAGAAAACCATGGCAAAATTGAAAAGTTACTTGCATACCACGCATCTGGCCTACATGATTTAATAAACAGTTTGCAGTATAGTTTAGCATACTAATATGGTTTCCTTCCCTGTGGTGTTGATGCTCTAGTTTAGGTACCAAAAGTACTTGCTTTTAAGACTGGGTGGCAGATGACAATAAGTCATTGCTGTGGAGTGCACTACAAGGCTGGGTGTTTATGGTACACTGGCACATTTTTTAAAAAATCTTTTATAAATTATTATGTGCATTTTGTAAAATGAAAAATATGTAAAATACATTTTTTGTCTCTTCCTAGTACCTTAAATATAACCCCTTAATATACCTCAGAAAATTCACACGAATTGGCCAACACTAGCATGTCAAAATAACTACAACAACTAAACACAATCATTAATAATTAGAGAGATCTGTGAATTATATTAAATGATTGTAAGGAGATCGTGAAACTTTTGTTCTGTGTGTTGTGTACTGTATGTATATAACTAAAGCAATTCCAGATGCTTGTTGCACTTCAAAAGATGGTGACAATGTACTGATTCTCACATCTAGTTGTTTAATAAGATACATGCACCTATTACAACACTTCTACCTCTATTCCAACCATCCTGACTACATCATAGTAAATGAAAGAATAATCAGAAAGACCAATTTATTATGAATTCTGTTTCTTAAAAGTTACCCTACATGCTGGGAAATGTTATTAACAAGTAACTGGGCATGTTAAAATAAAGTGTCAGACACTGGGCTATTATTGGACAAGTGTTCAATAATGAACTGTTAAGCTTTTTAGATAGAAGCATTGAAAGAGTTTAAGATTGTAAGTGTTTGAAGTGTTAAATTGTGGTTGTTAAAATGGAAATAGCTTGGGGAAGTTAGCTTGAGAAAATGTACGTCTGTCAGTAATTTTAACTTGCAGTAGAGTGAGGGAGTAGAGTTCTAAAGAGTTGAACACAAGACAGTGACGAAAACGTTTGAAACGTTTTTATACTTTTAATACTAAGCTTCATTACGGTAGTACCGTGTTTCATATGCAGTATACGGTTCCTCATCAAAGAATATTAAGAAAACATTGATACCTATTATAATGCAAACACAGCTTTAGAAATTGAACACTTCCTTGCAATGTTTCATTAAGAACATGTGACACTGCCAGAGGTCTGCCAAAGCAGTTTACTGCTGCTGATCGTATCTTGGTATATTGAGGTTCATGTCTCCACACTAACATAGCCACCATTAAAACTTTTTTTTTTTCTCAGACAGACGGATACTAGTGACACTAAAAGAGCATGTCAAAATAGAATGTACTTGTTTGCCCAATTGTACATAAAAAAAAGATTGAAGAAAGAGAATGAGCTGCTGAACGAATGCTGTAAAGATGCCTTCACACTTTCCTCCCCTGCATCATCCTGTAGAATACTTTCTGCAACCAACATCTGTTATTGTACTTATGTAGCAGCCAAGCAACCCCTGACCACCTCAACCCCTTTTAGGAAATAGTGAGGCATTAAAAAACAGGGGGTCACAAAAATGATCAAATGACCCACCAATACCTTACTTACAAGTTTTCCTACTTTTTGTAATTTATTATGGTTTATGTATGTTTGTACTATGCTGCACCACACTTGGCGTATCTATGATTTACCATGCGTGTTTGTGCTTTACCATGATTTCGTCTGCATTCGATATGGAATACTGCAGTAAACTTTTATAAGGGTTACCTTGCAGCAATTTGGCGTTGGCAGTTAGTTCAAGCTGAAAATGTGGCTGAACAAACAAAGTCTGCAAACACATTATACAAGAAAATGTCTAAACCCTCATTATCCTAATCAGCATACCTTTCTGGTGAGCTAATCGTGGTCAGCATAAGCAAATAGTTTAAATGCATAGCTAAGTTATATACAGGCAGGATTTAAAACCAATACATTGTGACAAACCTTTATGGAGTTCTTACTTGCTTTGCTGACAATACTTGTTTATTCACAACTGGAAAACACATTAGTGAAAAAGTAAACACAGGTCTCTATTTGAAAAAAGAAAAGAATATTACTATTATAAAAATACAACACTGCCTGTAAGGAACTGATCCTGAATGATCAATCATTACTTGCTTTAACAACAACACTTTGAGAGAGATTTTTATTTATTTTCTTTACTTTAGGTTACTCAATACTCTGCCTATAGTGACTTTTTCACAAATCTTATAACGTTCAATCCATGATATTACAGTGTTCTGCTGGTACCGTATTATTCAAAATAATAATAACAATAATAATAATAGAAACAGCTGTACAGCGATTTAGAGGTGTTATTGTATTGAATCCCCATGTGTTTGTGAAGATTACATAAAAACAAGCTGAATAAAATGTCTGCTCTCCTTATGCCCCAAATTAAAATACATAAGGTAATTACTGCAAGTGCTGAAATGAAATGGGGTTTGAAAAACAGCAACCCAAAGCTTAAGATATTACTTCAACTCTTAGGGATGCTACCTTTATGTGTAGATACTCCTGGACTTGAGGATGAATCGATAACCTGCAATTTTTTGCACAACGTTGGTTCCCATTGTGTTTCAAGTAAATCCATGAAACAGCCCCGTTCTGTTTTGCAAGGCACAGAGACAATGCTATGGCAATGTTGTAAGGTTTTGGCTGCATCTAAACTTATTTTTATAAACTTAAGCTTTATCCCTAGAAGATCAACTGAGGAAACCTTAAACTATTTACAGTTGACTGGTAATGTAGACTGAAGGAAAATTAGTTTCACATACTAATTCAGTAATGGTTAGACCCAGTGGTTTTACAGGAAATTGATTTTCCTCAATACTGTTTCTCTTCCTGTGTGGACCTTTTTCTGATGGGATTTCATGCTGCAAAATCTGGTATCTGTCATCTCTCAGCTTCAAATAAACTTCCTACAAAGAGTTTTTTTTTTTTTTTTTAATGTCTGCACATGTTCAAAAGCAATTAGATTTTCCCTAAAGACAAAGTAAATTCTATAGTTTTTGTGGAGGACATACTGCAGCTAAGAAAACATCTAAAAAAATGGTATTACAAACATTTATTTAAAATCAAAATAGTACACAGTATTGTTTCAGCGTGAAAGGAAACTACTTTACAGTCCCCTTTTTTGTAGAGTATCATCTTTTTACTGTACTGGTAACTTGCCAGTCTTAGTTTGCTGCCATAGTAAAAGGCACTAACTTTTAAATCCCAGAATCCTTCTGATATACAGTAAGGACTCTCTTATGATTATCATCTTACAACTTTTGTTTCTTATATTAAACACATGACCTAGCTCTTCTTAAACTGGAGTAGAGGTTCTAAACTGTTCTAACATATTGTTACTTCCTTGTTAGGTATTTTAGTTTTTGTTGTTTCTTTTTCAATGATCCATAATTAATACTCAATCATAACATTGGAATAATACGAAATAAAACTTTTTAGGCTGTCTTCATGAAACCTAAATAAATCTTAAGGTTTCTATTGGTCTTTTTGACGTGTTCATACAAAACTGAATTTATGTAGTACTTAAAATAAATTACGGAAAGCATACTAATTGATTTGAGCAAAGACAGAATGTTCTCAGATAATATTGCTACATCTATGTTTTGCAGTGAATTCTGCTTTTGTCAGATAGAAAGATATTGATCCCAGTAGCCTTTAGTAAGACCATCAGACAAGGTCCACTGTTGTTGTTTTAAATGTTGCTAACAAACAGTTGAAAATGCCAGGGTTGTAAACTGTCTGTCATCCACATACAGGACAGGCATATCAGTAAACAGAAATAAAGCCTTAATTGCTGCAATAAAATACGAGATTTGAACTGCATTCAAAATGGTCAGGCAAAGACTGGTTGAGATGAATCATTTTACTGTTTTGAAAAAGCACATTGAATTCCCAACAGTTGTTCTTTTGTTCCATTAGATCCATTAGAAGCACCTTGGAATGCAATGTATGTATACAGTAGTAAGATTTACAAGATGAAAATCAATAAAATGATCCCTGTTAATTGAATTCTTAACATATCCTGAATGCACTGTACTGTAATTGTAAAACTGATCAAGAAAAAAGTATTCTGCTGATTATTTTTAAAGTTTCGTCTGGAATAGAAGTTATACAGCTGGATTCTATGTAGTATCATGACAACTCATCTCTGACATTATTACCAGATGGAACATTGTGCCTTTCATGTTAAAGCTTTGATATATTGCATGCCCTAAATTCTGAAATGTTTCATCCCTTATTTTCCAGTCCAAATGCACTGTTAATAATAATAATAATAATAATAATAATAATAATAATAATAATAATAAATAATAATAATATCTTTATTTTTATATAGCACCTTTCATAGTGGACCACCATCACAAAACACTTTACAGAGGTAGGCTGTGAACTGTGCATTATATGCAAAGTTACTTACAAGAGGACATTGATTTAACATCTCATCCACAGGATGGAGCACAATGAGGTTAAGTGACTTGCTCAGGGTCACACAGTGACAGTCAGTGGCAGAGGTGGGATTTGAACCAGTGACCTTTTGGACTTTAACCATTGGACCACACTGCTTCGTTGGATATTAATAATGGAGTCTCCATGTGCTTGCCTGTTAGTATATATAAGAAAAGTAATTTTATGCTTACTAAAGCCAGTATTTTTAAAGATAAAACTACACTAGAGAAGGCTGCACTAGTTGAAAAAGAATGTGTTTTTAAAATTGAGTAGTTTAAGAAAATAAATCCTTAGTGCTGAAGTTAAACAGATCGAGACAGTGTGCTGTTGAACAACAGCACTTCTTGAATCTTGTTCAGCCAATCTGAGTGCTCTGTAAATCCAAGCCATTTTGAAATGTCCAGTTTGAATGTTGCTGCAACCCACTTTCCAATACTGAGAACTGAACAGCAGCAGTTTCTGCTGTCAAACCAATCATGTAGCAATGGCCAAACATAAACAATGGCTGTTACTAAATGTGATAGGGTAAGGTCATTCCTGCTGGTGAAGTCCGGCCTCCCAACCGGTGGTGGCGCTGTGGCCACTAAGTTGGTGACCTCACTAAGATGGACGCTTGTGGCGGCCATCTTGTTGGAGTCAAACTGCACGTGTATGCTCTGAGCTTCACCTCATAGAGTCAGCCATTATCTGATACACCTGCCAACTAGTCATGGGTGAGTCACTGATTCTAGGGGTGGAACTTGGTGCATAAGGGGCATGTGCAGGTAAAAGAGTTAGTTGAGCCTGGGGAAGGAAGGAGAGAGGGGAGCCAGCTGGAGTACACAGAACCCTGTTCTTGAATCGCGTTACCATGGACTATAACCTGTCTTGTTATTGTTGCAGTACAAGGATTAAAACCTGTCTCAACAAACCCTTCGATGCTGTGTTCAACTGGACTTCTTGTTAGCCTGCCTGTTGGACGACCACCACTGCTTTAAAGAGACACTCACCCTTTTCTTTCTTTTGTGTTATAAATGTTCTTTTGTCTATTATTTCTGTGTTATTCACTGTTCACAAAGTGAACACATTGTAAATACATGTTGGGGCTACATCCTACAAATAAAATACCTGGAGAGTGTGTTTGTTTGTACTTCCACACTAAGCTACTTAGGGGAGGCTCAGCCTGGACTTGTGAGACTGCCGGCCATCAGGGTCTGCTGATGGGTGAAGAGCTGAACCCACACGATTTTCCTCCCTCATCCACAGGAGTGCAAAGACCAATATGCCCTGTGGACCCCCAGCCAACATCAGCCACTAATGCAAACCACGCTTGCATGACACTCCCTGCACTTGAAAAAGTGGCGCTTTTATTAGGTGAACTACTGGGGAAATACAGCTTATATTCAATCGCCAATCCTCAAGCAGGCTGGTTTTTAGTAGTAAGGAAGTTAGTGTACAACATTGCATTATTATTTAATGACGAGTTACAAAACAAGTATAATATAATGAAACACAATGAATCTATTCAAATGCTTTTAAAAAGGTGTTAAAGTTTGATTTAAAAAAAAACGGTGGCAGTAAAATAAGATAGACATTTTGGGGCTTTTTAATGATATTGTAATTATTTTTTTTCAGAAATGAGAAAATAATGGCTACCAAGAGAGTTACAAAACAGTACATAAACTAAGGAATAGAATGTAGGGTCTTTTTGGTACTATTAACTTTTAATTAATTCAGTGGTTGAGTACATTTAAAATATATTTTTAGAGGATAATAATAATGAAGACCAGAAGCTTTTCTTTCACTATTAGAAACACATTTATAGACTGAATACAAATCATTGATTTTAAACAATTGAAACAACTGTTTATCTTTCCTTTTATTAAAGCGCTCTGCCCATGCATTATTCATTTGACCACTCATTTTCCTTTATTGTCTCAAGCTACTAAACCTGAAGCAATTCACTTTTAACCAATTGGAGCCTTCGGGGAATAAGCTTGAAAAAACTTTCAGTGGAACAGCAGTAGTTCAACTCCAGTTTCTATCCAGCCCTCAGTCGACAGTCTGAAGAAGATGGAAGTGTCTCACAGCTGCTTGAAATCAGGAAGGATCTGGCTGATTTTGGCTGCTTTAGCCTTATTCCTGGTTATCTGTGATGCAAGATCGAAGGCTTCCAGAGGGGTAGCGGTTCCTTTTGTCTTTGATCCGAAGGCATTTTGTGACCCTCCATGTCAGCATGCAGGGCTCTGCATCAGGAACAGCACCTGCTTCTGCTCCAAAGGCTATGAGGGGGAACTATGCCAATATGGTAATTTCGCATTTCATTATTTTATGCCTATTAAATCCTCTTTTTCTCCAGAATATTCCTGGCACATTCTTCTTTTAAAATATTTAAAATACCTAAATAACTGTCTTATGTTTTCATAAATCTTAAAACTACTTTAGGAATTTGTCTTTACCTCTTTCCGCATACAGTGTCTTTCCTTGATTTAGCTGTGAGTGGCACATCCCTTATAAACGTTTATCATAGTCAATGCAGAGTGTAATAAAGCATAATAGAAGCACAGTAAAGCATTGGTAAGCCCAGACTGGTACTGTATAGTAAAGCATATGGTAAATGCATCGTATAAGTACACTTTTATATGGGATAGTTGACAGTTATACAGTGTTAGGGTTTAATTACCTTATTTTTTGATTTGCAGGATTGAAAAACATGATGTAACTTAATCACTTTTCCAGTTTACAATGGGTCCTACTCTTCTATTGTTTTGTATCATCAATATAGTGCTGAATTTTAAAGTATTAATTAATACATAATCAATTAAATAACTAATGTATTGGCTATTGTTTTGTAGCTAACTGTTATCCAAAGTGTAAAAATGGGGGAGAGTGTCTCCGGCCTGGAAAATGCAGATGTCTACCGGGATATGGAGGAAAATACTGTCATAAAGGTAAATCTATCTATCTATCTGTCTATCTCTCTCTATATATATATGGATAAGGGTGTCTGCTAAGAAATAAATTATATATATATATATATATATATATATATATATATACACACACACACACACACATATATATATATATATATATATATATATATATATATATATATACACTGTATATGTTATGTAAGACGTGGAAATGAAGGCAAAAAAAAGTGCCTTTTACAGTTCAGTTCAGCATCAGATAATTAAAAAAACACAACAAATAGTGGAAATGATTTATGAGATTTAGATTCACAGTTGTTAATAGCATAACTTCACTTTAAAATACACATTGACATTCTTATTGTTCTTCAGTAAAGAAAAAAAGACCACTTACCATCTGAAAGACAGCAATGTACTGTACAACTTGTACCAAATACATTTTTCTGAAAGGATCAAAACACCTGGCAATGCTACAAAACTGCAACACATTTATAACACACAAGTGTTGTTGTTGTTGACCTTTACAACAACCTAATAAATGATAGAAACTGCTTGTGCATTCCTGATTCTAATGTACATGTGTCGAAAGATTTACAATGAGGTGACAAACGAATGCCAAAGACATTGACATGTTTTCACTGAGCGCTTCAAGAGAGGATGCTGCTGCAATACTGTGCCTTTATATTTGTTTTACAGTCTCTTGTGAGGGCGGGTGTTGGAATGGGGGTGAATGCATCTCTGTGAACAGCATTGTGAAGTGTCTTTGTCCCTCTAGCTGGACAGGCTCAAAATGTCAAGAAGGTGAAGGTCCTACTGTTTACATTTAATCAGCATGCATGTGAAATCAAATCCTTTAGGGCTGCAATTGTCCATCTGGACTAGTGAAAGCCTTTTTCTTGGCAAGGCCTTTGTTACTGAAAGCTAAGTGTCAGTGAGTTTATTTCTGATGAGACTCTAGTATGCCTGTCAAAGATTAAACAGCGACACCTCATTTGTTCCCAGCAATCTGTCCTCAGGGATGCAGAAATGGTGGAAGTTGTGTTGCACCTGGTATCTGTAGCTGTCCAGAAGGATGGGTGGGAGGAGCGTGTCATAAAGGTAAAATGTTTATGAACACAGAACATACAGCTTGAGTAGATTGTACATGTGGAATGTATTTTTAATAGGTCAGAAGTAGAACTGGTAGAATACTATTTCATAGGAAATCTTTAATATCCATGGGGAATGCATCAGCATTTTTTTGATTAAAAACATGTTGTTTGTTTCCTTTCAATAATTTTAACTAGTCAGCTAAATTCCATGTACAGTACCATTGAGTTTATTGACTTTAGATATATATTTTTATGAAATAATATTTGTAGTATTATTCTTACTTAGTCTGGCTAGAGGTTATTCTCAGCAATTCAGTATGGGGAGAAAATAATCATATCAACTTTTCTTTTTCCCCAGCTATTTGCCGACATCCTTGTCTAAATGGAGGAAAGTGTGTTGCTCCAAATGTCTGTAGGTGCCGCGGCCCTTATTCTGGAGCACAGTGCAGAGAGAAGAAGGTACACTGAACACTCTGGAAAATCTGAAGCTGTCCAATCATTTCAACAAAGCATTTGAAATAGTAAATATAAGAAAGACATACCGATTGGATAGACGTATACAAAAAGCATTGTTTATTAATCTGAATTGTATCACGGTGTGTTTGTTAGTCATTCATTTCCTCATTGTGATCACGATTCATTTTTTAAATATACCTTTTCAATAAAAAAAATAAAAAGCATTGATTGAGTTTAACTATTTTTTTAAATACATATAAAACATGTAATATACACATGTTCAGTATAACAGCTTTTTTTGTGAAGTCTTCAGTTTTAATAATATCAGAGTGTCTTTGATTTACAAAAAAAATGAAACAAAAAAATAAATATTTACTTACCAGTTAAAATTGTGAATAGGTCTTAATATCCAATAGTAATGCAACCTAAGCATGCAACTCAGCGGTTTCTGTATAGTGCTATAGTATACGATTAGTGTGTGTTTCCATGTGTGGTGAACTTACTGGGAAACTGGGGGTTGCATACCTTGTACCAGGGTGAATGATTAATGTGAAAAGGGTCAGTTTCACTGAAAGAAAGATTAAAACAACCTAAATTCATACCACATATACAAAATAATGTGTATGACTTGAATTACACTTGTGCTGTATTTATATTTGAGTTTGGAATCATGCAAGGGTCCAGCAAAAGAACCATGTGCTATTTTTATGGGGAAAGTCAGTTTACTATCTCTATATAGTAAGTGACTACATGTCAGAACTGCTGATGGCTGCAGTTCCTGTGAAAATAAAAGAAAAATATGTTTATTTTAAACCAGTTGAACATTGCCTCATTCTAAAGCTAAACAGATATAGATTTAGGATTGGGAATGATGCATTGTTTAAATAACAACCACATTACATTTCCACCACCACATATACCAGACAGAAACAGTATACCAAACTCCCAGAGTTAACAGAATTATGCAATATTATTTATGCTATAACATAAATTATTCAGCGTTCTTCTTATATAGCTACAGCATGTTTGCTGAAATGAGGACCTTTGTTGTATATGACATGTAAGATTAGTCCATTCAGTGTAAATGAGGACCTTTGTTATATATGTAAGATTACTCCATTCAGTGTAAATGAGGACCTTTGTTATATATGTACGATTACTCCATTCATTCTCCTTGCTATGTGTGACCTCCGGTTCTAGGTTTTTTACCTTTTTGTCCTTCTTGGAAGATGAATCATTCATACTAAATGCACAGGATTGTTTTATCTCAATGTTCTCTCCTTCCACGAATATACACTAATATTATAGTTCTCTGATGTATGCAGCATAAAAGCAGACATGTCAGGTAGGCTTTCACATCTTCACCAAACATAGTAAAGATGATGGGACCATGTCAGGATGGATTTCTCTTGTTCCAGTCAGACCTATCCCACACAGGAAAACCAAATGATAAGGGTAGAATTGCATTATGTGTTCTTGGGTGCATTTAATAGGGAAGATGAGGAAACCAGCAAAAGTAATATTCAATTCCCTAGGCCTTTTCCAGCCTCCTGCTTCTACCTGTTATTTCGTTCATATGAAACATACATTGTAGAACCATACAGTAATTTCACAGTATGAGCCGTGACAACAACAATAAAGAAACACATCATTCAGCATTGAGCCTTTAACGTTTATAAAGACAAAGAATAGGTTGAGGAACACAATAGAGCAGAATCAGTTGTCAGTTACTTTTCTTGTGGAAGTGACCCAGAACAAGAGCATGGACGTTATGAAGTGAATGCCTATTTAAATTCCATAATGACAGGTATATAAAGATGGGGGTACGATACATGGGTGGTCTGTGTTAAGGCTGAGACTTGTTTATAGACCCGGTGACTACTGTGGTTTGAAACATTGGACTATATCTATTAAATGTATTTCTTCTTTGTTTGTTGTAATGTTGTCCTGTTAAATCAGCAAACGGCTTAGCTGTCTGGTTGATAGCTAAGGGTTATTTAAAGTTTAGTTAGCGCTCCCGCACAGGATAAGGTTTTGGTTGGTTTGTTTTGCTTTTGTTCACATGAAAGACTGTGCCCTGGCAAGAGTGACAAAGTCACAATGAGAAAACATGCTTTGTCAATGTTATTTAATAAATACTTCTCTGTATACAGGCTGTACAAGAACTTGCAGGAGGGTAGGTAGTAGAAACAAAAACTATTCAGTATTTGAATCTGAAATAAAAAATAAAAACATAACCTAGAGGTTGTTTATTTAAAATATACATGATTTACAATTCAGTGGATACATTTAAAAGAAATGTTCCTTACAGTTACTGCAATTATACAGCGTATTACAAATACAAAATGTGCTATCCAAGAATCAAGTTAAAAAAAAATAATAATTAAAATACAATGAGTTTGTTTTGTCAATGTTTAAATACATATATACAAGTTTTACATAGCAACTTTTAAGTATTAATTTGTGATTTGTTTACAAATAAATTAGGCATACATTGAATGTCCTAGCGGATTGGAGGGTCATGTTGAATCCTGAAAGAATGGTCTCAAAAAATGGGCCCCTTCCCTATGTTTCACTTCTTTTTTGGGGAAGAACATGGTATAATGATACAAATAGAATCATTTAAAAGGGTTTACATAAAATGACAGTATAAGAAAATGTCCTAATAGTAGTACTAAATATATCAAAGAAATTGTGACACATGTTCAAACAAATTGTAAGGGGTGATAATTCTTTCTGATCAAATTAAACAATTACAACTGCAATGGGAAGGGTCTTACATTTCTCACCATTTTGTGGGTGAAAAATGTTTCCCAATCAATGAAAGAATGTATTGAAACATATCTAATGTATAGGTAACCCTGTAGAGTATATTCAGTATACTCTAATTTGGTCACAGGATTTTTCAGCTGCAGTATTCATTTTTTTAGAAAAGTTAATTACAGAATGAACATGTATAATCTGTGTCATCTTACTGTCAGATATTACATTGCAAAAAACAAAAACCCTTTCCAATAAAAACGCTCAAAACAAAAAAGAAGTGCACATTAAAATAAGCCTATAGAAACTGTTACAGTTAGAAAATATATATACTTGAAACCCACACATTTCATGGCTTGAAACCACACATGGTAACATTCTCAGCAGGGATTTGTATTTCCCATCCTCCTCCCGAATGAATAATCACTTAGGAGTACACTACAGATGCTGTACCATGAGGTAGTGAGAACAAGACACAAAAGGCATACAAAGGAAAAAAGTCCCTCAGATACCATGAATGGTTTTTAAAAAAGAAAAACATACAATAAATAGTTCACATGTACTCTTAACATGGAGATCATATAAAACAGTGCCAAAAAATCTGAAAGTATGCCCTTTTCACTGCCAATTGTTTTGCGTGTGTTATCTGTGGTGGCCGCATTAGGTACTAAATCCCATTTATCCAAGCTGAGCTTGCACCTGTAAAAACATTAAGAAAAAAAAAAAAAAAATGATAGCATAAAAACTTCATGAGTTATCTAATGCATGCAGAATCTTGTGAAGTTTGTTGCTGCTTCACAAAGGTTCATACAGTGGAAGTAATTATTTCTTGAAAAAACAGTGGACAATTAAACCTCAACAAATGCAAAGAATAATAATGTTAAAAAAAACAAACAAAAAAAACAAATGAGAATGCAAAAATGACACTTCTGTGTATACATGTACAGTATGTATGTTATTCCATTGTGTTTGAACATACACTGTGGATGCATTATTTTATTGTTCCATCCGGTCACCAACCTTTTTCCCCCACATGTATCTCCAGTGTATCCTGGGTGACAAAAAAACACTTGTTTGGAAGCATACACCTACCACCATACAGACATCTCTGCTTACATCAAGCAGCTTCTTGAAGGAGCCCAGGGTGTCAGCTTCAACAACATTTCTGGGGAGTTGGTTCCTGACCCTCACAATTCTCTGTGTAAAAAAGTGCCTCCTATTTTCTGTTCTGAATGCCCCTTTATCTAATCTCCATTTGTCATGTGAAAATGTGTTACATTTAAAAAAAAAAATTCTAATAATAATAAAAATGCTTTTAAAAAGACAAAATTCCCATTGGGCTTATTTTAAATTATATTGATTTAGAAGTATTAGTATGCAGGTCAGCGTCTATAAGACAGTTACCTTTATTAAAAATGTGGATAGATTAATCAACCGATTAATCAACTAATGACCATAGATTAACCAATCAACATTTTTAATCGAGTGACAATACTAATTATATATATATATATATATATATATATATATATATATATATATATATATATACACACACACACACACACACACACTTCCCCCCATTCATACACAGTGGATCACAAACACCTAAATATACACATGAAATAAACAAAATGTATTAAACAAATATTTTTAAGTTGCTTTGATTCATTATTTGCAACTATTTCTTTTTTTATTTCATAATATTCCATTTAGGATTTTTTAGTTCTTAAGCTCTTACTTTTTTGACATTCCTTTCCAGTGTAGCCATCTGGGCAGGAACACACATTGTTATGCATACAATGGCCACCATTCTTACATGGTGGACTGCAAACAGCTATAAAAAAAAGAAATATAAAAAAGACAACACTGCATTAATAAAACTCAGCTGTCAAATCAGAAAAACACTGATCTTTAATAATATTGGTAAAACAGACTCTTACCAATTTGGCACTGAGATCCATAAAATTCACTGGGGCAGCTGCATTTGGTTTTATACATGCTCCACCATTCAGGCATACCGGGCTGCAAACAGCTGTGTAATCATCATCATCATAGAACAATTAAAGAACTGATACTGACATAACATCTGTCAAGATGTCATTATATACGTAGTATTTTTTCGTGCCTCATTAGTTAGACTTCTGTATAGTCAGAGAGTTAAAAATTATAAAACAAATTATAGCGTTACACGTCCCCACGTGTTGCTACAACTGTTTAAATAACATACACGTAATTTTTATTTTCCTTGTTAACATCCTGACAACCTTTTACACATAACTTTAAAATATTTTTAAAAACTATTTTCAAAATGGCTGCTTAGTGCATTGGGGTTTGAGTTCTGTCCTCTAAATCACTGCAGGAAAAGAGATAAAAAAAATATATAAAAACAAGTGCTCTGGCTTTTCTGTTCCGTACCACATGATGGATTGTTGCTGTGTTACCTGTTTGACAATGTGGGCAATAATCCTTACACCATCAGTGCACTAAAGCAGCCATTTTGAAAACAGCTTTGAAACAGGCTTTAAAGTTATAAGTGTAAAAAGTTGTCAGGATGTTAACAATGAAAATACAAATTACAGGTACGTTATTTCAACAGTTGTTGTAGCAACAGTGGGGACGTGTAACGTTATATTTTTGGAACCCCGCTGCTTATTCTTTAAGTTGGTTGACCAAGGACAATTCTTACTAAATGACTGCTGCAATTATTACTTTTATTTATTTATTTATTTTTTAAGTGTACTGACATTGACAAAAATAAATGTATTACTGTAATGCTAGATGGGGAATCCAACATTATATGTATGTGTAAACAGTAAAAAAAAAAGTGACTATATCTTACCTGAGCTGATTTCCATTACATGAGAGTAGATGTTAAAACTTCATGCTGATTTGAAGTTGGTTCTCGCCAAGATAAGCACCAACTAAGACGTAGCTTTACAGTAAACTAATGTGATCCATCTGTGTCTCCACCTATTTGCGTTTCCTTCCATCTGATGATGTAGATATCCTTCTGCCTGGTGTTGATGGCTGAAGTGTAATGCTGGCTCTAGGGATCAGCTTATTTTAACTCTCTAGCGCATCAGCACACTCAACTGCTGCAATGTTGGCTCCGGGGATCAACCACAGTGCGGTCTCACCAGCGCATCAGCATGACAACCGTCTGGATTGAGCTAAGTAGGGTACATCTCTGGGGTCTTCAAGAGGGCACCTTCCATCGTCTGTGTTTCGTCAACTAGCCCACGACACCTCAAGAGGGCTCGACGGTGATTCTTCCGCCCCCTTCCGTCCCCCACTCAACTCAGCCCAGCTTACTTACCCGTATATGAGCGTTTCTTTCTTTATATTGTGCTTGAGATCCCCAACCAGAATCTTTCTGTCTCAACCAAAGCCAGTTGCTGCTTCTCTCTGCTGCTTCAGATAAGTTCTTCACTGTGCGACGCAACTCTTGACCACTGAATCCGACGTCTCTAAGAAACCAGGTTGTATAGTGTGCCACAAATCCTCGACAAACCCACCTCCACTGGGTAAACCTCCTTCCTCGCTGTTCCTGCATGTAGGCCTATACTAGCCTGCCTTATACTTGTAGACATCTAGGGAAATGCATTCTCCTCCATTGTCACAGTGTCTGCTACAAACCACTGAAATATATATTTAAAAAAAAAACAGAAAGCCAGCAACGTAATTAAAAAATACTACATTTTAAAGCAAAAGTCGGTTGTAAGATTCTTACTCGTTTCACATCTTGGTCCAACATAACCATACGGGCATGTGCAGAGGTTTCTTGCCAGGAAGGTGCCTCCATGTTGACACAGTGGATCACAGTTGTCTGTAATCACAGTATAAAAATTTGGATTACTTTAAGGCCTCACGTTTTCCTGAATCTGACTGAAATGCAAATTAATGAAGCAAAACAGTAACAGTAAACAAGATTCCCACATTTTCTTCCTATTATCTATAACTAAAATATACATTCTAAAAAAGTAAAGAAACTAAGTCAAGCAGACAAACCTAATGACTTCCTAAATAAATCACTAATGAAGGTACTTGCTGAAAGTGTTGGTTACTTCACCCATTTATTGTAGCTTCTTAAAAGTTTGACCTCATAATTTAGCACAGGGTTGCACAGGGCCACCAGTAATTTAGGCTCATTAAAATAGATGCAGCCTCAATATAACACTGTCATTGTTTTAAAATGTAATTTACCTGCTTCACAAGTTGGACCCCCATACCCTAGAGCACATTCACACACACTGGGCTTTTACTCACCTTCCACGACTCTTACAGTCTGAGAGGCGCACAGCTGTACAACAAAAAATATATATTACTATAGTTGATATATAGATATGGCTTATTAGAAATGAACAAAACGGATAAACCAGGTTTTCCTTACCAATGTGACAGTTACATCCTGTGTATCCAGGTTTGCATTTGCAGGTATTTGGGAATGAACATTCCATATTTTTGCCACAAGGATATCGGCAGGTGGCTGTAATGAAATGGCATATGTACATTTTTCTTCTAAGTGTAACTACTCACTTTCCATATTTTCCATGAAGTACAGCCTCTAAAGCATGACATTCTGCAGTGTTTTAATATTTAAATGATTACAGTAATTTTTATGGGCCAGATTCTCACATAGTTTGTTACTCGTTATTAACACAACAATTCTAAAACAAATAATAAACATTTTAGCACTATTTGCAACCACCTGGATGAAATGTATGAGTTGCTTGTTTATGGTACGGTAACTTCATTGCATGTTTTTTTTTTTTTTCCCCCTCAGAAAAAAATAATTCTTAAAACAATTTATAAAGATAGAATCTAGCCCTATACAGGTGTGTGCATTGTAAGCAATACAACTAGCTGCTTTGTTTGATACTGGTAAAGTAAATAAAAATAAGTAAACTGCCTTTTCTCAATACAAAATACCTTTGCAGTTTACTCCATCTCCAGAATAACCATATGGGCAGTGACCACATTTAAATTTCCCTTGATGGGGTGGCTCACAAGGAACCCCAGGAAAACATGGGGACTCTGCACAAGTCACAGTCTTTGATGGTGTCTCCTCTTTAGACAATTCTGGTGGGGCTGAGCCAAATTTCCCCAAAGAACCTTTCTGTGTAGTTGCAGGAACGTTAGCCCTTGGAATGCCTTTGTTTCCAGACACTCCATCTCTGGGCTTATTTCCTTTGCTTGTGTTGCTAAGTGACACTTTCATATAAGGGGTCTTTCTGCTGTTTGTTTTGCTTCAAAAGGTTTCTCAGGTTGTAAAGTTCTGGTCCCCAGGGAGGAAGTTACCACTCCACTTTGCACAACAGGCCTTTGTTGTGGTCTTACTAGCCTGCTAGCTGAGTTGTGTCCAGTGGATTCTGAGCCATTAGACTGAGTGTCAGAGGTCTTGTGAGAGCCAGCAGGGTTTCCATTTGATGTGGTAGTAGAGATAAAAACTGTATATGGTCTTGTAGTAGTGATTGGAAGAATGGCTGCTGGTTGTCTCCCTGTAAAATATTTTGTTGGCACAACATTAGAGTAGCACTATGAGAATAAAACAGTTCAAATCAGGAAAACAGACCTTCAGTAAATATGTGCACTGGTGTAGAAATACACAGATAAAATATTTCATATAATTCCTTGATACTTGAAAAAAAGGCCTACCAATCACTGGCATCCTACTGCAGGAATGCCCATTCCCGAGAAATCCTGCTGGGCAACGTCCACAAGCAAACCGGTGTATGCTCAAAGCACTGCACTGCACTCTGGTGGTGTATGCGCAAAGCACTGCACTGCACTCTGGTGGTGTATGCTCAAATCACTGCACTGCACTCTGGTGGTGTATGCTCAAAGCACTGCACTGCACTCTGGTGGTGTATGCTCAAAGCACTGCACTGCACTCTGGTGGTGTATGCTCACTGCGCTGCACTCTGGTGGTGTATGCTCACAGAACTGCACTGCACTGCACTCTGGTGGTGTATGCTCGAAGCACTGCACTGCACTGGAAGATACAGGGGCTGTTGTGAAACCCTTGAGGGAGTTGGGTCCAGGTATACTGAACCCTTTGTAATGTAAATGCAAACTTCCATTGTGATTCTGGGGCTAATTGCAAGCTCCAGAACCCGTTGCTGACATCTAGTGTCGAAAAGACAAAAGCATGAGGGGACATTTCAGTGAGAATGGTGTACGGATTAGATACTACCGGTGCTACTCTGGGTATAGCTGCATTTAGCCTTTGGTAATTGATAGTTAATCTCCATGTACCATTAGTCTTGGGCACTGGCCATATTGGGGAGCTTGTAGTAGAATTACATCGTCTCACTATACCCTGAGCTGCTAGTTGTTGTACTATAACGGCTGCTGCTTTCTCTGCTTCCGCTTTTACTCTGTACTGTTTCTGCAGCGAGTGGGGCTGTCCGTCAATAGTGATAGCCATTTGTTTAGCACGGCCGCAATCATTCTTGCGTGTTGTCCATATGTTTACATATTGCAGACACAAAGACTGTAAGCGGCCTGGCTCAATGTGGGAAGGGATATCATAAGGGTTATTTGCAACTGAGATGCTCATGCATCGCTGTCGTGGGAGCCGCCATCTCTCAATTAGACTACCTTCTGTGTCAGATGTGATAATGCCATTTACAGTGTCTATTACTCGGTTTCCCTCTATACATACATCATTATGAGAGATGGAGGCTGTGTACCCCTAGCGTGTATTCCATGGGTTTTGCGCTGGGGGAGCAGACAAGCAAGGGCCCTGTGGGAGGCTGTGGCGGAGTGTCCCGCCCCTTTGTTTATTATTTATTTATTTATATTATGATTTATGTTTATATTACAGTGAAGCGCCACTTATTTTTGTATAAAAAAATTTTTTTTTGTATTTTAAAAATCTTGTGAGGATGCGTGACTGATCAGCTACTGATTATTTAACTAGCTGACAGTCACGCATCCTTACTAAACTCGTGCAGACTGTGGCCGAGGGTTAATTAACAGCTAGTTAACCCCTCGGCCAGAATATAAAAGACCCACTCTCGACTCAAAGCGGGGAGTGTACAGAGGAGAGTACGGGACAGCGAGCAAGGAGAGAGTAATTAAAATATAAACAATTGCTAAGCGTACTGGTTAATACACCAGCACAATACTTATTTGTTTATTTCTGTTTATTTGGCCATCGCACCTTTTTGGTTTGAAGTGTTTTGTTCTGTTTAAATCTTTTGGTTTATTTATTTAATAAAACGCTGAGCGCTGTTGCGTTCAGTTTCACCACCGCCATTCATTGTTTTGGTTTCTGTTCCTGGTCCGTGACGTCAGCACCCACACGCCACTCAACAGCTCGGTCACAGAGGCGTTTCTTTATTTCTTTTAATAACTGTTAATAACCCATCATAATCTCCTCCTATTTGGGGTTCTTAGGGCTTTCCCTTCTGAAAATGCTGTTGATAAGGTCCCTTTCCCTCAGCTCCGCCCCCTTTTACCCAGCAGTCTCGTATTACGTGTCCCTTTCTTTTGCAGTTTCTTTTGCAGTATTGTTGGGTTCTTGTTTCCTATCATTGCCTTCCCCTCTCCACTGGTACACTGCAGCTATTTTACCTTTATCTTTCTTACTTTTTTTTCAAATGCCTTTAGTTTACGCACTATGCTTTCTCCCCATTTCATAATTTCAACATATGTGCGCTCCGTCGGTCCTCTGTACATTTGAGTAAGTGAGGGCCTGCCCAGATGTACAAATGCTGGGTCATCTCTTCCAGCAAAATTATCATCACTATATGTTTTATACAATTTCCACTTTTCGTCTAGGTATGTAGTGAATGGTTCTCTAGCTCCTTGTTGTCTATCTGTGATCCTTCCCCAGTCTACGATAAGAGAATCTCTGGCATTTTCTATTCCTGTCTTCTAGAGTTTCCTGAATAGGCTTATCTTTCCCACTCTCACCACCCCCCTCTTCTCTTATGATTCCTCCATTTTTGAATTCTGGTGTAAGTTTGACTTGTACTTGTGGTGGAAGGATAGACATTAATATCTGCCATACGTCTCTTCCTTCCAAGTGATATGTGGTCACATGTGCATCTAATTTTCGCCACCAGCGGTCTAGAGACCCCTCGTCTGGGAATCTGCCTAATGCTTTAACATGATCCTGTACTTCGTCTACTTTCAGTTACTGTTTGGAATTGTGGGTGGTCACCACGCTTAGTTACGCCTTGTTTATCATATAACACTGTTATGTGTGCCCCGTTTCTGTATTTATCATATTGGTACTGTCTTTCTTCTTCCGCCAGTTTGTCCCAATCTACCCCTCTGTATTCAGTGTCATCATCGTCCTTGTCACTGTCACTGGGCGGATACGCCAAGGCAGCAGCTACGCCCACTGTTGGTTTTAATTTATTCCATAAAGAGTGTTGACCTACTCGAATTTTAGAAGTTTTTCATTTTATTCCATCCCTCTCTTCTATTAAGTCCTGACATTGTTTCTTATATTTATCCCTTTCATTTTTAACGCTAGTTAACAGTGATAGGTGGATTCCTTTCTCTGAGAACATATTTTGCAGGTGTGTTTCTAGTTTTTTAATTTGTTTGTCTTTTTCCTGATTTTCTTTTTTTCTGAGCTCGGCAGATTCAGTCAACCCAGAAAGAGTGGGCCAGGCAGGCAGGGTATCAAAGGCTGCATTAGCTGTGTGGTCTTCGGGGAAGAAATAAGTCAGTCTGACTGAGTCTGGTCTGGAAATGTGGAGAGATATTCATAAAATTCCTGCCGTTTCCATCTGTTTTGACCTGCTTGTTTTTCATGGTGGGGATTGTCATGTCTGTGTGTCTTGCTTGTGGATCATCTGCTGGGAGTATGTTTTTCCATGCTGCTGTCTCTACTGGGATGAAAAAAAGGATTTTCATGTCCTGCTACTGCTCCTTTAAACTGACTTTGATTCATATGATGCGCTTCTGCCAAAAGTGAACCTGGGGACACTGGCTGTTCTGTCTTAGCATCTCGGCTGTCTAATCCCCTGATCACTTCGACTGAGTTCATATGTTTTGCTGTGATTTCCAGGACCGGTATTAATATTGAAAGCCTTTCATGTGTCTGTGTCTCTTTAATGGAATAAGATCAGCTGAAGCATTTTACAGTTATCACCCAAATATTTTATATTTTCACAAAGAAATTGGATACACATTCTAGAGCTTCAAAGCTTTTAACAATTCACCATTTACATGATAAACTTTATTATGACTAAAGGAAATAGTTTAATTCTTATTCAGCTTAGAAGATGAACCTCAGCTGACAGAAAAGGAGGGTGGACGGAAGGTCAGTAATGCTTTAAAGGAACAGCAAGTAACTCTGGGGATTAAAAATGTGCATATTATCACTTCTCAGGTACTGCCAGGGCAAAAAGATACTAAAATCTCAGATTATACCTTGTGGTGTACAGTGCCTTGTCTCCAAGGCAACTGTTTATTCCATCCAGTTCTATAAAAGAGTGTCTGCACGGTTGTTTCCTGTTTAAGTTCTTCTTTAGTTCCATCAGGTGCAGACAACAATGTGCCTGAGAGAGCTATTTGTACTGGGGCTGTCAAAGGAGTCTTGAGGTAAATATTACCGCCTACAAGCTCTGACACTACTAGGAAATGTGGATGAAGGAGCGCAGTCGCCTATGAGAACAAAACACTAATTAAAGTATTAAATAGCAGTCTATACATCCACATTACTGTGCAAGTTATGTACATACATCTTTTTTTTACCGCAATTAAGCAATTATTTTATTATGATGCTACATTCTGAATCAAGTGTTGTTGCTCTTATTTTGTGATTTATATAATTTTTGGTCAACAGATATTTCAGTTCTTAACTTATAACAAACCATACATGTCTTACTATATAAAGACCACTTTACATTTACAAATTACATCAACTTCTATTTTCTCAGGACCACAGATTTCTTGCTTTGAGTCTGAAACTGCTACAAAACCACATTAAGATACTTTTACTTAATTCTAGTCAACAATAATTTATAAAAAAGCTGATTAAACCAGATTTTAATAATGCAAAACATTCCATTTACATTATTAAAACAATTATATATTGAACTAAACTGAATCCAAATAATGACTCAGTCATGCTATTCAAAAGAAAAAAAAACTGCCATTTGGTGAAAGGTATAATATACTGACAACTGAAAAGTTATCTTCTGCAAAAACAAACATACATACAGAATATACATTCTAAATTCTGCAGCTGAACCCCCAAAATTGGGTGGCAAGTGGAACTGGTGCAAAAAGAGGGAAAACTTTATTGCAGAGTTGCTAGATGAGCAAAAACACACTAATGTTCCAATCCATATTCCAATTTTAAAAAAGGAAAGCTAATCACACCAACTGATTCAAATCCAATGCAGAAAATGAATGTTCCCAAAATGACTGTAGGCTTCAGAGACCCAAATACATGTTTGAAGTGGAATTTAAAGCTAGGGGCAGTTAACTATTGATGCCAAATCTGACATTTGGATTTACTACAGAACTGCCATGCTCCCGCTGCTAAGAAATGAAAAGCCCTCGTCTCTCAAATTTCCCCTGTGTGTTTGTTACTGTTAAAAACAAAAAAGTTGATCAAGTGATTCATTTTCCTCCTCTGATAAAATGCCATAAGTTTTTAAAAAAGTGAATGACTTAATAAAACTGTGGTACATCTCTTAACCCTGTGAAATGAAAAAAGTCAACTCTTCAATGACATGTGCTGCTCATCTCAGAAGAAAAAAAAAAAGAGTGGATTTGTCTTGATGGGGTCAACAACTGGTAATTTTTTATGGTGAATCTTTTTTATTTATTTAGTCATTGCCAATTATTTAATTATTTCTATTATTTTCTCCCCAATTTGGAATGGCCAATTATTTTTAGGCTCAGCTCACCGCCGCTGTCCTCCGAAGCATGTGCCGTCAGCTGACCGCTTTTTTTCACACTGCGGACTCACCATGCAGCCACCCAAGAGCTACAGCGTCGGAGGACAACGCATCTCTCGGGCAGCTTACAGGCAAGCCCGCAGGCGCCCGGCCAGACTACAGGGGTTGCTGGTGCGCAGTGAGCCGAGGACACCCTGGCTGACCTAGGCCAATTGAGCGCCGCCCCCTGGAAGCTCCCGTCCTCAGTCGGCAAAGGAATAGCCTGGACTCGAACTCGCGGCGTCCAGACTATAGGGCACATCCTGCATTCCACACGGAGCGCCTTTACTGGATGCGCCACTCGGGAGCCCATATGGTGAATCTTTTAATATACTATATATGTGACAGTGGTCATTGGCTGATAGTAGAGTCAAATTGAGGTTAACTACAGTACTGTATACTAACAGCGCATGATTAGTTTGAACAGTGTAGTCTTAACATTTTAATTACACTCATTTGGGAATGTGACCCATCACAGGCCTGATCTCCATCAATATTTGGGGATCAGTGTTTTTTTGTTTTTTAATGACTTGTACGGTCAGACGGTTTTCATGTCTGTTTATTTAGGCTAAATTGCTACATATTGTCAGACAGATCCCAAAAGAAGCTAAACACCCATGCTTTTCTCCTTACCCTCTTCCTCCACACGTCCATAGCCAGCACAAAATCCAATACTAAATTTGGCCCTGTAACTCAAGACAAAAGGCTAAGGTTTGTGTCACCAATGGCAAAACTATAAGAAACAAGGTCAAGTAGGTATTTTCAGTGAAGTAGGTGCTAGCGGAAACATTTGTCTACTTGACTTAGTATTAACAACGTTTTTATTTATAGTTTGCTTGTTTCAGTCACAAATGTCAAGACAAAGGTCTTCTCAATGTTCACATCAAGCAAATGGTGTGTCACAAATGCAGCTTTAAATTACATGAAGTTGTTTGGTGGTTAGTTATTGTACTAGGTAGGTATTTCAAAATCTTCCTAGTCTCTATGTGATAGATATAAGTGGTTATGTTGGTGTAATTGCAAAGCACTGGTGAGGGAAACACCTGCTGGCATTGTGGGCCTTGTCATCTGTGGAGGGGGTTGCAATTAAATGCCATTCTCTTTCTTGAATACACATGCAACACACAGATATAATAAACGGTGGCAGGCCATACCACTCAGTAATGCTTTCTAACATGACTGCCCCTAGCTTTAAATTCCACTTTTCAGTTATTATAACAAACTCCGGAGCCTAGCAATCCCCAAGCAGAGTTAATGAACAGTTTATGATTCCCCATACTAATCTCCTGTATTTAGTCCCCATTCTAAGTAAAGCTACCACAATGGGATGCTCTTTATTTTCACCCCAAACATATAAAAAACTATATTTCCGGACTTGTGTTTTTTTGGAATTCTCAGCTTTTAAATAATAACTCTAAAGTGGAACATAAGAACCAGGCCCAGTATTGTGACATCATATACACACCATGGAGTTAGAGCCACAGACAGTTAAAAAAAACAAAAAAAACATTTACAGAAGAGCTTTTTGCTTTTTTTTTTTTTTTTTTTTTAAAAACCTGTCTTCAGTTAAATTGTATTTTTAATAGTAAAAATGAATATTTATAAATATGAACTTTCAGAATACTTTTCAAAATAATTCTTCATTTCCATTAATTCCTGCTCAAGGTAAGAACTTTTTAAATTCTTGACAAGAAAAAAATGATTAGTTAAGTTACAGAAACTCTTCTTATGAGGTTTATACCCTCTTTTTTTGCAGAAGATACCTCTTCTGGGATTGTTACTTTCTATGTAGACAATCCTACCAGTGTCCCAAACAATGTGGGCATGTGCACTCTCCCCAACCACTGGTGTCATCCCAAGCAGCCTGCAGCAATCCCCCATGTCCGGATCCCCTGGCACCAACCAGGGTATATCTTATTAACACACTTGGGGGCAACCGTGCCTATGGAGCTCCCAGTGCAGACTGGAGCCTCTTCCACTGTGGGGGTAGATAAGGAGAAGAAAGCAGAGAAGAGACTTGGGGATGGAGAGGCTATGAAAATGAAGTACACACTTTATGGAAAAAATGGAAATATGAAGGAGTATGACCAACAAGAGATGAAGATGGAAACTGACATCAAAGCAGAGATGCGTACAATGGAGAACTGCGGTGATGCAGAGCAGAGAAATAAGGAGATCACTGGAGGTGGAGAGAGTCTAGCTGGAGAGGATGGAAACATTATAAAGGAAAGTAATGAAGAACAGACAAATACAGAGAAGGAAAGTAAAGAGGAAGAGACAAACAAGTGCTTGGATAAAGAGATTGGCACGAATGGGAATTCCAGTGAAGGAGATGAGAAAGAGAACAAAAGCAAGAGAGAACATGAGATGGTAGAAAAGAAAACTAGCACAGGAGAAAAAAGAAAAACCAGGGAAAGAGAGAACAAGGCTGACAGAGGGAAGAGAAAGAGGATGAAGGGCAATGAGATCACTCCTGTAGAATCAGAGAGCCCTATAAAGGCCTCTGGATCAGATAAAAAAGGAGGAAGGAAGGTGATGGGCTCCAGGGGGGAGAAAGAGAGGAAGGAAAGGCCTAAACTGAAAGGGGGACCCCAAGGAGAGAGATTAGAAAGTCTGAACAAGAAGGGGATGAAATCAAAAGTTCATAAGGTGGCAGGCTCAAAGGCCAGAGGCAAAAAGCAAATTCTGATCAAGTTTGCCACGGTACCTCAGAATCAGAGTTGCCTTAGTCAGAAGATGAGGCAGTCTGTCCAGGTCTATTACAAACTGGGGACCCGAGACAGCTTCTCTGAGGCTTGCAATTGGCCAAAACAGGGGTCATTTGACAACAAAGAGGAACAGCAAGTAGAGACAATGTGTGTTGACCCAGGAGAGGCCTTTCTGGAGCAGACCCTGATGCCAATTAAAGGGAATGGAAGTGAGGAGAAAGGTCAGCTAGGTGATAGCTTCACTGACATTCAGGGTTCTGAAGCCACCTATTCTCAGGTAATCAAAGACTCACACCTTATACATGGGTTCACGGCTCAGCATGAACCTTACAATCAATGCCAAAATGGATGCAAAAATCCAGGTGCTGCAGGAGTTGGCTTCAAGGCCCCAGAAACACTTGAACAAAAGGCAGTTAGCACAAACCCACAGAACAACAGGGAAACTCTCAATGGACCCAGGGTCAACAACAATCTTTCTAATCCAGGCTTAATAATTACCAGACAGCAGGGAAACAGAGAACCACACCCTAAACCTGGGTTAATGGACCCCCATACCTACAGTCAGAACAGGCCAAACACCAGCTTTCAAGGATACACATACGAAAGTCTCCATTTTCAGTTTCCTGATCATGGATATTGGGATTATTACTACAGGACTGGTGACCTGTATAATCGATACCCAGGTCTCCTGCTTCCACCCCGCAACTGGCCACGACCCTTCAGTCCTGTCCAGGAGGAATCTGTTCCCATCTCCCCATCCCAGCGCCCAGAAAGAGAGGCCATGAAGGAGCGTGCCAGGCAGGAGAGAGGGGAGGCAGCCAGGATCACCAAGCATGGACTGGTACACAATATCTGGATACCGAATGAAGATAAAATACACTACAACTACTTTAACAGTTTAAAAAAGCACAGGCAAGGGCAAGCCAAGTCTCCCATGCCAGCCTGGGTCTGTAATGGATAATGCGTATTGTGTTATTCTCTTTAAAAAACAAAATAAAAAATAAATAAATACAATTCTATTTATTAAATGTAACTTCTAATGTATTTATTAATTTATTTTTGCAATGCTGTGCAAACAGTAATAAATTCTTAAGACTTATCATGATTTAAAACATCTACACATTTGTAAGGTTTGCAAATGCCAAAGATGCTCAATTCAATTGATTTTTTCTGTAATAAAATAGAATTTGCTAGATAGAGTATGTACAAGATTGTGCAATTATCTGCAATATCTGTTGTAGTTTCTTTGCTTTTTTGCATACTTATTTTTCTGACCTTATACACATTCGCAATGCTTTAGCAGTGTGTTTTTTTATTTTACGGTAAATGGTGCATTCCTTTCGTGATGATAAATGCACTGGCTCCTGGTATAGAATGCTGTTGCTTAACTGGCTTGAGATTTCCATCAATGCAAAGTCTTAGTAAACAGACCAGCTTATTCCTTCCTCACACTTAAACAGAACATAAAATGACAATTCAGTAAGTGGTATCTGACGAGGAATAATACATAGCACAAGCTCTGTGCTATGACACAAGGTACAAGAACGAAAAGAAACGACCCGCTCTAATGGAGATCGAGCATATATCCAAGGTTGGAGTTGGGTGAACTACCCAAGGGACAGGGAGTTAGTTTCGGGATAGTAGATCCCACCCAGTATAACAGACAGGTGTGGAAGTGGGACCTCCATTTTGTTAGCGGAGTAGCGCACGCCATTTTTCATGGCAACTTTATTTTGATAGTTTTTTGTACAGTCTTTATTTGTACTTTTTGTACTCTGGCCCTATGTCCCCCGTGAGTTGCCATTGCTGGTAGCGTCATGTGGTGGGAAGCTGTGTCAATCAAGCAGCAAACACGCATGCATGTCATCCAGAGAATTCACTCAGTCATTCATTGCAAGTACTCCTTACATCACGGGTAGCAAGACCCCTGTTACAAGGCTTATTCAAGTTTGCTTAATAATGACAATATAGTGAATTTTGGCAATGGGTAGCGACACCATTGTGATTGTTGGCTATGTCCTGGAGGCAAGTTTGAGGAATCAGCTGGTTGTGCAACAATAGGCCTGCTACTTTATGCAGCTAGGAAATTGCGATTTTGGGGATAATGACTATTTCACCGATCGTTTTTCTCACATTCTGAGATGGTGACCCTGATGACATGGTATGGAACTACCCTTTATCAAGGTCCTAGTCAGAAATGTAAGACTATTATAAAGATGCAGGTATCAGCTAAGTCAAGATGCAGGTATCAGCTAAGTCAAGATGCAGTTATCAGCTTAGTCAAGATGCAGGTATCAGCTTTGCTCAAGATGCAGGTATCATCTTAGGTCAAGGCCTTTGCCCACAAGTTAAATGTGCACAATTATGTTTTTCAAAAAACAACTCAAAATGCTTACGGACTCCAAGGTGAGCAGTATGTGTGTTTCTACAGTAGCTTTGCTAATCAGGGTTTCTATACAGGGTTTCTCTTGTAGAGTAGGCTATACCGAACGGTTTCTACTTTCTTTGCCTTGTTTCCATCAGCAATTAATTGGAATGTTTAATATCTCATCTGTACCATAGAAACAACTGTAAAAGTCCCATTACTAAACTGGGACTGTCTCTGGATCCATCTGCAGTCTCCTATCCAACTATTAAAGGTTGCCAATATAAGGATACAGGATATTGATGTGGTCCTCAGGTGCTTATTTCCATTTATTTATTTATTTATTTATTTATTTATTTATTTATTTATTAGCAGACGCCCTTACCCAGGGCGACTTACAGTTGTATACAAAAAATACATATCAAGAATTACAGTACAATTAAGAGCAAGATATAAAATGCAATGACCTCAGCCCTAATAAGAGCAAATACAAAACACAGTACGATTTTATATTGGAGCAATTCAAGAGCAGATGACAGTGTTGATAGTTACATCAGGGTTAGATACGAGTGCAAGTGAAATACAAAATACTACAGATTGGGTTAAGTGCAGGATTAAATACAGTAAAATAGGGAGCAGATAAGTGCAAGTTAAAGTGCATTAAAGACAGAGTGCTATATAGTCCAGAAGAGAAGAGTTGAGTTTTACAGGTGTTGTCTGAAGAGGCATGTCTTGAGGAGGCACTGGAAGGTGGTCAGTTACTGGGCAGTCCTGACATCCACAGGAAGGTCGTTCCACCACTGCGGGGTGAGGGTGGAGAAGGAGCGGGCTCTGGAGGCAGGGGAGCGTAGAGGAGGTACAGCCAGTCTTCTAGTGCAAGCGGAGAGGAGAGGTCAGGTGGGGGTGTAGGGAGAGATGAGGGTCTGGAGGTAGCTGGGTGCAGTCTGGTCAAGGCATCGGTAGGCGAGTACAAGAGTCTTGAACTGTATGCGAGTGGTGATCGGGAGCCAGTGGACACAGGGCAGCCAGCCAGGAGGGAGTTGCAGTAGTCTATGCGGGAGAGTACCAGGGCCTAGACGAGGAGTTGCGTGGAGTACTTGGTGAGGAAGGGTTGGATTCTTCGTATGTTGCTCAGGAGGAAACGGCAGGTGCGTGCCAGAGTGGAGATGTGCTGGGAGTAGGAGAGGCAGGGGTCCAGGGTTGCTCTGAGGTTCTTGGCTGAGGAGAAGGGAGAGAGCGTGGTAGATATCAGAGGAATGGAGATAGAGAGATCAGAGGAGGGGGAAGATGAGGGGAAGAAAAGGAGGTCAGATTTAGAGAGGTTGAGTTTGAGGTGATACAAGTGCATCCCGGAGGAGATAGCAGACAGACATGTAGAGATACGGGAGGGGATTGTGGGGTCAGAGGGGGAGGGGAATAACTGAGCATAATCTGCATAGAAATGGTATGAGAAACCATAGGATGCGATGAGGGGGCCCAGGGAGCGGGTGTAGACAGAGAACAGGAGAGGACCCAAGACTGATCCGAGGTGTGGAGGTTGAGCCGCGCCAGTTTACCTGGTAGGTGCCGTTGGAGAGGTAGGAGGAGAACCAGGCTAGAGCAGTGACAGAGATTCCCAGGTCAGCGAGAGAGGATAGGAGAATAGAGAGATCGACAGTGTCAAAGGCAGCAAGGAAAATTAGGACAGAGGAGAGAGAGGCAGCACGAGCAGAGTCTAGCGAGTTAGCGACAGACAGGAGAGCAGTTTCAGTGGAGTGAGCTAGAGAGTTTTAGAGAGGAAGAGTAAGAGGGAGACAGGGCGGTAGTTCTGGAGGGAGGTGGGGTCGAGGGTAGATGGTTTGATTTCATTATGCTACTGATGGAAGAGGCAGGAATGATTGCAGATTCAAATCAGTACTGGAGGTGGTAGATAAATATAGGTACTGTAAACATAAACTGTGGTGACCAAAGATGAACAAGCTGTTTTTGAAATTATTAAAGTACTGGTACAGAAAATATTTTTAAATAAATATAAATAATTATGTCATACTTTTGATTTTCATGGGCAATGTCTGCATGTTACAGGTCATTTATTATTATTATTATTATTATTATTATTATTATTATTATTATTATTATTATTATTATTATTATTATTATTTACTATGTACCTCAATGTGTAATACGATACAAGAAAAAAAAAACAGTAACATTCACACGCATGTTAAAATTAGACCTTTTGTAATTTTGTAATAAATTGTCTTACCAGCAGTCAGTCCCGATTCTGTAACATTCCATAGGTGCTTGATGTGTGATAGGTGTTACAGAAACTTGGTTGTCTTCGAGTGATGGAGACGAATATCTTATTAGTGGGTATACACTGTATAGGAAAGACAGGCAGGACAGAAGAGGTGGAGGGGTAGCGCTATACATCAGAAATAGTCTTGAAGCCCAGGTGTTAAATTTGGAAGAAGAAAACAACGCAGAATCAATATGGGTCAGAATAATGGACAAAAATTCAAAGGGCATAATAATACGGGTATGCTATAGACGGCCTGTAGCAGGGCTGAGATCTGTGCTGACTCTGCTGGCGTGTTCACAGTGCTGCAGGAAGAGGGCAGCAGTCGTCCAACAACCGCCTGTCAGTCATGGCCGTGACACGGGGAGGTGGGAGAGGGGGTGTGTGGACTTTCCCTCTCTCTGAATGGCTGGGAGGTGGGTCTTGGGGTGATTGTTGGCCTTATAAGATAATGCTCTACTGTTTCCTCAGGTCTGCCAGATTTTAATGAATGGGCCAGCAGAGACCCTACGGACGGACAGAGCGGGGCTGGAAGAAAGCCATGCGCGACTTGAAAAAAAAAAGAAAAGACAACGCCGAAGAAAGAATAAGTGTAGCGGGGAAAATAAATGGGCAGACCCCAGAATTGTATAGGGTAGTGAGGGAACAGGGTGAGCGTAGGACGGAGTCCCGGGCCGTGCGGCTAGCGACGGTTGGGGTTTGTTTTGGCTGCTGAGTGCAGTACCTTTATTTTGTAGATTTTTGGTATTTGTTTTTGTTTTCTTTTTGCCTTCTGTTTTCTTATGATTTATTGCAATGGCGTGTGCGCTATAGGTGAGCACTGAGACACCTTTACCATCGTTGGAAACAACGGTGTCTCAGTGCCACCTTGTGGCGAGAAATAAATAGTGCACCCAAGGGGTGTTTAGAAACCCAGTTTTCTGTCTCTGGTGTCAGTGATTTCCCCCACCCTTCCACACGGCCAAATTCAGATACTGAGCAAAATAATCTGTTATACAATGACATTAGTATAGCAAAGAAGAAGCCATACTAATGGGGGATTTCAACTTCCCCCATATAAAATGGGAAAATATAAACACATTGCTGTATATTGCCTGGGATTATTATTTACGGTCGCATTGTTTGGACCATGAACTTTGTTGTCTGTCATCTGTTATGCATTGCATCACTTATACACCTGCGCACTGCAAACCACTTTGCCACAGGGAGATACTGAAATTGAAGAAGAAATCTATGAAAAAGATTATGTTGACTCAGAAATGTCTTCATCTAGACAAGCTATAAAAAGGCCAACAAAATGCTTGGCTATATTGTGAAATGTGTAGAATTTAAATTAAGGGAAGTGATGTTAAAACTTTACAATGCATTAGTAAGACCTCATCTAGAATATTATGTTCAGTTCTGCTCATCTCGCTACAAAAAGGATATTGCTGCTTTAGAAAGAGTGCAAAGAAGAGCAACCAGAATTATTCCTGGTTTAAAAGGCATGTCATATGCAGACAGGCTAAAATAATTGAATCTATTCAGTCTTGAACAAAGAAGACTACGCGGCGTTCTGATTCAAGCATTCAAAATTCTAAAAGGTACCGTATTGACAATGTCGACCCAGGGGACTTTTTCGACCTGAAAAATGAAACAAGTACCAAGGGTCACAAATGGAGATTAGATAAAAGGGGCATTCAAAACAGAAAATAGGAGGCACTTTTTTACACAGAATTGTGGGAGTCTGGAACCAACTCCTCAGTAATGTTGTTGAAGCTGACATCTGGGGATCCTTCAAGCAGCTGCTTGATGAGATTCTGGGATCAATGAGCTACTAACAACCAAATGAGCAAGATTGGCTGAATGGCGTCCTCTCATTTGTAAACGTTCTTATGTTCTTATCTCTGGACTGATACAGCTTCCATTGAATCTATCAACAACAACAGTTGTAGGAAAGCTCTGGTTTGGTGTTTCTTTTAAATTAGCCTAACTACTGAGACCAATGTTGTTAGTCTTCAGTCTGAAATTCGGAGAAAGTTCTTCATGGGATGCACTAATGACATGCTAACTAGACAAGCCTAAAACTATATCTGGTAATCTAAGTAGGAAGTATTTTCAATAATAGCCTAAACTTGGGTTAATAGTTCCACTTAAACATATTCATAAACTGTGATTAACATGGCAACCACTGTTAGTTTTAACACCAGATAATTCCATAGGTTCTGTCCTCACTGACAGGGAAATGTAACTCTTACCAGCTAAGAATTTTAGGAATTATGTGAGATTATATGGTATGTATTACAAGAATTGCTCTTGTTTTGAATACCTTCTGAATTCTGTAGACAAAGACAGAAAGACAAGATGCATATAATGTGTGTCTGCTTTTAGAAAATGAGTTATTTTTCAATTTCCCTTGGGAAAGTGACAATAACGGTCTGCACTCAATAGAAAAAAAAATGTTCTCCATGTCTGAGAAACACATGGAGCTTCTTGCCAAATGGTATCAATAAAAACATTAATGAAGTCTTTCAAACAGTAATAAGGAGAGCTTCCAAGCCTGTTGAATTCATTTTCCAATATGTTACGCCATATGTTACAGGGCATCCTATTTCTGGCCCATCTCCATAGTCTCCACTGATTGTAAATTTGTCAGGTCAGTCTTGTGAATTAACATGCATTTGTGTGAGTGTGGCAAAGTGGTAAGTGGTACATGTAGGTGCAGTGCAGTAATCCAACAAGAAACGACAGACAAACAAAGTACGGATGAAAAGGTTTCTGTTTATTTTAATCCAGGGGTCTGATGACCAAACATAGAAAAACAATGATGGCTGTCAATCCATAACGATGTGTATTGCATAGTAAATGATGATGGGTTGCAGTCCCATTTACAATGAACAATTATCCCACAAGAACAATAATCCCAATGCAAATACCTAAACACAAGCACGGTCACCTCTCCCAGTGAGTGCTGTAGTGCTGGTCGTGAATTAACAATGTTATTTTAGTGAACAGTCAGTGCGTTGTTTTCCGGGTTTTATGCTGGTCGTGGGCGACAGCTCCGTATTGTGTTTAGCCGTCTAGTCTAATACACAAGACAAAAAAGACGACATAGACAGACTGACAAAAAACAAACAAAACACTCACGTTCTTTTTAAACACAAAAATACCGGTCCTTTCGGTTCAGTTTCAAAACCACAACAAAGGAGCAGATTACGAGTCTCCGTCCCCCTTATATGCCGTCACGCATGACCCCTTGGTAAACGAATGCAGCTGTCTTTACAATCTGCAGCTGCTACATTGTTTCCCTTACGGATCAATACGTTCTTGCAACGGAGTCTCGTCTTTTTCCAGACTGACCGACTTCCCGACCCGGGGAAAGAACTGTCAGGTCAGCCCGTCCAAAGAACTCTGTCCTCGATGCTTAGCGCCCTCACAGGTCGGGAGGGAGATTTACAACCAAGATTCTTTTCTGTCACAGTGAGGTAACTGACAGGTTTCACAAATAACCATTTAAAAAATAATACTACTAAACTAGAACATTGTGAGGCTGCTCCAAATCATATTTAATGTTCATACATTGGTTATCAATGGTGTCTTGCAATTGTTTAAGATAACACAGTATTCATATGAGTGTCAATATGAGTGTAAATTATTAACAACAATGCAAGCTATCCATTAAACCTGCAGTGCTCAACAACACAAGTACATACGAAAGAGCCTTAGGGCTATGTGAGAAAAAAACCCAAAAACCTTTGAACATCAATTTATGTTAGGAAAGGCACTCTTCATTGATAAAAAACAGCCTTATTAAAAACTGTATATTGCCTAAAAGGAAACGTAGATTTATTATTGATCAATCCCATGTAAAACTTGCTTACTCCAAACTTTAGCTGCTTTTATGATTCTATAATACATTTATACTAGAAAAGTTTTTAGACTTCATTAAAACGCAATGGTAGTGAATTTGAGGCTTCAGACTGCAGTGCTGTTCCTATGTTCCTATGCACCTATGTTTTGGTAGTCTTGGTGAAACTGAAACAGACTCGGGACGTATTTCTTGTCATGTAATCTTCAAATCTACAAAGATACAAGATTTTTAAAAAAATTTCCTTGCAGAGAAAAAGATAATTTTGTAATGAGATGCAGATATAGATATGAAGTCTTAAGAACTTGATTTTGCTAAATGAGTAATTTAGTAAACAGCATCTGTTAAATACTTAACCTAGAAAAATACAACAAAGTATCATTCATACCTTACATCTGTGAAATCACTTGACATACAGACAAACCATAGCTTAAAAGTAATCTGTTAACTTTACTTTGATATGGAAAGTAATAACCAAACGTTTTAACTCTAAACAGTGCCTGCTTTTTGTGATTTGATTCTTGTGATTTTTTTTAAAATAGGGTGTCCTTAAATCTGGACATTAAATCCTAATCAGATCCTGAGTAAGGAAAATGTAAGAATATCAGTAAATGCATTACAGCCTACCATATTGGAAATCCCATCACTGATCAGCACTGGTCTACCCTGGTCAGAGCTAGTCGTTTGCTGGTTTTCAATAAATCAAGCGTGTTCTTGGGTTTTATTGCTGGTTGAATAGCTAGATAACATGTCTATACTTCTAAATTATTCAAATTGCTGTAAACCTGTGCATCAGTGTTATATACCTGCTGAATATCCGGTAAGAACTGAGTATGTTCTAATTCTTAAGTCTTGGTGGTGACCGGTAGGTGCTGGTGAGCTATCAGTTTTAGGGACCACAGTGCCTGTGTTCTGTTACATGCACAACCCAACCCAGATCTTTGCCCTGGGGCAATTATCCCCATAACTGGTAGCTGTTAACAAACCCCTAATGCAAAAGTGCATTAACTCCTTCAAAACCACTTAATTGAAAGGTTCCTACATAAAAAATGGGTTTCAGTTACTGAAGTGCATGATATCAAACACACAATGAACAGATTTATCACAAACAACCATTATTTAATAGAAGAACTATTTCGGAAGGTAAGTATTACGCAAGTATGTATAATCTTGATGATATATCATTTTAGAGTAGATTGAACAATATTACACTGCTTAACAATGATAAAGTTAACAAGATAAAGTCCATTTTCTATCGCAGATGATTATAATACATGTATAGCTTTAACTAATGTTGTTTGTATTGGCAAGACTTACTGGCATCAACAAGGCATGTCTCTGACTCATTTACAAATCACAGCAGGCCTGCTTTAATCAAAGTAAGAAAGCCTGGTGTTGGTACGCATCACATCCAGGACAACACATTCCAGCTCTCTCTCTTTATGACTTCGACTCATTACATGATGGGAATTGTATTTGATCGTCAAATCAAGATTCCAGGAAGAGTATACATCATTCTGGATTATATTTCCTTCAAAGTTTAATTAAATGTTGTCCCACTTTCAATACACCAATGTATAATACATTGTAGGTGAAGGCAGTGTACTGTTCCATCTATTGTTCTTGAAGATGAAGATTGCTTATTTGTAAACCTTCAGACATCACTAAGTTTGAGATAGTGCTGGCCCACTACTTCTGTACATACTCTCAAACTGTCTCACCTTGAACGAGACTCAGGTATACTCAGGCACAGTTCAGGAGAAATTCAAGGCACCCCTCTGCCAGCATTGTTAGCCTACAAGTTACAGTATTAATACTAACATGTCCCAGGGTTGTGCAATGTATTGATTTTTAAGTTTTACTACTAATGAAATTCAATGACATTGTGCAATCCTGATTTATATCACAATAAGACCAGATTTATTATTGCCAATGTTAGTCTTATTTTTTTTCTTTTTATTAAATGTTTTGGAGTGGATGTAAATATCATTTAGGCTTTGCATACAGAAAAAAACACTTAATGTGCTTAAATGTGAAAAATGCAATCCTGGCTGCACACTACTGACAAAGTGAACTCAGCAGTTACTTATGCAAAATGGATTGTTTTAAAGGAAATTAAAGTGACTGCTGAGTTCCTTTGTACCCACTGGTGCACATCATATCCATATCACTTAGGGTCATGCATTAACATTTAGGAAATTAAAATACCTTCTTATTCATTATTTGGCCTTTACAGTTCCCCTACAATAATACATTTAATATATTTGCTTATAGTTTAGGTAGCAACATACATCAAATGTACTGTCATGCATAGAGTAAATGAAGTGTGTATTAACGTCTTTGTTATGCCTGTTAAGGGGAAAAAAAGGACAACCGTGATCCCAAGGTGCAGTATTATTTTCAAAACTTCGATATGCTATATTTTACAAAACAAAATCTAAACAGAGGCACAAGCCAGACATTTAAAGACCACTTTGAGGGAACATGTGTGCCAAAAATCAAGATGGGCAGTGTTTAAAAATGGCCTTAACTTAAATAATACCTTAGTATTGTGTCATACTGGTAATCTACATTGTTCTATGAGTAATGTCTACGACGTACAGAACGTTCTCCATGCTCATGGTCTTGATTTGGATGGTAGTCCTGTGTGTATGTAAAGCAACACCTTTAATAAATATCTTCTATCCTTCCTTATCTACTGCTAACATGCATGTCATTGATCCATGCAGGACTTCATATATACCTTTTTATCTTTAAATACATTGTGCAGCTTTCATTAATCACTACCTTTAAAAAGAGTCTGCTGAAAATGTTCCTCAATGGAGACTGTTAGTTTTTCACTCCATACATAGTTGCAATTAAGGTTAAGTTTCTAAATATATACCACCACCAAGGGACTGTATGTACTTTTGTCTACTGAGAATTATCATCACTGAGATTAATCAGATTTCGAACAAATCCTAAAAGCTGTCTCCTGCTAGGCCACAATGGAATACTGTTGAGCCATGAACTTTATTCATTCTTAGATCTGCGACCAATCGCCCCATGTGACCTTTACATTGCTCCTAAACTAAAAGCCACACCCAAACACTACTAATCTGATGACGTGGAAAGGGCCAGCGTGGCAAGTGAAATGTTGGGCCCATGTAATGGATACCTTCCAGCTCCTGTGCACGCAGAACTGTTCTGTATTCACAATGCCTTGGCTCTGTTTACTGTAATATGTTATAAAACTCCTTGATGTTTGGACAGTGAATTCCTCACAGTTTCTTGGGCCAATAACACCATGGAGATAATATTTCTCAATCTGCACCATGTGCTTTATTATGACAATTACAGATTTTGTGTTTTATTTCTGTGAGGTACTTTAAGTTATTTTCGATGACATGCTCAACTTAGTATTGGCTATCTGACCTTGGGTTTGGGGCTGAGATTGCCAATGCTTGTGGGAAGTTAAAGTAGGTGGATTTGGTGAAGGTAGGAAGGTTGCCATTTTACTGACTGGAGTTGTCATTTCCATTAATACAATTGCAGGACCTATGCAATGCTTATGGACACTTTATCAGGTGAAAAGTCAGAACCATTTTCTGGAAGATCATTTTAAATGTACCTGGTCTGTGTTTCTGTTCTGTTAATGGCTATAGACTTACACTTCATTGTATGTGATTAGCATCCTAATCACATACAATCACAGATCTATGAAGCTCATATTTAAAGGGATCATTTATGGAAACAAATAAGGGTAACATTTTACATTTCACATCATTATTATTTGCATAAATAAACAGAACATTAGCTAGTAACTGACATTTTATAATTCAACAAATTACTTTTCATAAAAATTAAGATTTGAATTTGCTATTTGCCCTCCATAAGGCTCTTTTTAATAAATATTCCTGTGGATATACAAGTATGTCAAAGTTGGTGTAGCATGGTAGTAAAATAAAATAAAATAAAATAAAATAAAATAAAATAAAATAGGTGTGTTTCAGATGTTCCAGGTCATGCCTATGATGTTACTCAGTTTCTTGAAAATGAATTACTGTGCAGAGTTCCTTTGCCACTGAGCTAATAAAACTCTGAACTTCACAATAGGCAGTGAAATGACCTTCAGGATGATGTTACATCCACTCAATCCAACATATTTTTAGCCGTGGCTTGCAGTCCAATCTGAAACAATCCATATCATAAATCATTTGGCGGAACACCACCCATGAACCTGGAAAAGCTATTATTTGTTGTAATATTTGCCATTATTTTTTAATTAACCTTGTTAAACAATGTATTACCAGCCACACAATTATCTCACAAATGTTTAAGCACATCAACTTCTACAAAAGTATTAGATGATTATTAATATTAATATTATTAAAATACAATTACTTGTATGAGAAATCAACTAATTGCAGTACATATCATCCTTGGTATAGATGTAATCCTGTGCATAAAACATACACCATATTTCTAAAGATATAATACAATACTTTTTATGTTTAATTTTAGCTCAGGAGTGCAATAGTTTTGTGATTCATAATATGTTTTTGTTGTGTGCTAGTGTGACAGGATGGACGTGTGGTGACATCAGGCCACAGTGAGGGAACCAAAAACACACACAAGTACTGCAGTGAAAAAGGGCAGTGAGCGTCGTTTATTTAAATAAAACAAAAATAAAAGAAATATTTAAACACAAAACACTTGCTCACAGAGCGAAAATAAATATTTTAAATAAAACAAATCACGAATACAAAACACTAAACAATACAGGTTAGGCTGGGCAGTAGCCTTCACTGATCCTGTATTTATCTGCTGTTTTAAATTTCTCTCTCTTCTCCGCTCTCGGAGAAAAACAAATGTGTATTCAAGGATCATGATGAATGCATTTACACAGCACAAGTTGTGATGGATATCTCACAAGCTCTACTGCAACTCTACCAGCATTGTTTTAAGGATTCTATTAATTGTACATGCCAACATAAGGTGACCTGATTCTTGATTGCTAATATTCTATACTGCAGAACACTTCTGTGCTCTCATTCCATTCAAAACACCCAGCTGCTCAACTAATTGGCCCCTATGGATTGAGCAAAAAAAAAAAAAAAAGAATAAACTGTTTTGTGCAACATCATCTCAATGTATTACTATAAAGAATACATTAAACCATTGCATTATTTATTGCATCCGATCTAAATCTGTTTGAATCATATACGGTCCAGGTGTGTAGCCAGAATAAATAATTTCAGTTTTCATGAGTCACGTGTCTTGTAATGTTATAGGAGATCTTTTGCAGTTTGTGCTGCTCAAACTGTGCAAAACGATTCTGTTATAATACATAACAGTAGCAGGGCGGTAGAAAGCCCTGCTGTTTAAATGTTTTGTTTATTTATTTTTAGAACGGGGTCTCCCCCTCCACCCCTGTTTTATTTTGTATTTGTATATTATGATTTAGGTATTGTGTTTATGATAGGAAGCTCCATCCACAGTAATTAAAAAAAACTTGTGCAGATTGTGGCCGAGGGGTAATTGCTATTTGTTTTTCTTTTAAAATAAATGAAGACAATAACTTGTTTGTCTGTGCAATCATCTATTGTTGTGTTATATATCATTGCACTGCCCCCCAAAAGTATTGGGAATGTTTTTTAAATGCACAATTCCTAGGATTTTGTTGTCCATTTTACTCATTCAGACCAATCGTTCCCGAAAATAGTTTAATTTAAAAATAGTTCTATCATGTTGTACTTCAGAGCCAAATGGGCATATCTCTGTCTCCAATTTTGTTTTATATGCTATAGCAGTAATTAACTAAAATCTAGAAAGTGCATTGGATTTCTACTTGAAACCAACCAGCTTATGAAATGTATAATGTACTCTGTTCACACTGCCTAAATATTGAAAATGTGATTGTGAATGAAGTGAATGACAATCACTTGCTTTCTATGTGTATTGATCACATATTACTTAGGTAATGTTAATAGGGTATACGTTTAAACAACTTGATAAGGAGAACAAGGTTACCCTGATAACACTTTGCCACAGTATTTTTGTAGCTTCACCATGCTCTTCCCAAGGTTATACTATCTATGCATTTACCAGAATTTACCCTGGTTTGCCGTGTTTATTAATATGCTTTACAATACTTACTTATGCTTGCACTGTGCTTTAGATTTACAGGAGGTCCAAGAGAGTCCCCCCAAAGTTTATAATACAAAATGGAACATGTTGATCCATATTAGCTAACATTTTTATTTCCAATACCTTTTAAATCAGAGGTTGTATTTGCTTCACTAAGCCACACACAAAAAAGCCTCTAGCCAGTGATAATCTATTAACATCAGTATTTATTATATCTTGTTTTTACTCTCTGGAAGGGCAAATATTTCCAGACAAGTCACATCAATTAAATACCTCAAGAAAGAGCACATACCAGTACAGAGAAGTGCAAAGTAACCAGTAGAACAAGGCCCTTCCAGTATGTTCCCAAAACATTAGCTTTTAAGTGATAATAAATAATTTGTTTAATTGGTTGTTCCATCTATCAACTGGGACTGGTCTAAGCTTGTAGCAATAAAGATCAAATTCAGAAGTTAAAGTCCAGAATAGATTGTTGACACATGCAATGGCAACAGAAGGAATACTACAATAGGCAATACGCATGGCCCGGTGGTAATAATTACACCTTTATATTGGTGCAATAACAAACAAAGTGTCATTTTTAACCTTCATCCCTTTTCCCATGAGTACTACTACATTGTAATGGCACTCCATAACCCCAACCAAGGCAACCTAACATGATGTATGAGCTGTCAAACTCTTACTTAAAATAGCCTGCAAGTATACTAACACCATATTATATCAATTTACCATATAAGCGGACATGCTTCCAAATTATTTCCAAAATAATTATTATATAGCAGATGGTATCCACCCATCTCATGCTGTAATCTGATTAGTAAATTGATGAACTTGCAGAATCAGATGTTCACTTCCCTATTTCTCAAAATGAGAAAGATATAGACCTATAGAGGCATGCCATGCTGTTGGAAACATAACTGTTTGTTTTCATCTCCAAATGCTTTCCCAGGTAAGTGCCTGTTTCCTGTGATAGTCTACAGGACGGTCATGCTTATAGAATGGACCAGGACTGCATTCATGCACGGAGCAAAACAGAGCCATGGATTACCAGGGGGCAAATGGTCAACAAAATGGAGAAGAGACAAGAATACAATTCAAGATGCTTTATTACACAGCCAATTCGTCACAGACTAACAGTTATTAAAAAAAAAACCTGAATATCAAATACAGGTCTCAAATGTTTAGTATTTGATAATCATTTATACAACATAATCAGATTATTGCAGTTATCAAAATCTACATTCAGTGGTATGGGGCTTCCAAAAGGCAGGGCATACACAACAGCATGCCTGTGACAGGAAATGACCGAGGTTGAGACTCAGAGACAGTTTTAAAGTTCAAAATAAAGCTTTTTAATAAACAAATACAAAATAAATAGGCACAAGGGCCAAACAAGAAGGTTTCAACAACACAAAACAACCAACACAAAACGTACAAAATAAAGCTTCCAGGCTGGGCGTTGCTTTCACTGGTTTCAATAACACAGCACAAACAAAAACACTCTTCTTCTCCTTCCAGAACTCTCTCCCCAGTGGGAGGCTGAGGCCTCCTTTTATGCCAGGTGGCTGGGTCCTTAATTGGATAATTAATGAACAGATTTCTCCCACCTGACACAATCAACCTGGGCAGGGAGGAGAATTTAACTCCTTCCCTGACAGTATTTCTAAGGGCAGAGCCCTGCTCTGCCACAGTGCCGTTAATAGAAGCACTGAAAGAAACTTTCAAATTAATTAAAGCTCATGGGAGGAACCAAGTTTATAGACACACTTGTAAACAATAATTATTTTTATTCTCAATGCATATAATGAATAACTACCTAAGTAAATACACCAATAAATAATATATAGTAAATATATTGAAGTATATGGAAAAGTGCTCAATTGGGAAGGACAACAAATCCACCCAGTTTACTACTGCAGAGATGTTAAAGAGCCAAATGTGTCAAGTATGCACAAGACAGAACCAAAGAAACCATTCAGTAACACACTGACCAATCAGGATCAAATTAATGTTCTGTTTAAAACCATTTAGTAACACACTGACCAATCAGGATCAAATTAATGTTCTGTTTACAACCATTTAGTAACACACTGACGAATCAGGATCAAATTAATGTTCTGTTTAAAACCATTTAGTAACACACTGACCAATCAGGATCAAATTAATGTTCTGTTTAAAGCTCCACACACAACATGATCAGAGAGGAGAGAGAGAGAAATAAAATAAGAAGTCAATACTTCACTTTAAACCTCAGTGAAGGTGTGGTAATCAACTAGCAACAAACAGCTGTCAGCTAATTTTGTCCTCCCCAAAAACCACCAAACTCAAGTACTAAGCCAATTCAGACTGGAAACAATTACAGCCACTCTGAAACCAATAAAGGGAACACAGGCAACCTGTAATACAAGTATGTCTAGAATACTAACTTTTAAAAGTTTGGGTAAAATCCACAGAGCCGACAGCTAAAGAACCACACCAAACCACTTTTGCCAGTCTTTGACATACAGTACCATCTGATATATTCCTGCTAAGCCAATGATTTAACACACTTGGAAAATAAATACCCTATATCCCCTCAGCATATGTTTTCTGCCAGTCCACAAAGGAGTTCACTTCAGACTGATGCTTATACATGTTGTGTGTTTATAGATTTGAGATATACAGCTAAACAGGAGGAGAATAGTAATGTACAGTACTGATATAACAGACACAAAGAGGGTCTATTCAATTGATAATATGTCAGTGGGTTTAAATACAGTAATAAAACAACTTAAAGGGACTCACATGTATCGTATGATTGTCATAACTTGTGTACACAAAATACACAAGCCTTATTTGAAAAAGCTAATAAGTGACAGTCTTCAGATCTGTTACTTGATTCAGTTCTTGTTTCCTGGCCCAGTTTATAAAGGGATATGGAAATTGAAGACTTGTAAAGAGTTGCCCTGGGTTATTAGCAATTTTTGTTATGCTTGGGTCTGTCAAACAAGAATGCAAGTAGAAGTCCATTGTACATTTATAAACTTAAAAAAAGAAACGCTATAATGAATGATAAAAAAAGCTCCAGTTTTCTGTTGAGCAGAGAGCAGATGTAAGCTTACCCACAGGTGCTGCCAACCTGTCAGTGCCAGCCCCTCATTCAGAAACATGCCCTAGGCTTAACATAAATGCTATGTTAAGGAGTAACCTCACTCACAGCACCATTATTAATATTTTATTTATTATTTCCCTTTATAATAATAAGATTTTTAAAATAAGATTCTTGTCAAAGGACACTTGCCATCCGTACACATTTTGTATGACCCAACTCCTTCAGCCTGGTATATTTGGGTTGCTTACCAGACCACCATGTATATCAGTGTATGGGTTTTCCTGATTTTCCATAGGCAAGTTTTTTTTAAATCCAGACTGTAAAATCCTTGTAATCAGATTTCAGTTTCATAAGCTGCCCAATGGCTACTAGATCAAGTACACCTTCCCTTTACAGATGAATCAGACTGTCAATCTGTTTTGGAAAGTATTTCAAGGGGACACCTCTTGAATTCTGCTTATCTGGTTAACTGTGCACTTCTTTCTGTACATCTCCCTATGGATCTTTGCTCCTGCTGTTCAAGCAGTTTTTAGGAACGAAAGACAAAATCTCCAGTATGTGTGTTTCGGGTAGTGGTGCAACATGCCAGGGAGACAGAATGTGCAGAGAGCTATAATGAGTAAAGACAAGCAGACTGTTTTATTTGGGATTACAACAGATACGTTGTACAAGTATAATTAATTTTATAAAGATCCGAGACTTCTTCTTCAAGATCTTAAAAAGCATGTGCCACTGCAGCTATAACGTTTCTCCCCAGAGATTACATTCTTTCATGGGAATCACTTCATGAGTATTACACAAGGTGGAGCAGAGACTTTTCTGGGCAATGTCATAGCTCACAACAGATCAAGCATTGCAATTACTGTACCACCTTTCCAAAACACATTTTCTACACAAAAGAGTTGATGTTATTGTTTGCCCTTTTGCATGTGGGAAGACGGTTTGATAGTGATAGCCCTAGGGGAAAAGTCAATGTGGAGATTAACACTCACTGTATGCATTTTGTTATCTATATAGAGCATCAATCTCAATTCCAGTCAGCACGTGACACTGTGGTGCTGCATGTTAGTGGATGTAAAGCATAAGTTGGATTGATATCTGTTTTAGCTGTGTGATTATCACAGTTCACAAAGGTTAATAGAAAGAGTGAACAGTCTAAATCATGTTGTAGTTTAATTGTATTTGACCTAAATGTATGTGCAGTATTTAAACATATCTAGTTTAAAATAAGACAGATGTCCTGACCAAATGTATTTTTTATTTTTGTTTTCATGTTGTTTTTAATGAAGATATAAAGACTTGTGTTTGCTTGATTTAATTTCTTATAGTTTCACCTTGTTTATTGAGTGTTTAAAGGGATCATAGTCAATACATGTAATTTCATTTATCTGACCCATCATTGACTTTCCTTCGCTATGGCAGTTTTGAAAGAAGCACACAATGCGCTACAGCAAACATGTATTTTCATAAAACAATATGAAAGCTTGAGTTAGTTGGTTGTACTGCACATGAAAGTGAATATTTAAAGAGCTTACCTTCATTTTGTTTAATATTCCTGTGACAGGCGGAAGCCGTGCCTGTAACTGCTGTTTTGTTTGGCTGTGTGTTTTTGAATAAAGATGTTTTATTTTGAATTTAAGTTTGGCAGGGATGGGGTTAATTCCATCCCTGCCAGAATCCATGCGGGGAATGTGGCAGTGTGACCGAGAAGGGGAGATTACTGGACCATCCAGGGCAGAGGCTACTCCAGCCCAGTGGGCCTCAAGCGCGGACCTAGTGTGGGGCCAAAGCAACAAACCCACACTGGTGCACACTTGGGAACAGGCCCAGTCTATTGAAGGTAAGGATGTTGAAGGCACTGGGGCGCTAGTATTTCCACACTTCATTATCAAGGGGCAAATATTATATAGGGTAAACCTTGCCATGGGCATAGGACAGCCTGTAACACAATTGATGGTTCCCCTATCTTATCGGCTTGAGGTCATGAGGCTGGCGCATGATATCCCGTTTGCGAGGCACCTCAGAGTTGACAAAACAAGGGAAGGGATATTGCCTCGATTTTATTGGGTAGGGCTTCATAATGAAGTGACAAAATATGTAGCCACATGCCCAGACTGCCAGAGAGTAGCGCCGGGTTAAGTACGCCCTGCCCCTTTGGTCCCACTGCCAAATATTTCCACTCCCTTTGAATGCATTGCAGTGGACATAGTGGGCCCTTTACTACCTTCTGATTCCGGGTAGATGCATATATTAGTGGTGGTAGATTATGCAATGCGATACCCGGAAACAATGCCATTGAGGTCCACTAGTGCAGCTGCAATAGCCAAAGAACTAGTTCAGATTATGGCTAGAGTAGGGATCTCCAAGGAAATCTTGACTGATCATGGAACTAACTTTCTGTCTAACACGTTACAGCAAGTAACAGCATCTGTTTATCATCCACAGACAGATGGTTTGGTGGAACGTTTTTATCAGACCCTAAAGCAGATGCTGAGATGATTTGTGAACCAAGAGCAAAAACATTGGGCATGGCTTCTCCCCTACCTCCTTTTTGCAGTGAGAGAGGTGCGACAGGGTTCTCCCCATTTGAGCTCTTGTACGACAGTCAGGCTCGCGGCATCCTCAATCTGTTGAGAGAGGGGTGGTAAGAGCACAAAGGCTCGTCCAAAAAGGTAGTGCACCATGTGCTCCTACTTAGAGATTGTCTGGATTTGGTCGGTTGTTTGGCCCAGGACAATCTCAAATCGGCTCAGCACCGGCAACAGCAGCATTACAATCAAAATGCAAGAATTCAAACCTTTCGACCAGGAGACAAAGTAATGCTGCTTCTTCCCTCATCAGAATCAAAACTATGTGCTAAATGGCAGGGGCCATATGAAGTGAAAATTTATAATGTAAATTTATTAAAGCTCTGGCAGGCAAGGGAGGCCTTATTTATAGCCCCAGGTGAAGTAGAGGATGATTTAGGCACCTGTCTAGAGACCACTAGCACTTAAGACATTTCAATGGGGGAACAGTTACTTCCAGATCAGCAACAAGGGCTGCGTAAGTTAATTGAGGAGTTCAATTATGTTTTTTCTGACTTGCCCAGTGGAACTAACCTTGTTGAATTTGCGATTTCCTCTCCCCCAGGTGTCAAGGTGCGAGAAAGACCTTACCTGATCCCAGAAAGTCGACGGTGGTGTTAGCAAAGAAGTATGGGAGATGCTCGAACTTGGGGTGATTGAGCCTTCCAGGTTCAAGTGGTGCAGTCCGATTGTGATGGTAGCCAAAAGGACAGCACAAACCACTTCTGCGTTGATTTCCTTAAGGTAAATGCTATTGCCAAGTTCGACGCAAACCCTATGCCTCGGGTCGACAAGCTTCTCGACAGACTGGGAATGGCTAGGTTTATCTCCACTCTGGACCTGCCAAAGGGATACTGGCAGATCCCCTTAACCCGCAGCTCTAGAGAGAAAACCACATTTTCAACTCCTGAAGGGTTGTTCCATTTCATAACCATGCCATTTGGGCTACGTGGTGCTCCCGCTGACTTTCAGAGACTGATGGACCAGGTCTTACGCCCACACCGTGAATATGTGGCAGTATGTATTGATGATGTGGTTATTTACAGCTCCACCTGGCGAGAGCATTTGGCTAGGGTTATGGTCGTCCTTCAGTCTCTAAAGCTAGCCCAGCTGACAGCCAACTTGAAAAAATGTGAGTTTGCCACATTTTTGGGGATTTATAATGGGGAACGGAAGGGTGAAGGCTCAGATGAGGTCCCTACTGGGGTTAGCCGGTTATTACCATAGATTCATCCCCGAATATGCCACAGTGGTCAATCCCTTAGTTGACCTCACTAAAAAGAGCGCACCAAATTTGATTAACTGGTCAGAGGAATGTCAGGGGGTGTTTGATACTATTAAGCAGAGACTCTGCCAGGCCCCCACTCTCATCACACCAGATTTCACCAATAGATTCATCCTCCACACCGATGCGTCGGATGTTGGTTTGGGTGCGGTTTTGTCCCAAAAGGTAGACAGAGTAGAACACCCTATACTGTACCTCAGCAAAAAGATGCTCCCCCAGGAGTGCAACTACTCTGTGATCGAAAAGGAGTGTTTGGCCATTAAATGGGCTACTCACTGTTTATTACCTGCTGGGACATTCATTCGATCTTGTCACAGTCCACGCCAAACTCAAGTGATTAAACACAATGAAGGACAGCAATACCCGGATAACTCAGTGGTATTTGGCATTGCAGCCCTTCATGTATCATATGATTCACCGTGCAGGGAAAGAACATCAAAATGTAGATTATTTTTCCCAGGAGGGGGGAGTAATGGGAAAGGTAGATTCAACTGAGTGTTCCACTCTGTTTGGCTCCACTCTGAGCGATGGGATATGTGACCGAGACAGAATGATTCTTGGTGATAAATCTCTGAATTATCGTTGTCTGTCTGTTATTGATCACCGCATCACTCCTGCACCTGCACACTGCAAACCACTTTGCCACATACATGTAAAAGGTTGTCAGGATGTTAATAATGAAAAGAAAAATTACAGGTATGTTATTTAAACAGTTGTAGCAACACATGGGGACGTATAACAAGACAATTGCTTAATCTTCAACATCACACCCAGCTTGAGGTGGCAAAGCCCTCACAATGTGTGCTAATATGCAGGAAAAGAAGGGTGAGTGTGTATATTTCATAGCATAACCTGTGAATGCTTACTTGTGCCACTCTGCAATCTACTTTATGTTTAAGAGAAATGCTCATGCTTTAAAAAGATACACTACTTGAGGTGGCACATCCAGACTATGTGATTTCCCCCTTAGAATGTAAGCTAATATTCAATACGTAACTGTGCGAATAAGTAACTAACTTCAGCCTCGAATTGGGAATAAGTAACTAACTTCAGCCTCGAATCGGGAATAAGTAACTAACTTCAGTCCTCGAATCAGGAATCAGTAACTAACTTCAGCCCAGTCCTTCTGTAAAGCTCGGAGCCCCCATCCAGAACTTGTCTGTTGAGTGTCAGTTTTGGGTTCCAACTAAAGTTAGCTGTGATTGGCTGAACATGTCGGCAGACAGCAAGAGCAAGCCCCGATTTCCTCGACGGAAGTGGGCGAGGCTGAAGGGAATGATTGACACTTTGTGCTTGCACAGTTCAAATCAAACATATTTAAATAAACTGTGGAGCAAAAGTACACAGCTCAAATAAAGATCTTGCGCACCCTCGTGTAAACTGAATTTCAGTTTAAGGGAAGCTGTTTTTTGTGCACAGCTCAAATAAAGAACTTCCGCACCTAGGGTAAATTGAATTTCAATTTGAGGTATGCTGTTTTGTTGTTAATTTAATTTTTTGTTAATAGATGAGTTTGCATTATATTATTTACTTTTTGTTGCTTTCACCTCTCATAGGCAGTAACATTACCAAATAAATAAATAAAACTATAATGCAAAAACCCTGTATTGCAAGGCTCATTGTTGCCAAGAAAACCACACCAATTTACTGTATACCCAAACAAATGTATTGTGTGCATGACAGCAGCAACTGCATCCCGACATGGGAAAAAAAGATCAATGCTCAAGCTCAAAACAACAATTCTAATAAAATACTGCCCTCTAGTGTTTAGTCATAGGATTCCCATAGAAGACATTTTCAGCATGCATTATTATGTATTCTTTTCCTTGCTGTTGTGAAATATATACAAACTGTTTCGTTGCATAGATTCCCGAAAGCAAAATATTCATGAAGCACTTGGCACATAATTAGACACAGACATGATGTGTCATCCTTTGGCAGAATTGCCTCTTTGGGAATTAAACATACTTGGCTATCTGTGAAGTTGAAGTACCGCACAATCATGTTTAGTTTTATACTGAAATATGATTCCTGGGTCACTCTGCAACACTCTTCAAAGGCTATCCTTCTGTGTACTTCATCAGAAACCATAAACTGGCTTTCCAATTTGTTCACAAATATTATAAGCATTTTCAATTGGAGGCACAGAATCCCTCTCTCTCTCTTTGAAGCCATTTCAGTCATGCTGAACAAAACAGGAGCTCTAGTGCTCCTACATCCTGTAGCTTACCGAAGTAAAAGAAGAACACACATTTTTAAAAAGGTTCATACGCCTTGTTGCTTTATCTAAATGTAGATTTTTCCTTATAGAGCTGCATTTTTCAACATGGTAAAACTGTAATGAATCCAATTTTATACTGCCATTTTTAACTTACCCCTTTTAAGAGTTACCATTAACATGTCCCTATGTAAAACTCTGGTTCTAGTGGATGTAAGAAAGATCAATAAGAAACAGCACATTGAACATATGCGGTATGTCCTTCTATCCTCTGTGGGCAGCAACAAGAACAATACCTTAGATTACTTGATATTTCACTAGCACCAAGTTGGGAGTTAAATAGACCTGCCTTTTGCAAATAAATGAAATCACCTTGTGTTTGAGCTGAATGTTACTTGAGCTGACTGGATGGGATAGTGAAGTAATTCAGTAAAACCTTGTACATTTTTTATATCACTGGCTCTTGCCTAGAAATAGGAAAAATAAAAAGTCAGTTGGAGCATTTGTCTAATTTTCGGGTCACCTATTAATAAGAGGCTTCACTGACAGTGCCAAGGTAGCCATGGCATGGTAATTGGTGTGTGTGTAGTATGTGGAACAAACTCATGGCTTTGGTTGTCATGGTATCCAGTTCATATTCAAAGCACAGGGTCAAGCTCTTTTCTGTCTGCACTAAATTGAAGACATTGAGAAAACTTCTGTCACATTTTTTTTTTTTTATTATCTGAATTGCCTTTAATTTTACTACATAGTCTACCACCGAGTATCAAGCTTTTGTACAGTTCTTACTAAACAATATGCACCTTTATTTAACTGGGTAGTACATTTGTTTTAAATTAAAGTATTATGGATTTTCTTCTTGTTACTGCATCTTGCAAAGCGCTTTGTGATAGTGGTCCACTATGACAGGCGCTATATAAAATAAAGATTGATTGATTGATTCATTGATATATACTGTGGTGATAGCCTTGGGAATAGAAAAGAGAAGGAAGAACTACTCAGTATGTTTGTATTTATTTATTTACACATTAATAATTGCCACAAAAAAATGGTGTCAACTGTTCTCTAGAGCAGCGTTTCCCAACCTTTTCCAGCCCAAGGTATACTTATTATTATTATTATAAACAAAACTTACTTTCAGTGTGAAATCTGAGCTTGCCTCAATGTACAAAGTTGCTTTATCCTGGCAGGAACTGATGACAGTGAAACTTGGAGCACTTGCTCAACCGATCTCACACGGGTAGGTTGTTGAAAATGGCAACACAATTGAGATGTCATGGTCTGAGATGACTGGATATTCATTTGCAACAGTCAACCAGAATGTGTCCAAAGGCATGTCGCCATATTTAATTTTAAAACTCCGATCCATCCTTAACTTGGGAAGTTGCTCTTGAGCCATTATTGAAATATTTTTTAGCACTTTCCATTGCAGATGAACTCCAAGGATCACTGATATTTTTTTAGCGCTTTCCATTGCAGATGAACTCCAAGGATCACGGAAGCAGTCAAAATCTTCAAAATGAACTCAAGAGGAATAAAAACTAAATTTCTCTTCAGGACTTTTCAAATGCTGAGAAATTACATTGACCAAAACACTAGTTGGATCTGCTGAATTTGCCAGGGGGAACATTTCTAATGTGCCTTTTGCTACATTTTCACGCCAGAGAACTAGTTTAGATCTAAACCCATGCAGTTTATCAGTGCTGGAGAGAAGGTTCTCATTTCTTCCTTGCATTTTCCTTTTCAGATCATTAAGGTGTCTGAAAATATGAGCCAGGTAGGCAAGCTTTGAGCACCATGCTACATCAGCAATCAGGTCCGCATTGTGCAGATTCCTCCGAAGTTAAGAAAGTCTAATTCCTCTCTCAGTTCGTACAAACCTGATAAAACTTTTCCATGGGAAAGCCAGCATACGTCCATGTGCAAAAGTAAAGTGTGATGTTCTGCTCCCATATCCTCACACAACTAGGAGAAAAGGCGACTTTTCAAAGGCCATGCTTGTATGAAGTTCACAATCTTTATTGCTCCATCCAACACTAAAGGGAGTTCTTCAGGCAATATTTGGTTACAAGTGCTTCCTGGTGCAGACAACAGTGGGTCACCAGCACATCGGTGCTTACAAATCCTTTTACCTTCCCCGTCATTGAAGCAGCCCCGTCTGTGCAAACACTCCGACAGTTTTTCCAGTGCAGTTCTTTCTGCTCAAGATAGGCCGTTGTCACCCTAAATATTTCTTCTCCAGTTGTTTTACCTGGCAGCTGTTTGCAAAATAAAAAATGTTCTTTTATACAATCTCCACCAATGAACCTGACGTTCGCCAAGAGCTGAGCATGACCACTGATGTCTGTTGACTCATCAAACTGCAATGCAAATTTTCTGCTTGATTTTATTTTTTCTCGAACAACAGTTTCAATGTCAGCAGACATGTCGTCAATGCGGCGACTTATCTGAAAGGGAAACCTTTGTTGCAATTTCTTTGACTGCATCTGAACCTAACATTACTCTTACAATGTCTTTGCACGCTGGTAAAATGAAAGACTCTGTGATTGTATGTGACCAAGCAGCTTGCTTCCAGCACTTCATCAGACACCGTTACACTGTCTTTCATCATTCACACCTGTTTTTCATTTTGATCTTTCAAACGCTTGAAATAATCTTTATCCTTGTTGGCAAGAGACGGGTGCTTGGTTGTAAGGTGTAGTTTCAAATTACTTGGCACAATGACATGATTTGAAAGTTTCAACCCACGCACGAGACATAGCGAAATAGGGCAAGATGGTTCGCCAGTAAAAGAAAATCCATAATGCAAATAACTCTCACAGTAGTGTCGGCTCACGGTTCTTACTTTCTTGTGCTCGCATTCAGCTTCGTCGCTGCAAGTAGATGTGGAGGCATCATAATCTTACCCATTTTCACTCCGGACTATTCAAAAATCACCACTTCATTGCACGACCTGCGAAAACTCCACCCAACACACGAGTCCAATTACCACGTGAACACGTCACTAGAGCGTAGCGTCAGTCTCAGGTCTGTACACTGAAAGAGTACATGACAGAATACACTTTGGTTCCATCCACAAAACAAATTTATATAATGCAAAGGTTCTTATTCATTTATTTATTTTTCTCATGTGTGACTTTTCCAATTTTTTTTTTTACTTTTCCCAAATTCCGCGGCACACCTGTTCATGTCTGATGACACACCACTGTGCCGTGGCAATACCGGTTGGGAAACGCTGCTCTAGAGCACAAAACATTAGATTGCAGCTAAATAAAATCCTAAATAATTTATTTTTAGATTGCATTCTATTGGTAAATGTTCATTCAAGATACTTTTATTCAATATTCATATTAAAGTTTTTAAGAACAGGGGTTTCCTCTAAAGTTGTTATAGAAACATTTGTTATGGTTCCTATTTTATTTTGCTTCCCTCAGGTGTAGAATAGTCAAGCTTGCAGGCCAAATATATTACCACCTACTGTTGCAGGTAATAGAAGGACATGGCTTTATGAAGGGATAAAGCGCGTGAGCCTGCCTGCAGGTGAAACAACCTGAATGAAAACAAAATGTTTAGTTAATGAGGACTGGTTTCTGATGAAGTAGAGTGAATAAAAAGGTAATTGTGTAAAGATGTTGAAAATTATCACCTGGTAATCTTTTTCAGTGTGATTGTGTCTTAAAATAGAACATGATTTTGAGAAATTGCAGCTTTAAGTGGAACCTAAAACCAGTTTTTATCATGACCAATAAAACATATATTCATTGCACTGCTTCTGCCAAAGTAAACAAGATCTGAGTATGATAATTTATCTAAACCACTCACATGGCCTGCTTTATCTGCAACACTTTAGTGCTCACGAGGTTAGTGCTGAAGTATTTCAGGAAATGTTCTTTGTACTCTGTTGCTAAGAAATGTTTTTTTTTTCTACTGGCCCTCTTGGTAGGCAGTTTTCTCTTATTCTTTAGGTGAAGTAGCAAGAGTCCAGTTGCTTAGCAACCTTTCTTTATTGCATGCCACCACTTAAGAGTTTTTTGAAACAGAGCAAGCTGAAGTCTAAATATATGTCTCAAAAGTACACAAGTAAAAAAGCAGCTTAATAATGAATATTAAATACAGTAGATGGAAATAATCACACAAACAGGTGAGTGATTTATTCATTTACTTATTTATTTATTGCTTGCTTAGTTGGTAAGAAGGAAAGATGCATTTTCAACTCTCCCTCTGCTTTCTGTTTCAAGATACTGAAAAATAGAACGTATTGTTTTACTAATGTTGAGTTTAGTGACTTAAGTGATCACTGGTTGCATTTTAAAATATTGCTGTAGACCTTTTGCTGTTATTTTGGATTCAGGACTGGTTCCCACTTATAAATGTATGTATTTATGTCTAGATAGATGTCACAAGTCTCATCACAGGCTATAAAGAACTAATCAAATTAAGGATCACAATATAACCTTACTCATAGCACTACAATAAGTGTAGAACATTTATATATTTTTATATAATTCAACAGAATAATTCTTTCAAAGACTAAGCAAACTAACACAGCACATTTACTCCAGTCTTAGGTTGCATTTTGAAAGTAGAAAATTCCATGTTAATGTTACAAGTGAGAAACAAACAACTTTAGAAGTGAGCAAAATATACCTTAAATGAAATTACTTTATGTTCCGGTTCTAGTTTTGCAGGTATTTTTCTACTGATTAATTTGAAAATATGTCCCAATAAATTGGAGTTGTCTGTGTTTTCATACTAAGCAGCAAGATATACACACACACACACAAGTAGTTTTTGATGAATTACAGTACAGTATTTTTTTCTGTAGTGTATAGTGGAAAATATTAGGCGATAAACAAATAATTTATGCTTTTCCTTCACCGTAAATGGCAAAGGGCTTCAAAGCTTTCCAATGTTAACTGGTAAATCAATATGAAGTTTTGTTTTCCTATGGTATGTGTTGCCTTAATGATGACTATTTTTGTTTACACTTTTCTGTCATCAAGTGACATTGCACTACAAAAAATGTATCATGATAAGTCAACAAAAAATATTGTAAATAGAATAAATTACAAGAATAAAAGATGGTAGCTAATACATCTTAATTTGTTTGTTATTTTGAAGAAAAAAACATAACAACATGGGTTCTGCCCCTAACCAGTCCTGATGAGCTTGCTCTGGGCAGGAGTTACATTTTCCAGGCCTGAAGTTTATTGTATAAAGTGACTTGCTTATCACACTGGTTGAGAAATGTGTTTTCTAGGCAAGCCTAGCTTTTAGTAATTTATTTATATGTGGTTTACCAGAGAAAGCCTATTGCAAAGTTAATAAGAGTGTCCTTTACAAACCAAAGATAACTGCAGCATAAAAACAGTTTCATTCTACACATAGAGCAAAACCTGTTTATTCAACGTGCATCTGTCACTTTCTGGTATTAAAAAAACGGTGCTAACCTCGTTGCCATGGATACATCCCAGTCAAGGTCAGTATAACTGGGGCCTTGCTCAGCTCTTCCTTCCCTACTCTATCCCCCCAGGCCATCACCACAGTATGAATAAAACCCCTGTTTTCCTACCCAGTTAAATAAAGATAAATATTATTTTAAAACGTCTTGGACCGGTTCCGCTGATGAGTAATTCTTAACAACAAGAATAACACATTCGATAAAAAAACTAATTATTTTTAACCCCTTGTGACAGGAATGACGAGTGGTGACGTCAGACCAGAAGAAGGGACAACAAAAACAAAAGGTACGGTGCAGTGGCGCGGGCGCCATTTTATTTAAAGAGAACCAAACATAAATAAAATATTTAAACAAAAAAAACACTTGCTCACAGAGCAAAATAAAAGGTTTAAACAAAATAAAGTCACGAATACAAAACCAATAGGTCAGGCTGGGATATAGCCTTCACTGTACCTATATCTGCTTTAATTTGCTCTTGCTCTCGCTCTTGCTCTCTCTGCACCTACAACACCCACCAAGAGCTAGAGAGCTGCAGGCTTTTTATAACAGGTGACCATCTCCTGATTAGCAACAAAATTAATCATTTAATTAATTCGGGAGATGGCCACCTTCTGCACAAGTTTTTCCCCTACTCCTGGCAGAGGACGAGCACCGATCTCGCCTCTGCCAGAACACGTTTTAAAAATAAACAAAACAATAACACGGCGGCGCTTCGCCGTCATAAATATAATACAATAAAAATAATACAAAATAAATACACAATACACTGCACAGGGGCGGAGGGGGAGACCCCGATCTAAAGATAAATAAACAAAACAATGTACAGGGCTGCTCGCTCTGTTACACCCCTATAAATTATATGTATGCAGACATATAAAAACATACATTTTCTATTTATGTCAGCAGGTATGGTTACATGGACTGAAGACTTGGGAAACATGAGGTTTTCCAAAATGATTTCCCACAATGAACCTTCGTTTCGATTTGACAGAAAAACAACCTTCTCAGCAAGTAAAAGCTTGGCAGATATAAGAAGTAAGAGCTTTGTGTACCCTGAAACTGTGCCAGATTATCGTATATGGTCAAGAAAAGCACCAGATTTCTCCCCAAAGCTGTACAGATCACTTAACTTACCCAGGAATACACGGGAAAGCAAGCAGGCTGCGTCCATAATGACCAACTCTTCTGGGAAACTGGACATTGCAGAGGAAATTAAAACTACAATTCTACCTGAAATAGTCCAGAAAAAAGAATCTCCTAAATTCATTGCAAAATTTAAACCTCCTGACCCGCAGGAAGCCAGGATAATGTTTGTGAAGACTGGGAAATTCCCTACTGCTGGATATAAAGACCCCAAGCCACATGATTTTAGACAGGTAAACGGCTTTATTAAAGTTATTCTTATTTTATCTGATATCTGAACAATAACATTACTTGTCAAGTCTAATATCCTCCTAACTATCAAAAATCATGAAGATTATTATTATCATTTTTTTTTAAATCTCTTTATTTCTAGTATGAAGATAATATACCAGACTTTAATACCAGTTATGAGCGAGATCCTTGGAATCTGAATTTCAAATCTCAGCAGTTAAATGCAAGTAAGTCTTTTTTTTTTATAGAAAATTATTTAGTCCCAGATGGTCCTAATGTATCTGCAATGTTATGGACAATGTTCATTATGGGGTTGTCATATGTAAACTTAATTTCTGGTAATGATGTTATTTCAGTGCCTCAAAATCTTAAGATGAATATAGTTTCATTAATTGTTGCAAGACAATGAATTAATTAAATTGCCCTTATATCTCGTTCAAGGTCTTGAACCAGTAAAGCATTCACAAGAGAAAACCAGTGTTGAAAGATTTGACACATATAAACCTCAGGAACTTAAATGGGATTCAAAGTTAATACTTCCAAAGAAATCCTGGCCTCCAAAATCTGCTTCCTATACAGTAAGTATAATGCAACTAATGTTGTCCCAGACATTTAAGACAGCAAGTATGCATTTGACCAAGATTTAGTTTAACCCTAGAACAACCACGGGATGATTTGCACTTCTTTTAAAAATATAATCATGACATTTAGCTCTCCTAGAATTCTTACCATTCAAAGACATACATACTATAAACCCCTCTGGTACTCTTGTCTTTGACTTGAATTCGAAAAGGTATTTACCATTGAATGCCGTTAGTGACAATGTTGTTAGTGGTAAGGCTGCTAGCAACACAAGTTTAGGAAAAGATGAACAACATCTAAGACATTCAGATGATGGTGACATTTTCTAGTGATTGCTATTCAGGATTTATATCTCCCCAATGTTGATCAAGTGTCAGACACTTATGAAAGTGAAAACAGTGAACCTGAAATGGCAGTGCAACCTGCTTCTACTGGGCAAGAATCCATCTTCTGCACATGCAGCCATGTACTTAATGCTAGACAGAATGTACTAAAAGATAGGACTAGGACTAACTTCATTTGCCAAATGTTTTGTACAAAAGGACTTGGGCAACTACAGAATAACATGATCCAAAATTAACCCTAGGTCCTTCCAGGTAGGCAGATTTTGAGGTTAACAAATGTTCATCTATTTAATGTGGTTCGGGGGGCTGGAGCTAGGCCCCTCCCTATCCTTTGATCTCCTATCATCAATCAAGTCTACTTCCTATTTAAACCATTAGCCACATCCTATACTTCCGTCTTGTGATTTTGGTTGTGAACCTAAGCGGATAACTCAGGATATGTCTCCTGAGCATCTGTACTTTAAGGACTGGACTTTCAACAAGCTCATAAAGACCCTTCTCAAAAACGGCAGCGAAATCCCAGCAGGGAGCAATTGCGAATCCCTTTTAATTTTCTATTGTGAATCCATCTCAACAGAACCTATATTTCCACCCAAGAAAACTCCCCAGCCACGCTCAGCTGTTCAGCGGCCCGGGTCAGACAGCAGGCAGACCGTTTCAGAGCAAGCTACCCCCAGCTGTCAGCACGTCATCACGCCAACAGGCAGCCGCTCCAGCCAGTGGAACTCAGCAGGAACATTCTCACATTTTCAATGAAATAAAAGCATTCATGTAACCATTCGCGGATACCTTATCCTCAATTAACACCAAATTTAGCAATCTGGATAAACTGGTGTCCAACATCGATATTTCAATGTTCTCCTCCATTCCTACCATAAATGCAGCCACTTCAACAGCTACAGTCACTTCTGATTTTACACCAACCCCTACAATAGAGCCTCCGGTCTACAACCTTGCATCTGCAACAGCATATGCTTCCGCCGCCTCAACCACTGCCCGTCGTCACTCAGTATCCCTGCAGATTCGGCGCAGCATAATTGAAGGTAAGGACGCTAATCTGGTATCTCCATTGATGGCTACATCAGAATTTCTGGACCATAGAGTAGTGGATTGCAGAGACTTATCAGTCACGCTGAAGTCCAGAGATCCCAGATTCCTGAAGAATCTTACCCTGGTGGAATTTGCCCTTGCCCTCACTATATTTAGAGATGTGCTATGTTCTCTATACCCGAACCACAGGCAAGAACTGGATTCTTATGAATTCTACTTCGTGGAGATGTCTGTCAGGTATGGAGGGACCATGTTTTTCAACTATCACAAATCCTTTTCAGCAAAAGCAGCAGCTATTTTGGCATCAGGATTTTCAGCGGTCTCAGAGCCAACGCATGTGGGGTCTGCGCTTCGACCAGCCACGCAACCTCTCTCTGCCCAAAAGCTGCCATAGCATCAACTTCCAGATCAGCTGTCTGCATCACTCCTCCCCATTTCTCCCCACTCATTCCTCACAATCGATTTTTTCTACAGTACATTACCATATCGGATGCAGTTCATTAAATTAAATTGGTAGATCACGGCTCCTGATTAGCAAAAGCAGATATTCAGACGCATTTAAAGTAATGCCAATCCATCCTTCTCTTCGCCACCTGTTCATGATATGCTGGGAAAAGAAATTCTATTTTTCTACTCAGTTAACTTTTGGCTGCTGCAGCAGGCCAAGAATATTTAATACTCTTTCAGAGGCTTTATGCTTGATACTTCTCAATTCATACCATGCTTCATTTCTGTTCCACCTACTTGATGATTTTCTCTTGATCTCGCCTTCCTCAGATCCTCCAGCAGATGCGATCACAAATCTTAAAGGTTTATTTTCAGAGGTTGGTGTCCCACGTTCAGAAGAAAAAATAATCGTCCCCCTTCATTCACTGGAATTTCTAGGCATCATACTGGACACAGAAAAGTTTGAAGCCAGCCTTCCTGTATCTAAACTCGACCATATTCGTTTTCTTATTCAGAACTTTCAGATCAGCAAAACGATCAGGAAACATGCACTGCTCTCTTTGCTGGGACATTTCAATTTTGCAATTCGCATTATCCCCCATTACTTGCTCTTTCATCGACAGCAAAAAACTTGGACTCCTACATCAATATTTCATCAGAAGCTAGGAAAGATTAAAATGTGGCCTGCTCTCATACAGCATTGGAACGGCCTGTCTGTGTTCTATGATGATTTCATTTCAGCACCTCCCGACCTGGCTTTATTTACGGACGCTTCATTCACGGGATTCGAAGGTCTTTTAAACAATCAATGGTTTTCTAGTGCATGGCAACTAGAAATCAAAAACCTATCACCAAATCTAAAATCCACAGCTCTTCTTGAAATGTATCCAATTGTCACGGCAGCATATCTATGGGGTCATCTTTGGTCAAAGAAATTAATACTATTTTGCGACAACAAATCTACAGTTCATATTATCAATAAAGGCGGTTCCAGTTCACCTCTTATTATGTAACTACTGCAAGGTCAATTTATTCAACTATCAAAAATTGACTTTCCTCTATGCCCATATACTTCCATGCAGAAATATATTGCAGAACGCAAACCTATTTCAAATTCCGAGCCCCTGTTCATCGATTCAAGCTGTTATATCCAGACATTGGTTCACATCTCATCTGTCTACGTTGGTTTCCAGAGCAGGACTTCCCCCTCAATTCTATACTCCTCATTCATTCAGAATTGGGGCAGCCACATCAGCAGCAAGAGCAAAGATTAACCAGCATCTAATTAAAAATATGGGGCGCTGGACCTCATCAGCAGTTATTATTATTATTATTATTATTTATTTCTTAGCAGACGCCCTTATCCAGGGCGACTTACAATTGTTACAAGATATCACATTATTTTTTACACATTATTTTTACATACAATTACCTATTTATACAGTTGGGTTTTTACTGGAGCAATCTAGGTAAAGTACCTTGCTCAAGGGTACAGCAGCAGTGTTCCCCAACTAGGATTAAACCCGGTCAAGAGTCCAGAGCGCTAACCACTACTCCACACTGCTGCCCTAGTTGAATTATACATACGTTCTTCCCCATCTGAGATATCTTCTGCTCATCAGTCTATTGCTAGCATGCCCAGAGTGGGGATGACCCTTCCACCAGGCCCACCAAATACACACACACACACACATTATATATATATATATATATATATATATATATATATAATATCCTCTTTGTGCCTCAGGTGGCACATAAGGCTTCAATGACAGAGTTGTCGGTCTGCAGCCTGTCTGGTGGTGGTCTCCCATGTCAGTCCGCATGCCCTCATCTCTTTCTCCACTGTTCTACATGTTTCCTTTGGATGACCCTTTTCGCCTTCCATCTGGTGTCCACCGTAAGACAGTTCTGGGTATTCAACACACATGCCCAAGCCACCTCCATCTTCTTCTCTTAACAGCTAAGGCTAGAGGCCTTGTATTTGTTTTTTGGTGGAGCTCTTGATTTGAAATTGTTCTTGGCCAGAAAATTCTGAGGATATTCAGCTTGAGGGCTATTCTTGATGTGATTTGCCAGCACTCTGCTCCATATAAGAGGACATTGCTGATAAATATCTTCAGTTTTGTTTTTGTACCCACTTGTTTTGACTTCCAGATGTTGTTTAGCATGGAGAATGATAGGTTAGCTTTACTTATTCTTGTGTTAACGTCCCTCTCTGTGTCCCCATCTATTGCTACTCTACTCTCCAGGTAGGTGAACTCACTCACTTCCTCTATGGCCTTGTTGTTAATGGTGATGGAATTACTTTTCTTTGGGTTCATTTGCATCAGTTTTGATTTTTTAATGTTTATTTGTAGTCCAAGCTTTTGGGCTGTCTCAGTCAATCTGTCGGTCTTCTCCTGCATGTCTTTATGCCGACTTGAGAGCAGGCTGATGTCATCTGCGTAATCCAGATCTTCAAGATAGTGGTGAGTGTCCATCGGATTCCCCTTTTCTGCTGTAATTTTTTATATAAGCCAGTCCATGGCCCACCAAAGGTTTCCCTTAAAAAGAAGTCAATTACTAATCTTCTTGTTCTGTTAAATATATTCTTTCTTTTTGTTTGTATATGCATTGGCGGTTCTTTTGTTTGTCTGCACTCTTACGACTCTTTGCGGTTAGTGAGTCTCACTTCCCCGACCTTTGTGCAAGCTACACTTCCTTTACCTACTGAGAGAAGTTCTCTCAGTGTCAGAGGGGACCCCCGGCCAAACCCAACCTTTTAGCATCTCATGCGCTATCGCTCCCCTCACAATCCAAGGATCTAAGCTTATTCCAACTAACCTTGCAGTTTCAGGTTCTCTGGGGGTGCTTCTCCGCCCCAGCTTTGGAAGCCTATAATTCACCTCATCGAGGGCAGCTCTCAACGAGTTCCACTTTCTTTCTTCCTTTCAGGTTCTCAAGCCTCTGTTTTATGTGCAGGGGATCTCCCCTGTGTGTCTGGACCCCCTTCTATATGTTTTATGGCAGGGGATCTCCCCTGTGTGTCTGGTCCCCCAAACGGTGGGGACCCCCCATCTATATGTCGGGCCCTCTCTTATATGTTTTCAATCTTTACTAATGATATGTCCCTGAGGGTGCCGAGCGCCCAGCCTTGGAATTAACCACATCACGACGCAGCCCTCTCATAATCTGCAGCGGTGACCTTACCATGACACAGACCTCGTCTTGTCGAGGGCTTAGTCCTAATGATGGGTGGCTCTCCGAGAAGTCAGGCGACATCTCTATAGGTAGCCTGGCTCCCTACCCTTGAATCCTCCATTAAAGCATTTAAACACAACAAAAATCCTGTTGTCTAATACACTTCTCACTTTAGATATGTTTGAAATGAAGAACAATTATACTCTCAGGGCCCAATATATTAATAAAAACATAAGAAGAGGCCATTGACAGTTAAATGCGCCTTGGTTAAAAAAAATACAGAGATTTGAGATGTTGAGAATGCGTTGCAGTTTGGAGGCTGGGCTCAGCTTGCTTAAACAGAAATAACTGGATAACACATGAAATGTAAAGACATAATGGCGTCCAACTTGATAATGTCATGCAAACAAAAAGGAGAAATTCCAAGACTAATAAAAGAAAATGTGCTTAGTATCTAGGGTAACTTATATTTATTACTGATTTAAACGTTGTGTAGATTTCACAATGAATATGGGATTATAACAGAAACCTATTAAATACTATTAGATCATTATCAATACTTCCCAATTGAAAATACAGTTGTCAGTGAAATATGATACTTATTTAAAAATCTTACCAGTGTTGTTAATGTTGTGTACAGAGACATAGACGGAGACGTGGGGTCTACAGTGCATTGATGGATCGGGTGGAAGACAAGCTTGCTAACGTTTTGGAAAAGGTGTGAAAAAACTACCATACTTTTCTCAGACAAATTATACTATATTATATATTGGTAATATGTTTTTCAAAAATATCTGGAAAAATTCCGTCTGTGATGTTTATGTTTGCAAGCACACATTATACTGTGCAGAAATGTACAGATCAAAACCCCTACATTTGAACATTCAAATAAATACAGTCAGAACACATCAGATTAGGTTACTGTCCAGCAGATAAATATTTCCAAATACATATTAAAAAAAATATATCATAACCCTGATATAAAAATACCTATAGGTATTTAGGTTTATAAATAACTATATAAACCTATGCGGAGGCTGTGTGGTCCAGTGGTTAAAGAAACAGGCTCATAACCAGGAGGTCCCTGGTTCAAATCCCAGCTCAGCCACCGACTCATTGTGTGACCCTGAGCAAGTCCTTTAAACTCCTTGTGCTCCTTCTTTCGGGTGAGACGTTGTTGTGACTCTGCAGCTGATGCATAGTTCACACACCCTAGTCTTGTATCGTGTAGTATTATACAGTATGTAAAAATATTAAAATGTATTCAACCAAAGAGTTAGAGTTTGAAAGATTTGCTTGTGACTGAAAATAAATATTGTAATATATTGTTTATTTTTATTTTAGGATGAACCAGTTCAAAAACAGGATTAGGAACAAAAGAAGACATGTTTGTTTGGCAAAATATGTTTATTGTGTGTGTGTTTGTGTGTGTCTATATATATATATATATATATATATATATATATATATATATATATATATATGTGTGTGTTTGTGTGTGTCTATATATATATATATATATATATATGTGTGTGTTTGTGTGTGTCTATATATATATATATATGTGTGTATATATATATATATATATATATATATATATATATATATATATATATATATATAAATAAATTTTCAACTTAATTAAATTATATATATATATATATAATTTAATTAAGTTGAAAATTAATGGTGTATAACCATTTTTAGGTATACATCCAAGCAAAAAAACTGCATAATTAATTTTGTAAGTAAATGTTTAATAGGAAATATCTTAGATTTTCACATTAAAACTTTAATTAACATTAACTAATTATGAATTGACACTTACAGTATGCTAAAGTGTGAAAGTACTTCATCCACAACTGTTACTAGATATTAGACTTATGCAAGATTATTACTAAATGTATACATAATTAAATGTACAAGACACTCTTCATTTATCAGGCTCACTATATACATATATCTTATGCTTGTAAAAAAAAGTTTTATAATAGTAAATCTGTAAACTTATACATCTTTTATTGTAAATCGGCATTAAAGGAATTCCAGTGCATCACACACCCTGTACCATTGTAATGTACATGACACATTATGTGTGTTCCCTGTCATTTTATGTTGTTGTTTCTGCTTATATAATGTATGTTTTTTTTTTCTTTTAAGAAATTTCCTGTTCACTATCTCATAGCTGCCAAAGTTTGCAGGAGGGAATAAATGACCGTTGCACATCATTTAACCACCCAAGTCAAGTTGACAGACGTTTCTTGAAAATGACACTGATTAACCCCTTAAGGTACACAAGGAATTGAGCGGTTGTTCAAATGGTTTCTTTTTAAAACACATTTGAGAGTGAGTCAGGCATCACAAGGAAACTGACAAATTGGATGACCAGATCCAACCCGTCAATACATTTTAAACCCTGTTCCATTCACCGCTTTGCAAAAATAAGAAATAGGAAAAGTCGCTGCAGAAATGACCTAGGAACTGCAAGTTGGCATCTGTGTCTGGGTGGCAGGAATTAACAAACACGGGTACCCTAATGTCCGGTTTTAAATCAAACGCATAAGAAACACTAACCTTCCTTTAATATTTTCTTTGAAATACCGTATAATGGGACATTTTGGAGTGGAATTTATGTTGACTTTATTGGTGGTTTGGATTGGCTCGCTAATAATACTTCTACCAATCAGAGCGTGGCATGACAGTGTGTGATCCTGCCCTCTGACAGACTGGTGGTAGAAGCGCATGCTGGACAAGGGAAAGAATGTGTCGGATGTCAAAGTGAATATGAGAATGGCAGTGATAAAGCCAATTTGCTTAATAAAATTAAAAGCAGACTGGACATTTCCATCAATGGATTTAGGAAATCTGGAATTTATGAAGCAATCACAAACTCTGAGGCTGTGTAAACTGCACCTGCTACTGTGGTACCTGTAGGACAGTTTTTTTTTTGTTTTTTTTTTTACAAGGGGTTAAGTAGCAGCCAAAATTGTCTATGTCAGACTTGTTAGAAAGTCTGTAACAATGGTGCAAATTTGCTTTGGATTGTTATTGTTGACACGTGTAGATACTACTATTAAGATCCTGCGGTGCAGGTAGCGCAAAGTCCCTAACCAATATAGTAAAGGGGCGTTCACACCGGACGCGGCGCGCATGCAGCCAGCTTGCGCTCCGTCCTGCAGTACTCTTCACACCAAACGCGGCAGGGTAAAGTCAATGGGCTGTCCGTTGTTACGTCACGACTGCAGGTTCAGAAGCTTTTGGTTGCCGAGCAACAAACAGTAAATGCCAGCGGGAAAATAAAACTATTTTGACAGAACTGAAGACACTGACAAAGACAAAACTGAGGAGCGAAACATTATAAATATATATATTTTTATAAAACCTAATTGTAACCCCCACACCACCACAACCCCCTCCCTCCTTTTGTATTCATTTTGTTAAAAACTGTTAAAATATAATATCTGTACACCAAATAAAACGTTTTGCTTTATCTTTTAAAAGTCTGTCTGCAGTTAATTTATCCCCCAAAAAATGCTTACGTTATGTAGCACCACAATGACCCGACCCCCCCAGTTGCTTTTAATTATATTTAATGTATATATATATATATATATATATATATATATATATATATATATATATATATATATATATACACACACATACACATACACACACACAATACTTCAAAGAATGCTCAGCAAACAAACAAAAAAAATTGCGATCGCTCTGCTCTACCGGAGAAAGAAAAAAAACTGTAGGTGGGTACATGACATCCTGAAGAAAAGAAAACAGTACGACGAATACCATCGGCTGCGCCAGGTGAAGTGGAATGGCAGCACAGCAGTGTTTAAATAAATAAATACAGCGGGTCTTTTAAAGTTTACTATCCCATTTTTTACATTTGTACTTATGGGTCATTCCGTGTCAATACATCATTGTCACCCATAGGTCTCATATTTGGATAAAACTTTTTGCTTTATCTTTTAAAAGTTTGTCTGCAGTTAATTTATCAAAAAAAAAAAAAAGCTTACGTTATAGTAGCAGGTGCATAATTATTTTCAATGTGGAGTTTAGCACAACAATATTTATTAACTCATTTACGTAATTATGTATATTTAATATTCACTCGGTAATCCCATTTGTACACCCACAGACCACCATTCTACTTTTTTTTTTTATTAATATTTCGATAACTATTAATTGTTGTATTATACAACGCCGGGAAATCTGAAATTAAAGCGATCAGCTTTTCCTCCATTTTATTTATTTTTTATTCCTCGCAAAGAACCTCCTACTTTTCCCTGATTGGCTGTTGGTAGGTTACGTCACGACGCGGCGCGGCAAAAGTTGAAAATATTTGAGTTCCCTTTCAAGTCGAAAATAACCATCAACATGAGATATTGCCGTCAGGCAGCACCGGTAGGCTGAGCTTTTATAGCAAAGCTGCCGATAGGCCCCCACGCCAGCTGCAGTGTAAGCCCGCCCCCCTGGGAGCTTACTTAACTGCGCGCGCGGGGATGCACTTCCTCTTTTGTCTTCAGCCTTGGTACGGTAGGTAATAGATAATAGAGCTTGTTAACTGATTGTACTCGATAAGCTTTACGCTTGAGAAGCTGGTTAATTACCCCTTCTCTGAGTTTATTTCAGTTACTGTGTTATTTAGGATTATATATATTTTCTTGTTAATATATATTTTTCCTTTCGCTTTGCTTCGGCATCGCGTCTTCGTGGTCTCCCGTCTTCCTTTTCTTATTGTTATTATTATAATATATAATTTATATTATATTTATTATTTGGGTTTTTGTGTATCTATATATTGTTATATATATTTTTTATTGTATATTGTTTGGGAAGCGTGTTGCGTTGGCCTTAGGCCACGTGCATTATTGCAGCCTCGGTCTTGCTTAGGCTAGACCGCGTGTGTGTGTGTGTGTGCGTGCAGCCTGCATTGCAGTCTCCCCCCCCCCACCGCGGCGCGTTCTACCGCCACGTGGCTGCTATTGAGTATAGCCCCACTGTTCTTACACTATACGTAGTGTCTGCTGCAGCGTCCAAACAAATAAAAAAAAAAAAAAAAAAAGTTTTTTTCCCATACAGTATAAGGAAGACGACCACCAAGTGCATTAACTGTTGCCCTTATAAGCAGCACAACACCTTGTCTTTCGAGACTCAGACACAGTACTAGAGCACATAGCGTCTCCGCTTTGCGGGTCAGCTGACGTGGATCGTCTGGTGCAGTACACGCGCTCCGGCGCTTTCGGTGTCAGCGCTTAGGCGCCTGGTGTAGCGCTTCGGCGCCTAGTGCTTGGGCTCAGTGCACGCAACGCACCTGTGCACGCACCTCGATGCTCGGTGCCTCGGTGCACGCACCTCGACGCTCGGTGTTCGGTGCACGCACCTCGGTGCTCGGTGCCTCGGTGCACGCACCTCGACGCTCGGTGCTCGGTGCCTCGGTGCACGCACCTCGACGCTCGGTGCTCGGTGCCTCGGTGCACACACCTCGACGCTCGGTGCTCGGTGCACGCACCTCGACGCTCGGTGCTCGGTGCCTCGGTGCACGCACCTCGACGCTCGGTGCTCGGTGCCTCGGTGCACGCACCTCGACGCTCGGTGCTCGGTGCACGCACCTCGACGCTCGGTGCCTTGGTGCACGCGCCTCGACGCTCGGTGCTCGGTGCCTTGGTGCACGCACCTCGACGCTCGGTGCCTCGGTGCACGTACCTCGACGCTCGGTGCTCGATGCCTCGGTGCACGCACCTCGACGCTCGGTGCTCGGTGCACGCACCTTTGGTGCACGCACCTCGACGCTCGGTGCCTTAGTGCACGCACTTGACCATTGTCTTTCAGTGCTTGGTGCACGCGCCTCAACGCACCTTAAAGCTGTTCGCTTGGTGCTCAGTGCTTAACGCTCGGCGCTCCTATTACTGGCACGGTACGCTTCGGCATACAACGTGCTGCACCATGTCATTTCACCGCTGTGTCACCTGTGGGACGAAGTTACCGGCTAATGACCCGCATGAGGACTGCGTGTCCTGTCTGGGGCCGGAGCATGCGGCATCTGCTTTGGCAGACAAAGCCTTTTGCACGTTATGTGCAAGCTTTCAGACGCGCACTCTGCGTCGTAGGGCGAGGAGAGCAGTCGGGGATCGCTCCCCTTCATCTGGGTCGTCACACACCCTTTCCGCCCCGCAGCCTTCTTTGGCTTCCCCGCCAGCGAAGCTGCCTTTTTCCAGGAGTTCGCCTTCCCAGGTTACCCCTGGTCAACGATCTCCTGACGTTAGGCGTAAGAGAGACCGCTCCCACAGCCTTTCTGTAATGCGAGGCCCTTCTCCTCGCGGCGAACGCCCCCGTCAGATCTCGAGATCCCGCTCTAGATCGCCCCGAAGGAGAGGACGTTCCCGTTCTCCTCGTCGTGACAGGCGAGGTGGTGTAACTGAGCTCACTAATAAGATGTCTCAGTTTATGGACCTTATGATGGGGCAGCAATCGCTGCTCATGTCCCTTGCCACAGCTCGGGCCGCAGAGGAGCCAGTCAGACCGGCTGTCAACCAGCCGATCATCCTACCACAACCCCTGTCCGTTCCAGTTGCGCAACAGGATGCATGGGACGTGGATGCTATCTCTCGAGATGCATCAGAGGGTGAACCTCTCCACGGAGAGGATAGTGTGGAGGCAGAGCTCACGTCCCACCACTCAGAGTCTGAGATGGAGGTAGGCGTAGATGACTCTTTATGGTCCCTAGTAGGTCCCTAGGATCACTGAGGTGCACCTCAAGAGGGGCTATTCGGCGGCTACAGAGGCAGTTAGGCTGTCCAATCTGGCCAGCCTCCTCTCAGTTTATCAGGCTGCGCTAATAAAGGATCTCCCAGACTACCCTTCGGTGTCTCTGAGAGCGGAGTTGGGGCTAGTTGCCCAGCTGCTGGTCAAGCTAGCCCAGCTTAATGCGCGGGCCCAGGGCAGGAGCATCGCGTCTCTGGTGGTGGCCAGACGACAGCTCTGGCTCTCGCAGGCGAGAGTCCAGGAGCATGACAAAGCTCCCTTGTTGGATGCCCCAATTACACCGGGGCACACATTTGGCCCAGCGGTGGAAGAGATGCTGCAAAGCTCAGCTAAGGCTAGAGAGGCATCACAGCAGTTGGCTACGATATGGCCGCGTAGGCCTTTCCAGGTCAAACGCCCACAAGAACATCAGTGGCGTAGAACACCACCGCAACACCAGCCGCGTCCAGGGGGTACTAAGACCTCCCCGGCGGATACAGCAGCGCGTGGCCAAATCCCAAGGGGACGACCGCAGCGCACAGGGTGGCGACATAGAGGAGGCGGCAGACCACGCCCTCGTGGCTCTGGCCAGGCCCCTCGTGAGCGAGCAAAGCCTAAGCAGCCCTGAGAAAACCAGGCAGCCATTAACCCAACCCTATACTGTTCCACAGCTTCTGTTTTGGCAACAATGCACCAGCGATATCTGGGTGCGCAAAACTATACTCACCGGGTACACCCTTCAGTTCCGGTTAAACCACCCCCCCCTTTCAGGGGGGTGGTGGTAACTGTGGTGAAGGACGTGGTTCAGTCCTCAGCTCTGAATGTGGAAATACAGGCATTGCTCAGGAAGCGTGCCATTCAACTAGTAGACCCTGCTCTGACCGACCAGGGGTTCTACTCCAAATACTTCCTTGTGCCAAAGAAGGACGACGGGCTCCGCCCTATTCTAGACCTGCGTGTACTGAACAAATACCTACGGGTGTTGTCGTTCAAGATGCTCACGCACAGGCACATTGTCCAGTCTGTCCGGCAGGGCAACTGGTTTACCACCATAGATCTGACAGATGCGTACTTTCACGTTCCCATCTGTCCGGGTCACAGGAAGTATCTACGATTCGCATTCCAGAGCAGGGTCTACGAGTTTTGCGTCCTGCCATTCGGCCTGTCTCTAGCTCCTCGAACCTTTTCGAAGTGTATGGACGCCATTTTAGCTCCTTTGCGGGCTCAGGGCGTCCGACTGCTGAACTATCTGGACGACTGGCTCGTCTGCGCGCAGTCAAAGGAGCAGCTGGCACAGCACACAGTGATGGTTACAGACCATCTTCAGCGGCTAGGTCTGAAGGTCAATCCAGACAAGAGCCGCCTCGTGCCCAGCCAACAGACCGAGTTTTTGGGTCTGCATCTGGACTCAGTGTCCATGGAAGCGACCCTATCGACACAAAGAGTTGCCTCATTAGAGCGGTGTCTCTCCCTATTGAGGTTGAGAGAAACAGTCAGCATGGAGCTCTGTCAGCGCATGCTGGGGTTGATGGCTGCCGCCTCGCAAGCCCTTCCTTTGGGCTTACTACACCAGAGACCTCTGCAGGCCTGGTTCAATGCCTTCGCGTTGCACCCGCGGAGAGACAAGCACCGCAGGTTGAGGGTATCCCGAACCTGCTGGGAAGCATTACGCTGGTGGAAAGTTCAGTCGAACATCCGCCAGGGAGTGCTTGGGTCCCATCTTCCGAAGGGAAGTTATCACAACCGACGCTTCCAACCAAGGTTGGGGAGCAGTCTGGAACGGGACAGGGACCCGTGGAGTGTGGTCAGGACCCTGGAGGTCAGCCCACATCAACGCTCTGGAACTCAGAGCAGTGGACCTCGCCCTTCGGCACTTCTTGCCAGTGCTTCTAGACAAGCACCTGTTAGTGCGGTCAGACAACACCACAGTAGTGGCGTATATCAATCGCCAGGGCGGATTGCGGTCCCCCGGTCTTCATCGGATGGTAACGCGGCTGTTGCTCTGGGCTCAACCGCGTTTAGCCTCTCTGCGTGCAGTTCATCTGCCGGGCAGAGTCAATTACGCAGCGGATCTCCTGTCCAGAGGAGGTCCTCTTGCGGGCGAATGGCGTCTTCACCCTCGGGTGGTAGAGCGCATCTGGGAATGGTTCGGCACAGCGCAAGTCGATCTCTTCGCTTCGCGAGAGACCACGCACTGTCCCCTATGGTTCTCGGTGAAGGACCTCGACAGCCCCCTGGGGGTGGATGCACTGGCTCACGAATGGCCGCCAGGGCTCCTGTATGCCTTTCCACCGATTCCGATGTTCCCCGCCTTCTTGGAGAAGGTCAGGGTAGAGCGAGCGACAGTGATTCTGATCGCTCCTCGGTGGCCTCGGAGAATATGGTTCCCGAGTCTAGTGCAATTACTGCACGGTCGCCCGAGGGAGCTCTCTCTGCGAGCGGACCTGTTGTCCCAAGCTCAAGGAGAGCTTTGGCATCCGAACCCCAAACTCATGCAGTTATGGGTTTGGCCCCTGAGCAGGAGCGCCTGTCAGCCTTAGGGCTTTTGACTGCAGTTATATCGTCCATCCAGAGTGCGAGAGCGCCCTCCACTAGGTCGCAGTATGCGTATAAGTGGCAGTTGTTTCAGAGTTGGTGTCTGGCTGAGAGCCACGACCCAGTCTCCTGTCCTATGGCAGTAATATTGCAGTTTCTGCAGAAACTGCTGGATGAAGGGAAATCTCCTTCTACACTTAAAGTGTATTTAGCCACCATTTCGGCTTGTCATGTACGCATTGACGGTTTATCACCTGGTTGCCATTTTTTGGCATCTCAGTTTCTGAAAGGCGCAAGACGCTTGCGGCCTCCAAGAACGACCAGTTTACCGTCGTGGAGCCTAGATGTGGTGCTAGAAGCCCTTACCAAGGCACCGTTTGAGCCTCTCCACAGCGTGGATATGAAGCTCATATCTATTAAGACTGCATTTTTGCTGGCTGTGGTATCAGCAAAACGCGTGAGCGAGTTACATGCACTTTCAGTGCATCCTTCTTGTACTCGTTTTGCAGGAGACGGTTCTAAGGTCTCCATGCGCCCTAATCCGGCCTTTTTACCAAAGGTTATATCCCCGTTCCACATGAACCAGTCAGTCGAGTTGATGGCGTTCCATCCTCCTCCTTTTTCTTCCCCAGAGGAAGAGCGGTTACACATGCTCTGCCCCGTGAGGGCATTGAGGTGTTATATTGACCGTACAAAGACTGTGAGGCAGACAGAACAGTTGTTCATATGCCATGGTTCTAGATCTTTGGGTCAGCCGCTGTCTAAACAGCGCCTTTCCCACTGGATAGTGGATGCTATTAAATTAACGTATGAATCTGCAGGCCTTCCACCACCAGGGCAGTTGAAGGCGCATTCTACCAGGGGTATGGCGACATCCTGGGCCCTCTTTCGAGGGGTGCCGGTGTCTGATATTTGCGCGGCAGCCAGTTGGGCTACGCCGCATACTTTCATGAGGTTTTACAGGTTAAATGTACTGGATTCCTCTGCTCCACTGTTTGGAGCATCTGTTTTACACTCTACGACGCCTCAGGATGCGGACGTATAGAGTGGTTGATAGCATGGTGTTGACTGTTCCACCTTTAAGACAGGTGTCATTACGAGCATAGACGCTGAGGCGCAGCTCCGCATATGCCTAGATGTACTGCCTACGCAGTTGCGTTATGACGTAAGTCTGTCCTACTGCCGAGAATCCTCCCTCGCGACAGCTAGGGTACACTGTATCCCATGTTGATGGTTATTTTCGACTTGAAAGGGAACGATAGGTTGCGGATGCAACCCCGGTTCCCTGAAAGAGAAAATAACCATCAAGCTGCGAGGTCGCTCCAGTAGCCTTCACGGCCTGAAGAGCAAAAGAGGAAGTGCATCCCCGCGCGCGCAGTTAAGTAAGCTCCCAGGGGGGCGGGCTTACACTGCAGCTGGCGTGGGGGCCTATCGGCAGCTTTGCTATAAAAGCTCAGCCTACCGGTGCTGCCTGACGGCAATATCTCATGTTGATGGTTATTTTCTCTTTCAGGGAACCGGGGTTGCATCCGCAACCTATCGCTCTTGCGCGTCCCTCTGCCGCTGCGCGTAACGGCCTTCATTGAAAACCATTGCTAATGCCGCGTCGCATCCGGTGTGAACGCCCCTTAACTTGTTATAGCATCTACAATGTCATTGCAGCAACTTGGAGAACAAAAAAAAGTTAGAATATTTATCGTTCTTATATGGCCCTTCAATTTTAAGATGACAGTAACTGGAAAGGATTACTAACTGCAGTACACTTTAACAATAGGCATTTGCTAACTCTCAGTTTTAAAACTTAACCATGGTTCACTAACATTGCACAGTGAAATTGTCGCCCAGAAATTGCATTGATTTGCCACGGCGTTATCATCATCACAGCTACTTGTCTCAGGTAAGATTAGCCTCTAACGTACTATGATATAGCTACTATTTTTCTAGCTTGCAAGTTCGATTACTAGAAATATCAAGAGCACAATACTGTGTGTACTGCATGATTATTGAGTTGGTGGTATTGTGTTACACTGCAGTATACTGCAGTTTTGATAGCCCTAGGCTGACTGTGAAATATGTCCTGGTTTGGTCTGTGGAAAAGGTGGCAACCCTACTCTAACCTAATGTAGTACAAGATGTTTTGTTCTAGCAAACATGGAAAAAAAAAAAAAAACCTTTTACCAACAAGGGTGGGGACATGCAGTCCTCCCATTCTTTAGATAACAGAAATAACTTTCTGTACTACAGAACTACATGTACTGTTTTGTATACTACAGTACTACATATACTTTTTGTATTTGTTTAAAACAATGTTCTGTTATTATTGTTTTACAGCATGGATGGGGTTAAAATTCCCCATCTAGCCAAACGCTTACATAATGTGACCATCTCCAAATTAAACGATTACCAATTTGGAGATGGTCACGTATATATAAAGAGTGGTTCATTCGCTCATGAGGCTTGGTTGGTTGGAGAGAGTTTTGGAGAACGGAGACGGAGAGAATGCAAGAACTAAATATATAAAAACAATTGCTACTAGTGCTGGATTAGGACAAGCACAATATGTGTTTGTTTGTCTCTGTTTATCATTTGTTTTAGTCAATGTGCCTTTTGCTTTTGTGTAAGAGTGCTTTGTTTGCCAAATATTTTGGTTTGTTTAAATACATAGTACCTTAAATAACACATTACCTTGTGTGTCTACTCATTGTTCTGTGATGTCACCACTCAACCATCCTGTCACAGTTTGTCATATAATTTTATTTGAGTATTAATACTTATAGTCCCTTGTCCTCACCACACCTACACCCATTCACTATACTATAAAGCTGCATTTCTGTGAATAATTCTAGATGAATAATATTTAAATGAAAAAAAAAACATACATGAACATGAGAAACCAGTTGGGCATATTGCAAGTATATATATGCATTTATTGAATTTATTCAAAAGTTGCAGATAAATAAGTTTTTCGTGTGTTGTTAAACAAAAGTAAGACTGAATAAACAGCATTTACAATAATCAAAACAACGTGATATATACAATGTCGAAAATACCCATGCAAAGAAAAACAGATCCAGTGTTAGGTGTTACCAGGTAATCTGTATTATTATTAATATTATTATTATTATTTATTTCTTAGCAGACGCCCTTATCCAGGGTGACTTACAGTCGTAAACAAAAATACATTTCAAGAATCACAGTACAAGTATTAATGCAATTAAGAGCAAGATAAAATACAATGACTTTGGTTCTAGCAAGTACAAGTATATGACAAAATACGATTCAATGTCAACAGTGTTCATGAGAGCAACTCCATGACAAGTTTTTAGAGATCCTGGTCAAAAAAAGTGCTCCCTCCAACACCATCTACAAGGATGTTTTAATAAAATAAGACTCCTTGTTGTACGAAGCAGCTGGAGGTTCCCTATAAAAGCTGTACATACTGGTCAGCTTCTATGCCCAGGACAGAGGAAAAACCGTTTTTCTAAGAGCAGCTTCTAGAAACAATGCTGCGTTAGCATTCTTGGGTGCTATCAGCGCTGCTACCAAGAAGTATTGCTTTACAGTTTTCTTTTCTGGTAAATGATTAGAAAAGACACTCAAGAAACTCAATCCGCTCGAAAGAAAAAATGGCTAACGTGAGAGGAGGCATGAGAAATATTGTTTACAAATATAAACATTACTGTACAGTATAGACAGTAACATGTCATCTGAGTGTATTTGTATTTGTGGTTGGTTAGCCTGTCTGCACGTACACAACATTGATTTCGTACATTCTCGACAGCTCTTAACACTTTAAAGTCACACAAAAAATGTAATACATGTGGGCATATTAGAAGAGACAGGCAGCCAAAAATATAGAATGCAACTGTTGTGTTTGAACTCTGTACCAATTGTATTCATTATTTTATAGATTTTTCTCAGTGTTTATTTGAATACATTAGCATTATGTAATAATGTCATAACCCCTCTGGTCTATTCACATTGTACAAATGTTTTTATACAGATAGAAACTACACAAGGATAGTGTAATGTTTGTATTATGAACAAACACAGGGACCTGCTAATGCTGCTCATTCACTTTATTAATGACCTTCACACTACAGAACAGAGCAGGAAGCTAATGTGTGTAATACCAACGTTGACCCCTAGATGTCCGGTATTCTATAGATAAGATTCCCATTACCAAACCACACATTTCTGGATACAGTATCAGGAACCTGTATTTGCTTGAGGTTGAAGTTATAAATCCGAAGTTGAAATCAGTATGTAGTTGAAAGTACTTTGAATGTAAGGAATACATTTTTACTCAGTTATTCAGTGGTCATTTCGTGGCTGAGGTGTTAAAAGCCTAATGCAAGTTTTCAAATGATGTTTGATTTCCTTGAAATAAATTGAGATCTGCTGTTATGACAGATACAATCCAACAGATGGCAATATACTTCAAAGAACTGCCACTATGCTTCTGCTTGTTAGTCTCAGTTTCAATGGTTTTATTTCTGTGCATAGCACTGTTGTGCACTTTGTACTATAAGAAATTAACTTTACTCATTGTGTTCACTGTCATAAATACATACTGTACACAAAATTACCAGTAGCTACCCAGAATAACTACTCTCTACAAATTAGGTTGTATTCATATAGCAGGAAACTTCATATATATATATATATATATATATATATATATATATATATATATATATATATATATATATATATATATATAATGTGTATATATATATATATATATATATGTGTGTGTGTGTGTGTGTAAATATAGATAGATAGACAGATATGAAAATGTATCTGAAATAGGTATTTAACGTCTTCTTTTTTCCAAGTTGATAATGCTACACAATGCTACACGTCCCCTGAAACATTTTTTTTCTTTCACAATTGTTAGCATATGGTTGTTACATTATTCACTCATATATATCAGAATAACAAAAACATTGTTTTAATTTTGCTTCACTCAGCTACTGCAGAGGATTGGATAAAACACCAGTAACCAGCAACTACTGCAGATACTGTTTCAATCAGAGAGGCAGAATGATAGGAGGGCTTCTGACAGGGAGCAAACATGCACAGTCCCCACAGTTCAAACTATAGAATACAGTGTGGAAAACAGCGTCTGGTTTCTAATAAAGAACAGTGCACATAATAGTTATTACAGACAAATGAAACCATCAATTAGTTTTCATATTTTAGTATAAAATTGAACCTGCATGTGGGACAATGCAGCTTTAACATATACATCTTTGTTTAATTTAAACTGTTGTAAATGTTATTTTAATGAAACACTGGAAGACTTGTGTTTGAAACGATTTAAAGAAAACAGGAGGAGGCAAAGCTGATGCTAGAGCAGCAGTTAATTTGTACTTTGGCAAGACACACCCTCAGACTTACACTTATGTGCTGTCTGCACAGTACTGGAGTGATTTGTTTTTTTCTTTTAGTGACTGTGTAGCTGTACTGAGTTTACTCCTTAACTTTAGAAGTAAACTGAAACTTAGAAAAAGATGGTGCTGCACCACAAAGAGTTTGAACAGGCAGGCAAGGCATCTGGTCTTCAGATCTGGAGAATTGAGAACATGGAACTGGCTCCAGTACCAGATAGTTTACAGGGCAATTTCTTTGTAGGGGATGCCTATCTTGTCCTGCATACCGTCAAGCTGAAGGAGGCTTGTTTTTACAATCTGCACTTCTGGCTGGGTAAGTGTTTATTTTCTATTTTTCTTTTTTATGTAATTGCTAAAGTTAAAAGCTGGGTAAATCTCAATGCGTGATTATTTACTCCCAGCATACCTGATCAGCTCGAGCATTGTCCAATTGTTGGACTTTTAAGAGTAAAATGTATTTTGTATTTCCATTGTTCACTAATTTTATTGATGTAAAATGTTAAAGTGACTATATTCTAGTTTTTATTAGGGTGTGCTCTCTCCAAACATGGACCCCTATGCACTGATCATATCTCCATGTCTGTCCATTTATCATTGGTAAACACAATAACTGGCTTGATTTTTGTCAACTATTAAAAACATTTTTAATTACTGCATTTGAGTTAATTTGATAAACAAATATCTATGGTTATCTTTTTAGGTCTGCTTCTATGTTCATTATTCAAGCTGTAGCAGGGCTGGGGCCATGCATGTAAGGAGGGGGCTTCTGTAATTGATTATTGTAAACAAGAGTGTTAAGCTCCTAATCAGCAGGTGAGCATAGTGCAGCAGAGCACCAGGAATAAAAGGGTCCTGATCATACAGATCACGGCTGCTGTAAGCCATTAGGGTCAGACCGCTGCTAACGCTGTCGTGCCAAATTCTGCCACTTAATGAATTTTGCAATACTTTGAGATATGCGCATGCGTGAGTGTTTCGTTGAAGTTTGTCCGTGTGATTTCTATGTTACTAAGTTATAATGTATTCATGAATGTGGTTTACCGTGAACATTCGCTATATCTAGCCTCAGACGACACATGTAATTTTGAAATATGTGTTTAGAGAGTAAAAGGTAGACACATTTAAAATCATGTAAATTCGTTTTCCATACACTACATGCGTAATACGAGTATAGTGTTAGTTGTAAGCCATAGTCTTAATATTAGCAATATTGCACCACAGTAACTGATTTGCGAATAGCAGTTTGATAAGTTTGATGCATAATCCAAATGTTAGCGTAGTATTAAATGCTTAATGCACATTTTAGTAAACCGAAATGTAAGCAAGAATTATACAATATAGCACAGTTTAGCATAATAAATATAGTAATGAAACATGGTAAGGCAGACACAGACACATATACCTTGTTTCCATGGACTGCCAACTCGAGTTGATTCAAATGCGCTCGAATTGGTCTGAATTCTCTGAATATAATACCAGCCAAAATGTCCCATTATACGGTATTTCCTCCAGCCTGAATTCAGACTTTAAAATTCAGGCCAGCCCGGGGAGTGAAATCGAACCAGAGAATTCTGGCTCCTGCACGAATTGTGAGCCAACTCGAGCAATTTAAAAACATGTGAACAGAGGTGTGGGGGGGGGGGCAACTCGAAGCATGTACCTGGGTTATGTGATTCATGGAAACGTGGTAGTACACGTAAGGCAATAATGGAAATATATATATAATATGAAGGAGGTATGTATAGTTTTTAAAGAAACGTAAGGGACAAACTTCAACGAAACACTCATTCATGCGCATATCTCAAAGTAGTGCAAAATTCATCAGGCGGCAGAATTCGGCACAACACTGCCGCCGAAGCATCGGTCTGTTTGTGCTTCTAAACGACTTGGTTCAGGAAACAAAGCGACCACCTCTAACGGTGATCTTGTATATACTCCGAGGTCGGGAGGTGGTCGGGGGTTTGTCCCGGGAGAAGGAAGCTGCATTGCACCAACGATCACGTGTATATTCCGAGTTTGGAGTTGGGTGGAAGCAGGACCTCCATTTGTTAGCATGGTAGCACGAGCGTATTATTAGGTTTTTATTTTATTTTTAAAAACCTTGTGGACATGCTTATCAGGAACCAGTGAGTTTTATTTTTATTATGAAACACTCACCTCCACCCCTTCCATGGATAATAGAAACTATAGCCAAAGTTAGCCACCTTACAAGTGGTGCAGTTTGTGTAATATTTGTATGATGTTGGTTCTTTCACAAGACTAGGGGACTGCAGTTTCAATTCTATAGTCTTGTGCACCCTGTGCCTCAACTGTTGCAAGCTTAAAACCAGAGAAAATGCACCAGAGAAAAAAGTATAACCTGGACAGTTCTTAATGGATCTTAGAGGTATTTTTAGCTTTCATCTAAAGTAAGGTCAACAAATGTTATTGATAGGACATGCATTTCTCTTGATGTGAAGAAGGTCATGTTTATATTTTGTATTCTATTTATATGTATTTTTTTATATATCTCTGTTGTGCATAATCATACCCAGTTTCTGAAATCAAAATCATCAAATATTTAATATAAAAGCTATTTTTTTTTTTTTATATTATCTTAATATTATTTATTATTATGGGTGACTCCCAGTTAAGTCACCGTAGGATAAAGGTCTTTAGCCACTAGCTCTCATTTAATGTATGTTTAATGCAAGACCAACCTAAATGATGTCAGTCAAGGCTGCATGTCTGGACTGCCCCAGCTCGCCATGGAACTCACTCCCATCCCAGTGATTTTCTTGAACCCTCAAGGTTAATCGTCGTCCCTTGTGCTCAGCTATAGGCTTCTATGGCGATAACGGTCGGGTTCCAAAAGAAATGCCAACAAACATTCTAAGTGTATTGATATCATCTGAAAACAAGGGCTATACTCGGAATCTCATATCAGAAACCTACTTGGTTACTGGAATGTCTATGGTAGACATTCCCTGGGCTCTATTTCTATTGTCTACAATGTACAAGACTGTATAAGTGTCCCTTTGAGATGAATTAAACTATCAGATGGTTTATGGTTTAGATCCATACACGTTATGGGTCTAATACATGATTAAATTGAGGTTAAGGGCCACAATGTAGATAATATGATCATACAAAGTATTTCATTATCTAGGAGAGTTTGCAGTTTGTATTGTATCCTTCAAAATGTAACATGCAAATGGTTTAAACACAACGCTAAAGATGAAAAGTTGCAGCTGCTTCCAGGTACCTAATCACTTCATGTGCTGTAGTTCAATCTTACCACAATGATCTCTGAATCATTACTGTCATCTACAGCAAAGGGACCAGGATGCAGCAGTTTATCTCCAGTGCTGTATTTTACATATTTTAATATCCTCAATTAAGGTGAAGAAGCAAAACATTTGCAGTACAATACAAGGGCTGTGACCCCCAATAGAGTTAATATAGCTTGCAAGAGACAAGAACTTAGATTTTAAAGCATTGGATAGCAGTCCGTGAACTTAAATAAGTTATGCTGTTGAACAGTATTTACAGAGATCTGAAGCTGTGAAAGCTGCATTACTTGAGGTGATAATAATACTAACATGTGATGTCCGCTTTGGAAATAGTAATAGTAATTCTAGTTAAATCTAATAAAAGAACGAGGCCAGTATTCTGGACATGATGTAACATATTTTACTTCCCAACAGTGTGGAGTAGTGGTTAGGGCTCTGGACTCTTGACCGGAGGGTCGTGGGTTCAATCCCCGGTGGGGACACTGCTGTTGTACCCTTGAGCAAGGTGCTTTACCTAGATTGCTCCAGTAAAAAAAAACAACTGTATAAGTGGGTAATTGTATGTAAAAATAATGTGATATCTTGTAACAATTGTAAGTTGGCCTGGATAAGGGCGTCTGCTAAGAAATTTATAATATAATAATATTTTGTCATACTTAGTAACAATACACAATTGACCCAAATTGTCTGAACGCTGCTTATCTTAATAAAAAAAAACAAGTGGAAACTATATCATTTATCAACAAAGTCTAAATCAGGTGTCATTTATATCCCTGATACCTGATTTACTTTCTCAGGAGCACATCTGAGTAAACTGTTGATGCTCATAATGCATCAGAGTAGAAAAATGCAACATGTCTAAGACTTTTGCACAGCGTACAATGGAGTTGCTTACTGTAATAATAATAATAATAATAATAATAATAATAATAATAATAATATCTTTATTTTTATATAGCGCCTTTCATAGTGGACCGCCATCACAAAGCGCTTTACAGAGGTATGCTGTGAACTGTGCGTTACATGCAGAGTCACTTAAAAATAGGACATTGATTTAACATCTCATCTGCAGGATGGAGCACAGGGAGGTTAAGTGACTTGCTCAGGGTCACACAGTGAGTCAGTCAGTCAGTGGCAGAGGTGGGATTTTATGGTGTTTTTTTAACATCAGAATAATTCTCAGACTTTAAAACATTAAGCAATTGTTAAAGAAGACGCTTGAGTGTTGTACTGTATTTGGACTTTAATCAGATCTACTTGGTTCCTTATTCTCTGCTTTGAGTGTCTACTGTAAATTCTATTGTGAAGAAATGGGAGGTACTATTTCTGTTTTTCCTTGGTCATAATTTATTGTCATTAAAATATGCATGTGTGATTTATTTGCAAGTATGAATACTGTAACTGACAGTACTAGCTGGAAGGACCCACACATTTTAGATAAAAGTTTATTTTTAAATTTAAATAAAATTGTGATAAAGGCGGGGTTTCCATGGAAAAAAAAGCTAAACTTTTATTCACTCTATTTTGGTAGTACCTTTCAGGTAATTTGTGTTTCCATGTAGTTTTCTTTCAAATGCAAGGAAAACTAAACAAAAACCCAGATATAGTGTTACACAAATTATATATATATATATATATATATATATATATATATATATATATATATATACACGCTATACTATAATAGATACTTTACCATAGATAACCAGATACTGTTCATTATAGTATAGTATCTCTTTAAATGAATACTCCAGGAAAACTCAACTTTGTTCAGAGACAGCAGCAAATGTAAAATGTGAAATACCCATGAGTACAGAAACAGTGATTATAAATGAGGATTAACAACATGTATTGTGGCATAATAAACAGGTACACAATAAAATATTAAACACATTTAAAGGGTATAATGTTTTCCTTGAAATTGTACCTTTTTTATAGCCCTTCTTAACATACTACAGAGCATGCAAATATGAGGAAATTGTAAACTGTTACTGATACTGGCATTAAATTAACATTCTTTATGGCTGAATGAAACATCTTTCTTTGTCTAGCCACTCATAAAAAGGTCAATGTTGAGTTGTAATCTGTAACAAGGAAACTGTTTCTATCCTGTACACTAAAATGAATGAATGATGTATTCCTTGTTCAAAGTTTGATGCTAAATTTTTACAGAATGACTAAGCAGTATTGAACTACTTTAGCTAACCTGTGTAATTCAAATGAATCATGAGTTTTCTGGTAACATAATATTATGTAAGACAAGTCGTCAACCACAAATGAAATGGCCCACTTAAACTGTCTGTGACCTGCGCAGTTACGTTCCACAAATGATGGACTACTACACTTTCTGGAGGGGGTGTTATCTGTCAAATGAGCTATGCTGTCCATGTGAGTTTATGCCATTATTACACATAGGGGGTGATGTAAGGATATGCGCAAAGTAATCTGTGGGTGCAAAACTCCCATAATGCTCCTGTAAATCGTATTGGCAGCCGTAAAGCCTGATTTTGTACTTTGCCATCATTAATCCATTAAATGATATTGAAATGCATTCAATTGGATACTAAGCGGGCACAAACATTATAATGTGATGTAAGGATTTTGTTTTGCACTTAGGCAATTGCTGACTCTCCAAAAATGTTACACCTCGTACAAAGTGCAAACCATTGTAAGATAAAAGCACACACCTGCAGAGAAATGTCATTGGCTTCAGGATGGCTGCTGTGGTACACTTCCTGATGCAGCGACACTTGGCTCTTGTTGAGGAGACATGAACACGTTCAGCGGAGAAGGGCAAGATGAAGAAAACCCCACATATTCAATCACAGTGTCACTTTGTTTGGGATGCCAGAGGATGCGGTGCTAAAGCGTTATTATAGTTCTCCTTTCAGCGGTTCTCTGTTAACCATAACAAAGGAACAGATCACCTAGCCACGTCCCCTTTTGTACCATCAGCCACGCCCCCTTGGTTAGCCAGTGCAACCGTTTCTCCTCCAATCCGCGGTTGCCACATCGCTTCCCTTCTTGGGCGATGAGATTTCTAGATGGCCGACTTCCACCTTTCTCTGGAATGAATTGTCAGACCATCCAGCCCGGGGCACTCTATTCCCTTTACACAGCGCCCTCACAGGTTGATTCTTTCTCTGTCACAGTCTCCTTTTGTAAATATCACATCTTTATATGGCTGATCCCCATTTATAACTTGATTGTATTCACATGTGAACTATATTTGCCTTTTTATTTCATCAGGCAAAGAATGCAGCCAGGATGAAAGCACCTCAGCAGCTATCTTCACTGTGCAGATGGATGACTATTTGGGGGGGAAACCCGTGCAATACAGAGAACTGCAGGGATATGAGTCTACTGCATTTACTGGCTATTTCAAAGGAGGAATTAAATATAAGGTACTCTTTAACTATATGTCTTGCCATGTTTGTGAGATTTCTAGAGATGATGCTATTACAAGACTTATTTGTTTTTCAAGACTTATTTGTTGTTTAGATATAATCTCAATTGACATACATTAGTGGTAAATATATAATCTTTTATATTATAAAAATATTTTAACAAAATATATAAATATAAGTTTCATCTTTTAGTTTGTACATTAGCCCTATCTTTCTTAGTATAGTGTTTGTTTTTGTAGTCACACTTTGGGTGCAAAATTATTCAGCTACTTTATACTTCACACCACTTCTCTCGCATTCTCACATTTGCAAGTATGAATACTGTAACTCACAGTACTAGCTGGAAGGACCCACACATTTTAGATAAGTTTATTTTTAAATTTTAAATAATTGTGATAAAGGGGTTTCCATGGAAAAAAAAGCTAAACTTTTATTCACTCTACTTTGGTATATATATATATATATATATATATATATATATATATATATATATATATATATATGGGTTTTCAAAGTGCTGACACGCTATTTTTTTAATAAACAAAAAATAAACAAAACAAACACCTAGCTCTTTCCTTGAGCACTAACTAAACACAAATAAGTTCCTTGACTAACACGGGACAGCTAAGCTGTTTCCCCGTCCACAAACCACTCAGATTGTTTTACACAATACCTTTATTTATTTATTTTTATTTATTTATTTATTTATTTATTTATTATTTTTTTTCTTTTTTGGTTGCACACACTCACAACCGGGCTCTTCACATCGCAGCAGCCCAGAACAGACTGGCTGCTTCTCTTTTATACCCTGCACATGGCTCTAATTTACAATAATCACCAGGTGCAGGGGATAATCAGTAATCAAACAATTAATTAAACAATTAAACTCAATCAATGTGCATTTGCACATGGTTTTCATGCAGGGAGGATATTAACCCCCTCCCTGCTTACTTACAATATATATATATATATATATATATATATATATATATATATATATATATATATATATATATATATATATATATAAAAAGAACATAAGAAAGTTTACAAACGAGAGGAGGCCATTCAGCCCATCTTGCTTGTTTGGTTGTTAGTAGCTTATTCATCTCAGAATCTCATCAAGCAGCTTCTTGATCCCAGGGTGTCAGCTTCAACAACATTATGTCAGCTTCAACAACATTAATATATATAGTAAAGAAAGTGCTGTGTAGTATCCACGTATTATTTGCTAAACATTTTTTGACTGCATATATATTTGTTATAAACCTATTATACATGTACATATATAATATATACAAGTTTTCCTATAAAACTGTAACTTCAGCAATTCTGACCCTTATGATAGTGTCACAAGTGACCCTCAAACTCCTTCTCTCTTGTTTAAGGTATTAGTTCCTTTTGAATGGAAGCCTATGTAGCCAAAGTAACTGGACCTTCGATCAAATCGATTTAATTTCTAGGGGGGTTCCCCACTGATGATGGAAATGATAATGAGGCTTGGAAACTCTCTGATATGAAAAATAGTGAATTCTGGTCAACTCAGATACCTAACAAAATAGCCCTCTGTGATCAAATTGAAATGCATAAACAAAATAGAACCATTACTCCCTGTGGAAAACTCTCTCTGAAAAGGGGGACAGACTGACATGTGTCCAGACTGATATGTGGATGTCAAAGATGTAGAACTGGGTTGTCACGAGCAGAACCAACACAGTGTCCTGCATGTACCCATATGGTAAAGCATTGTAGGATAATGTTTGAGTGTGCCCCTGATGATCCACAGGGATTATCCTTTACCCATTTAAATGTTACATTAGACGATGTAAGGATAATTGAATGTTTAGGATGTGATGAGACTCGCTAGGAGAGATGGGGTCATTTGGGAATGTTAGAACACAAAGATGGGAAACCTGCTACCAGAGTTCAGGTATCCTGCAGGTTTCAGGTATTTGAGACTGTTACACACACTTGTGATGCTCAGCGCTGGATTCCATACCCTGTGGTGGCTTTTAAGGGACCTTTTAAGAACAGAAACAGAAAAGGATTTCCTATCCTGCTGGGAGCACTCTGATATCTTGGACGTGAACTGGATACTGTGTTCAAAAGACCATTGGAAGAAAAGTAACTGTTAAGGGCAATAATATTGTTGTACTGGTTTAGAAATTGTTAAAAAGTTACAAGTTACAAACTATAAGGCACATGTCTTTACTTCAATACATTTTAAACTATTTGCTTTCAACCATAGTAAAAAAACTGCAACTAACTGTTCTCAATTCTTTTTTGAATAGTCTGCAAATAAAACCACCACCCCAAAAGTAAAATTAAAAAGTGCAACATTCCAATTTATTTTAAAAAAGTAGAAAAAAACCACTAAAATGACTTTCTATGTGTATTATTTTTTTAAACGGTTCAAACTTTGAAATTGTGATTCTCTACTATACAAGTAAAAAAAAAAAAACATTATTTTATACAATCTGTAAATATGGAACTCTAGAGGAGGATGGGCATAGGGTGTTCTTTAGGGACAGAGGACGTGTCACAGATGAGATCCTAATTGAGAAAACTGGTGAAGCCACCAACTGGGAGAGGGAAAAAACTGCAAAAATGCAAAGCCCAGCAGGTGGCAGCCTGTTCAGTTCGAGTGACAGAGCTGCAGGCTGAGGGAAAGAATGAGCACGTGGAAGAGGGGCACTGGACATCCCACGGTGGAGGGACACGGGGAAAGAAGGTTGTAGATGGGAATTCCCTGGTGATGGTGCAAGAACTGAAGGCAGAGCTGGCGCAGGTCCGGGAAATGCTGATAGCGGCAATGAGGACTAACACACCACCTGGGGGAGGAAGAGGGCAATCACGAGACTGCTCAGGGTGCCGTGAGGCCGGCACCAAACAGACATGCAACCACCACTTTCGATGCGGGCAAGAGGGACACCTGTAAAAGAATCGGCCAACGAAAAAGAGGGCCAGCAGTGACCCAGGGATCCACGCCCAAGCAACAATGAGAACACCCAAATAGCAGGAAACTCATGGGATGGACAGGGAACCAGAAGCAGCCCACAGTAGGCAGCACCTTCAATCAAGTGCAGTTGGGGTGGAGAGAGGGAAGGAACTCCCCCAAGAAAATCAGCCCTGTTACTCCACAACATAACAAAAGACTCTTGGAGCTGATTGGTAAGAGATGCCTGGTATGCTGTCTCCTCAACGGCAAGCCCACCACTGCCCTCTGGGACACAGAGGCACAGGCCAGCCTAGTCAATGAGAAATTGAGAAGACAGTTTTTGCCGCGGGCACGAATACGACCTGTGGAAGAGCTTCTGGGGCCCCTTACCCTAGTGGGCTATGCAGAAAACCAGTCTGAGATCTCTTTCATTGGGTGGATAGTTGAGTTCCGGGTGGACAGTTACACACACCAGAGCAGGAAGCTTAGGGTTCCAATACTGGTGTCCAGTGACCCAAGAGAAGGCACAGACAAGGGAGCCCGCCCGAGTGGCCGCAGCATCCCCTCAGTCGCAGGTGAGGACAGAAACCAGGACCCTCGAGCAGGTGTGGGACCCTCTGGTTGATCTTGATCACTTAACGGCGGAACAACAGGACATGGCATGGAGGATGTTGACGGAAGAGTGCCAAGCCTTCACCCGAGATGAGGACGACATGGGGTTCATCCCGAACCTAAAGATGCACATCACCCTCCAGGACCAGACTCCAGTACAAAAGACGTACACTTCCATGCCGAAGCCCCTCCACCGAGAGGTGAAGGAGTACCTACAGTACCTACTGGCCCGGGGGTGGATCACTCAGTCTAGGTCGAACTAGTGTGTGTCAGGAAGAAGGATGTAAGCCTTTGTATTTGCGTGGCTTACAGAGAACTGAACTGCAAGACTGTCCCCAACCGCCAACCAATTCCGCACATTCAGAACATGCTTGACAGCTTGACTGGAAGTTCATGGTTTACAGTGATGGACCAGGGCAAGGCGTATCATCAAGGAAGCTTAGACGAGGAGAGCTGGCCGCTGACAGCCTTCATCACTCCATGGGGATTGTACGAGTGGGTGCAGATTCCCTTTGAATTGAGCAACGCTCCCGCTGAGTTCCAACGGAGTATGGCGGAATGCCTGTGATGCCTCTCAGGAAGGACTGGGAGCTGTATTATACCAGCGACAAGAGGCCAAACTCTGTGTCATCGCCTATGGTTTGAGAACCCTCTTACCTGCAGAAAAGAAGTACAACTTACACTCAGGGTAGTTGGAGTTTCTGGCATTGAAGTGGGCCATATGTGAGCAGTTCCGAGACAACCTGTATTATGCCCCCTCGTTTGTGGTCTATACCGACAACAATCCACTCACCTATGTGCTCACAACAGCTAAACTGAATGCCACCGGCAAACGGTGGTTAGCAGAACTGGCTGATTTCAACTTCACGGTCAAGTACCTGCTGATGGACTGTCGCGCATACTAGACAACTTCAAGGGTTTCATCAGGCAGTGTGCAGACAGACTGAGTAAGGAAGTAATCCGAGCCGTATTTGGGGGAGGCGTCACCCTTCTGAGTGCAGTAGCCTTGAGGGCCAGTACGTCCCAGGAGACACCGGACAAACTACCAACCACTATCCAGACATTCCCACCGGATGAAATCAGAAGGGCTCAGAAAGATGATCCGGTGATTGTCCAAGTGTTAAGGTATAAGATCCAGGGGAAGCGCCTGGATGTAACTACTGAAAGAGAAGAGAGTAAAGAGGTGAGGATGCTGCTGAGAGAATGGCCACGGCTGCAAATCAACAAGGAGGATCTGCTCATTCGGAAGTCCGCCCACTGGAGCCAGCTGGTGCTGCCCAGCAAGTAGAAACCCCTAGTGTACAGGGTGCTCCATCAGAATACGGGCCATCTCGGGAGTGAAAGGACATGGAGCCTCATCAGAGAGCAGTTCTTCTGGCCCCAGATGCAACAAGAAGTCGAGAGACATGTGACGCAAAAGTGTGAGTGCTTGAAAAAGAAGAAACCATCTCGCATCACCCGAGCCCCCCTGACATCTATCAAAACCACCTATCCATTTGAGTTAGTGTCAATAGACTTCCTCCACCTGGAGCAATGCAGAGGGGGGTACGAGTACATACTGGTGGTCATGGACCACTACACACGGTTCGCTCAAGCTTATGCCACGAACAAGAGAGCAAAGACTGTAGCCAACAAGATGTTCAATGACTTCACCCTAAGGTTTGCATTTCCCACACACATCCACCGTGATATGGGGCGAGAGTTTGACAACCAGTTTATTGCTCAACTGAAGCAGTGTAGTGGCATCAGGAGCTCTGAACCCCGCGTTACCACTCCCAAGGGAACGGACAGGTGGAGAGGTTTAATTGAACCTTGCTGGGGATGCTCAGGACCCTGACAGAGGAGCAGAAACAAGACTGGAAGACTTCACTGCTCAGTGTAGTTCACGCATATAACTGCACCAGGAATGAGGCGACAGGGTTCTCACCCTTCTACCTGCTCTATGGACTGTCACCCCGGCTCCCCATAGACTTGATGCTTGTATTAGAGGGGAGAGATGGAGAGGAGTTTTAGAACCACTACATCAAGAACTGGAAGGCTAGGATGAAAGAAGCCTATGAGATAGTCAACAAGCACTCGGATAAGGAAGTGGCTCACGGGAAGAAGCTGTACGATCAGAAGGTCTATGGAGCAGAGCTGCAACTGAAGAGTCGAGTTTTGATTAGGAATGTGACGGAAAGAGGAGGTCCCGGAAAGATCCACTCATACTGGGAGGACCAGGTTTACGTAGTCCGAGGAAAGAAGGGTGACGATAGTCCAGTATATGAAGTATACCCCGAGAATGGTACAGGAAGATCAAGGACCCTCCACCGCAACCTTCTGCTTCCCTGTGATTTCCTTCCAGTAGAGAACCCGGCAACATGGCGACACCAGAGGAGACAGGGTCAGGAGAGGAGGCTGGGGTGGAGGTGGACCTGGAGAGGTTGCACAGAGAGCACAGTGAGCCCAGGTAGTGAGAGTGAGGTTGAGGCCCTTGAGGGAGAACGTTGTGGCAGGTGTGGGAACCACGGGACACCTGGACACCCTATTCAGATGGGGAAGAGCACACAGGAAGAGCAGAGAGAGATGCGTCACTTACACCACTATGGAATGAGCGGCAGGGAGAGCGGGAAGTGAAAGTGGCTGAGGGGGGGTTAGAGGATCTGCAGGAGGTGGAAGGAGAAACCGGGGCAGAGGACGCAAAAGACAGGGAGAACGCCACAATTGCAAGACCAAAATGCCAAAGTCATCCCCCAGAGATGTTGACTTATGAGTCCCTGGGCGAACCCACAGTGGTGAGAAGAGAATTCCGAACGCAAGAGGCCCAGCTTGGGCAGAGACGAGACTGCGAGGCAGTAGCACACTGTATCAGTGAGGAGCGTGGCATTAAAGCAGAGATAACAACATTGTTAGAAAACAGACCACCAGGGACGAGTGGAACCCCCCGACTACAAGGGAGATCTGGGGAATGTCTTGCACTAACTCAGGGAGGTAGTTGGGTGTCCTTATTAATCATGAAGAACAGAAACACCCAGACGTTAAGTGACGATAGCATCTATGAGAGTCTGGAGGCCATGAGAGAACAATGCCTACAACACGGGATTAACCGAGTGATGGTGAGCCGAGCTGGCTGCGGACTGGTGGAAGTGCAATGGCTGGCCGTGATCAGTGCCTTGATAGAGATATTTAGAGGCACAGGCGTTCACATCAGCTGGTATTAAGTTTTGGAGGGAAAAAATGTGGGGAAAAGAGTAGCTACATCGTGGACAACTCTCTTTTCTGTGGGGGAGAGTGTAACAGGACTATAGTACAGGGAAAAAGTGAAAGACCGCCGTGAAGAGATTGTCAGCAGCGGCGCTAGGTGGATATATATACTCAGCGCACCAAGAGACAGACTGATTGCTGCTGATGTACTGACGGTATCCACACTGACCTGTTCTATTGTCTATTGCTGTTTCAGGTAAGACTCCCTGTTAAAACAGTAGTAGGAGTTTTCCCCACAAGTTGTAGCCGTAAATAATGTTGCAGGTGTTCACCACGGTAAAATGATCCCTTAGCCAAGGTAACAAGCTAAGGGAATGGGACCCGATCCATGTGACGAGCGCTGTGTTTAAATAAACTGTTATAGTTAATATAGAGAGTATATTGTGGTTGGAATCAAGATAGAAGTTGGTGAATGTTATGGCGTATGGATTTGAATAACAGTAATGTGGATATATATATATATATATATCAGCGCACCAAGAGAATGATTATTGCTGCTGACGTACTGACGGTATCCATGTTCTATTGTTTATTGCTGTTTCAGGAATAAAGTTCATTTGGATTTGGGTATTGACCACTCCAGTGTCTTTATTCATTTTCACCACACTGTCAGGGTGTAACATTGTCACATATTTAACGACAGGGATTCAACTCGTCTTGCAACTGTATTCACTCCAAGAGACATGCTTTGAATTGCCTTCAAAATGTTGTCTTTATTTCTAAAATCTTTAAACAAGGTTTCTGCAGTGATACAAACAGCGTCTTTAATTAGTGCACCATCTGTGAACGGCTTCCTATTTGTTGCAAGTAAATGACTGCAGCTTTTCCCATTGAAGTTGGTTTCTTAAAAAATTGCAAGGCTGATTTCAGTTCAGTTACTTTTTTTGCACAGGTCTCACTGTTTTGTGGAAACTCCTGTTTGAACTTCCCATGCACTGTGTTAGGATGTCTTTCCAAGTTACCCCATTTGCATATCGCTACATTTGAGTTGCAAATCAGACACACATTTGTCCTTTACCATTGTAGAAAACAAATCGTTTTCCAAAAAGATAAAATAGGATACATTTAGGAATTGCATTGCAAACTCTCGCAATCTACCGTGAAAGGTCTGCCAATCTAGACCACTGTACTAGAGAATAAAAAAGTGCATGAACATGACAGTAGTCTAAGAAGGGAGCTACAGTCCAGCACTTAAGGTTAATAATATAAAAAGTTTCCAGTCAAAATGTTTAGTACAGTACATTTTCAAAATTCTGGTACTAAAACTATAATAGGCTACCCTACTCACCCCACTACATATTATTCTTAACATTATTATTATTATTATTATTATTATTATTATTAATATTATAATAATAATAATAATAATAATAATAATAATAATAATAATAATAATAAATACCTGATTCTGAATTCTGCAGGGACAGTGCAAGGCTCTTGCTAGTAGAATGCTGTTTTCCTATTTGCCAGGGCTAATTCCAGCAGATCTCAACAGTACAGCCTTTTTAGTTATAGTAGAAAGTTGTGTGAGGTTACACAAATGGGATTTTCACTGCTGAAGTCTTGTGAACATAAGGTACGGCTTTTCGGACATGTTTCCATACAAATAAACCTTAGTTTTTGGTCAATTTGTGCTGCTTTTTAACACGAGAAGGTGACTTACCCACCCTTTTTAGCCGTACCATATTTTGGCTGTGCACTTCCTAGTGTGAGGAATGTACATGACGACAAGTGTCGCATGTCCATGGAAACCCCGCAAATATGTGATGTTTATTATCTATATCTTTAAATATTAATTTGAATGAGTGCTTCAGTATTGTAAAACAACAGCTATTATTGTTTTGTTTTTCAGACATTACACTATTTAACACAATTTTTGTTCCTGGGTAGTAAGTGTTATTTCCTAATTGCTTATGCCTCAAAAGTATAGAAAATGGCTATTATTCCCCACAAACTTTGCTTTTATGACCAGGACAGTGATATTTTGAAATTTACCTATTTCCAATGAGAAAACAGGCGAATTTGTGTCTTTTCGTTCACATAAAGTCAGAAAAAACAACATATGAATCCAAATTAACATGTATTTATACTAAAGTAATACAAAAATGACTACAAAAGATTTAGAAGTGAGTAGTTTTTCGAGATTTACGATTATACTGTAAATCACTTTCACGAATCAGCCCCCAAATGTAGTCTCCCATCATGTTCTCGTTATACTGTCCTTGGTAGCGGCGTTCAAAGTCCAGTATATCCTGGTGGAAGCGCTCGCCTTGCTCCTCCGAGTACGCTCCCATGTTCTCCTTGAATTTATCAAGATGAGCATCAAGGATATGGACTTTGAGGGACATCCTACAGCCCATTGTGCTGTAGTTCTTCACCAGAGTCTCAACCAGCTCCACATAGTTTTCGGCCTTGTGATTGCCCAGGAAGCCCCGAACCACTGCGACAAAGCTGTTCCAAGCCGCTTTCTCCTTACTCGTGAGCTTCTTGGGGAATTCATTGCACTCCAGGATCTTCTTTATCTGTGGTCCGACAAAGACACCGGCTTTGACCTTTGCCTCAGACAGCTTAGGGAAGAAGTCTTGAAGGTACTTGAAGGCTGCCGACTCCTTATCTAGAGCTCTGACAAATTGTTTCATAAGGCCCAATTTGATGTGCAGTGGTGTCATCAGCACCTTCCGGGGGTCCACCAGTGGCTCCCACTTGACGTTGTTCCTCCCCACAGAGAACTCGGTCCGTTGTGGCCAGTCCCGCCTGTGGTAGTGCGCCTTGGTGTCCCTGCTGTCCCAAAGGCAAATATAGCAGGGAAACTTGGTAAAACCGCCTTGGAGACCCATCAGGAATGCCACCATTTTGAAGTCTCCTATGACCTTGATGCCATCTCAGAAAAATGCAGATATGTATTGTGACAAAGCACAACTCACTCGGGTTCGTGCCCCTTTAAAAATACGACCCAGAACAATGAAATGGAGTTTTAAGCGCTAGTGCGCTATTTTTAATAAACACAAAAGTAAACAAAACACACAAAATACAAAAGCAAAATAAACACCTAGCTCCTCTTGGAGCACTAACTCAACTGGATTTTTCCCTTACTAATACGCAGGACGGCTAAACCGTTTACCTGCCCCACACACAAAAACCACGCTGGCTTAACACAGTACTTACTCACGACTGCTCGGAAGCAGAGCACCTCTCTTCTGCTTCCTTCTACTCAGCAGCGTAGAGCAGACTGACTGTTCTCCTTATAAACCTTGCACCTGGCTCCAATTTTCAATAGTAGCCAGGTGCAGGTAATGATCAATCAATAAAACAATTAAACAACACAAAAGTGTGCCTTCCGCACATGTTTTTCCTGCAGAGAGGTTTTAACCCCCTCCCTGCTGTCTCACACATCCCCCCCCATGTCTTTTCAAGACACCGGCCATACCACGGCCACCTCCCTCCACCCTTAAAAGACCACCCAGCCTCAAGTCCAGCAATGTCCATTGCCGCCCTCTTCCACGGGCGGGCTTGAGGATGGGTCGGTCCTTCCGGCGCTGCCAGGAAGGGTCCGCAAACCGGCGACACGGGACCCCACCGGGCTAACAGGGCCGACCGAAGCGTAGGCCGGGGCACTGGAGGATGCCGCAGTGGACACAGGTCTTCCCCTGGGAACTGGCGCAGTGATGTCCGATCACCCAGGGGGAGCGAAGCAGCTAACAGGGGGAGCCTCAGCGACGTCTGGCAGCAGCCCAGCGACGTCTGGGTGCTCGGGGAGAGCGGAGCAGGTAACCAGGGGCAGAGCTGTGGCCAGTGCTGCAGACTCCTGGGCTCTAGGTCCAGCACAGGGAGGTCCAGGTAGACCGGCAGGGTGTCCAGGAGCATGGGGTGAGGGACTGGACGCAGCGGCGCCGAACTGGGCTGTAGGGGTGGTGGTCGGGGCTGTGGTGGAGGTATGCTTTTCACCTCCTCCCCTCTGGGCTCCTCCCCTCTGGGCTCCGGAAGCGGCGGCTCCTCCCCTCTGGGCTCCGGAAGCGGCGGCTCCTCCCCTCTGGGCTCCGGAAGCGGCGGCTCCTCCCCTCTGGGCTCCGGAAGCGGCGGCTCCTCCCCTCTGGGCTCTGGAAGCGGCGGCTCCTCCTCTCTGGGCTCTGGAGCTGGAGTCAGCAGGGTACCTCTTGCTTGCTCCCACTTTTGGAGTAGCAGGTCTAGCTCTGTCGGCTCCGGATCCGGTAGCCCCCACTCCTGTCTCCACTTCTTTGTCTGCTCTTTCTGAGCAGCGGTGTTACGATTGATCATTACGATCAATTCTTTAAAATCCATTTTCTGGGTCGTAGGGGTGCCCACACACTCTGCCCGCATTCTCCACCATATGTGACAAAGCACAACTCACTCGGGTTCGTGCCCCTTTAAAAATACGACCCAGAACAATGAAATGGAGTTTTAAGCGCTAGTGCGCTATTTTTAATAAACACAAAAGTAAACAAAACACACAAAATACAAAAGCAAAATAAACACCTAGCTCCTCTTGGAGCACTAACTCAACTGGATTTTTCCCTTACTAATACGCAGGACGGCTAAACCGTTTACCTGCCCCACACACAAAAACCACGCTGGCTTAACACAGTACTTACTCACGACTGCTCGGAAGCAGAGCACCTCTCTTCTGCTTCCTTCTACTCAGCAGCGTAGAGCAGACTGACTGTTCTCCTTATAAACCTTGCACCTGGCTCCAATTTTCAATAGTAGCCAGGTGCAGGTAATGATCAATCAATAAAACAATTAAACAACACAAAAGTGTGCCTTCCGCACATGTTTTTCCTGCAGAGAGGTTTTAACCCCCTCCCTGCTGTCTCACAGTATCCACTTAGGCAGCTGGAACAAAACTGAACTGGTGGGCTTAAGGCCCCTGTATTTATACTGCTATTTATATTACTGGAAAGTTCTAGAAAGTTCTAGAAGTTACTCCAAGTTTACTCAGCACTGAATCTATCTGGAATGTTCTGGAAAATAGGTAAATTTCAAAATATCGCTGTCCTGTGGGGAATAATAGCCATTTTCTATACTTTTGAGGCATAAGCAATTAGGAAATAACACTTACTACCCAGGTTACACGGTGTTATCATTATGGTAATAGTAACTATGGTAACTATCTGCCAACCTCACCATTGTTTTATAGCAAAGAGGAACTTAAAATGGTGTTTAGAAGTTCCAGCTATTATTATTATTATTATTATTATTATTATTATTATTATTATTATTATTATTATTATTATTATTATTATTATCCCTGCTCCAATAGTCTGGATTTATCAGTATTCCATTTTGTACCATTCCATTTTTTATGGAAATTCTTACTAGTTCAAATATATTCTTATTAGTTTGTGGAGGGTGTTGGCTAAGACATGTTTTTTGTGGTTTGTGTGGTTTAGTTTTTCAGGACCAGTAGCCATTCTTATAAAATAGGGGCTTTTGACAAGAGCAGATCCACAGTGGTTTTCAGACTTAAAATCTAATGATCTGCATGCAGTTGTTTTATAAGAAGAATAGCATACAGTACATTTCTCTGTCGTGATTTTGGATGAAGATCAACTTTTTTTTTCAAGTGGAAAGGCTTTGGCAGAGAAATATAGGTCAGCTTTGAAGTCTTTTTAAAGTCCTAAATAGGCTATATATAACCAACTCCTTAATTATGAATGTACAAAATTCCACTTTGATTTACTTTATATTTTTATTTTTTTATGTACTACCAAATCATGACATTGTTTTGTCTTTAACATGTTCTAATGTATTTACTCCTTAGCAGGATAACGTTAGGTTACTTACTTTTTTGCATCAAAAGACAAAATAGCTTCCATGGGTAGACTGTTTAATCCCTTGGTAGGCGGGCCTGAGAACGTCACCCCAGGAAGGGGCCTATCGGTAGCTCTGATATAAAATGCTCAGTGAATACCTACCTAAGGCAGGCATATCCCGTAAGTATGTTGGTGGTCGTCTTCGGATTGAAAGGGAACCTTTGTTATCCAATATTGCGGGTTACAGGATGTTGAATATCAAATAGCGTGGTTTGCAACTTTTTGTTTTTCTTTGGTATAGGTACATCATGAAAACAAATATAACAGCACATGTACCAAAAAACAACACAACAGTAATCTAGTTTATATGCAATATAATTGCTGTCTGTGAAGGCTGACATCATAACATGATCCTGAGTCACTCTGAGGGAGGACAGAATGTAAAACTCCATTAAATTAAACAACAGCAACTTTTCAAATGTTAAATGTTCTAACAGCATCCGCCACGTTTTTCATGACAGACGGAATCTGAATTTATTACAGTGAAGTGATAAATGTGTAGGCCAATGATATTGTGTTAGTTGTATTTGTTGCTTCGCTGGAGGAGTTCCACTATGCCGTCAAGCAGGAGATTCTGTCAGGAAAGCCAACAAATATGAATGATTTATTACAGTACATTCAGCAAGTATATTACTATAATCATAGTTCTTATTGCATATCTAAAGGGCAACCAATCATCCTCAATGAGACAAAGGGATTATTCATTTTTACGAAAGGAGTTTAAACACTAACTGCAGTATTCCTGTAGGTGGGTTGATTGTAAACATGGTTAATGATCAAATTATAAAGGATGTCTAAGTGATTTTTGTCTTTTTTAGGCTGGAGGTGTTGCATCTGGATTTCAGCATGTTGTTACCAATGACTTGTCAGCTGAAAGACTTCTTCACATCAAAGGAAGGCGAGTGGTCAGAGCAACTGAAGTCCCCCTCAGCTGGTCCAGTTTCAACAAAGGGGATTGCTTTATCGTTGATCTCGGAGCAGTAAGTTTTCAAAAAATAAAATCTGGATTCTTAATTCAAAAAAGAGAAGATGATAAAGAATCGAAAACAAACCAATACATAAATGAATAAATACGTCTATTATTCAGAACTATTAGAACCAGTCGGAAGGTCATCTATAAAGCGGAATGATTTACCGTAATTCTTACTTATATAAAACACACTCTTTCAGTTTTTGGAGAAAATCTGCCTACAGACTGCGTGTTAATAATGTGGTGTTTTTTTTCCAGGGTAATATACACGAGGTGTGCATTATATGGGAAAACAAAAGCGCAATCTCTTTAGCCTTGCAAGAAGCTATACACAGCTGGTAAATTGTGTTCAAACATTATGGTAGATCTTCCTCATATTACTGTATGGTAGGTAAAGAACAAAACAAGCAGCATTTGTCAGTACATCAGAATAGCAAGCAGTTATGTATATAATGTACAACATAAGACAGTCATAGCATGTCTTTTAATGGGTTTGTTGTTTGTTTGTTTGATCAAACTTATTCCTATTCCTCATTACCAATGGTATACATTGTACATGTTTATTGTGACTGTTGACAATTTCTACCATAAACAGCATAAAATAAAAAATAACTATAAAACAAGGATACAATCTATGGGTTAAAACTTGTTATGATTTGTTTTTAAAATGTAATTCACAAAAGAATTTATATGAACACCAAAAACAAAACTTAAAGAACAAAGTTTACTGGAACAGTAGATTCTCCACAGGTACAGCTTTCCAGTCCAGTTGTCACAAAATAACAACTTAATTTCGATGTTGCTAAAAACAGATCCTGCTTATGAACATTTCCTTTCTTTGGATTTGCATGGTCTCCTCTCTGGCATGAGACACTTGGCTATAATGTTTCACTATTCTTCTGAACTTGTTTATTGTAAGCCTCTAACAATATGTTTAGTGGAATTTATTTCAAACTAGTAATACCCAGAATACATTTGTAGGAACTTGGTCACAGTTACCTTTTGATAAACAAAATTGACATGTACAGTTCTCCAACTGAATATGTGCATCCTCTGTCTGCTATTCACAAAGCTTAACATAACAAGTAAACTGACTTGAACATTTAAAACGTGTTATTTTGATGTTGTGATGTGACTATTTTATAGCACTTTACAACTCCTATTCAAGAAGTGGTACTTCAGCAAATATCAATGCATTAATTGCATCATTATTTACACTGTTAAAGGAACCATTTTTCACCTCTAAGAACTTTTAAGGACTTTAAAGATTAGGTTTTGTAAGCTGAATAAGGAACAACCTATGGTTCATCAGTTGGCACCCATATAACTGTCATAGTACATGTAGTTAAATATTTATTTACAAGAGGTCCTTGAGATATTTAGTTACCAAATAGTTGTAATAGCTGTCCTTCTGAAGCCATTTTCATACAGTTGATTCAAATATGAATACTATACATGTTTCAAAACCGCACCTGCTGTGCCGATGGATTAGGTTTTGTAGTTTTTAGATTTGAAATGGAGATAAGGGTCTTTACTAGGGGTTGGAACGGAAATAACTCAAAACCAGAAACAAATATATATGCAGTATAAGATGCACTGCTTGCTTTACTTACATGTGCTTCCTGATTCTAGAGATTCTAGAAAAAACATGCAAGACTTTGACGTTGGCCTCTTATATTGCCATCCATTTGTCATGCACCACTTGTGAAAGAGGTACCTGTGGTTCATACTTACATTTAACCATGTTTTCCTGTTTCTACAAATAGCAAACCCATTTTAATGGTGCAGTATAATGGCACACATCTGTAACTGAACTCCCTAACAATGGTGGAAAAAAGTAGTTTCAACTACAGGGACTGTGTCATTTTTCTACAGGCTAAAATAAAGTGTGTTAATTAGGTATACATAAAATGCTAAATACCAAACAAAAACACATGTATGGGTCATAATTTAAAGGTTAATTTCTATTTATTTAATATAAAGCAGAAGTTTCCCTGGTAATGTTACAAAATGAGAAACAAACAATGTTAGTGCTTAAGAGACCTTGAATTGTATAATTTAGCTGTTTGCTTCTAGTTCTGTGAATTTCTTAGGAATATTAACCCTTTCAAAATGACAGGGGTAAATGCTTTGTGTCTTCCATGTTGTTAGTAAGGGCTAGTAAAATAAAAATAAGAAGCTTTCTCTCAGACCATAACAAATTACCTGAAAAGGGTATTGCTGTGACCAATCCGCGTACTACGGTATTAGGAAATGTTGGGCCATGTTCAGTAAGTATTTTTTTTTTTTTTTTTTTGCTAAAATAAAAAGTTAATATAAGAACTGCTAAATGCATATTAGTTGTATCTTGCTAGTTATCATTAGAAGTTTGTTTTCACATTTACTGAAAAAGGGTGTAAACTTAACACAGTGGTAAGTAATTTATGAATATGGCCCAAGTAAGTTTAATGAAAATATTGCTGGTTTATGGAATAAAAAAAGCATTTCCCCAGTACCTAATGATAAAAACCAATGAACATTAAAACCATAAACATGAAATACATTATTATTAAAATGTTTTAGTCCTTCTTTGTCTTGCAATTAAAAACACAATTTCTACAGAATGCAAATATACCCTTACAAGTTTTATTGCAATTGAAGTTATAATGAGCTTTGCCCCACTATCATTAATTAAAAATTAACTTGGCCATAAACAAACTTTAGTATCACTGTCATTGAACAGCATCAGTGATACCAATTCTGTTACTTGTAATTCCTTCCCCAGCAAAGTCAGGTTATGCAATCGTTTGTTAACCTTGACTTACACATAACCATAAATGTAATACAAATACAATACCGGGTCTCTAACAATACCAGTTACCTAAAGCACTGATTCAGAGGAAGAAGAGCATGTTAAAATCACTTCCTTTATATTTTTTATCAACATGGGATGTTTACTAATATTGTCAAGAAAATATTTATACTTTACTTTGAGGCAAACTAGTGTTGCTGCACATCTCTACTTTTACCTTTTATTGTGACACAGTGGACCCACAAAGCTTTAACTTATCAGTTAAAGTAAACTTTATCAGTTATTTCAATCAGGTGTTTCCACACGAGGGGCAAAGGACCCATGGGCCTCAGCACATACAGAAATAGTCTTACCCTGCCACCTGACAAAGCAAAATTCCCTAGGCCTGGGGGTTGTTTTATTTACCTGAACCCTGTTTAGGTGCTCGGGTTTTTTACTACCTCGATAAGCTCTATTGTACATTTAGAATCTTCATTGCCAATGCCTGTGCTGACAGTCTATTCCATAATGCAGCCAAAGGAGGCAATTGCAAGAATACAGCATTTGTATGGATTCATTGGATGGGAATGCATCCTGACCCTTCAAGTTTGAAAACCCTTGATTTAAAAAATGTTTATTCAAAGTCTGTTTAATTAAATAAAATGTGATATCCATTCTTGATTGGTGTTGGCTTATTGAACAATGTTCTAGAACAGTTGCATAAAAAACTAATTTAATTCATAAAACAGGCCTTTGTGTGTTTTAATAGTAGAAACTCTTGAATGCTGCGTGGTTTTGGATTTTCAGACTTTTGGAAATAAGGCATTGTGGCAAAGTGGCTGAGTGGAAACAATTGCAGGGGTAATGTGCGGTAATGAACAGACAGAGAGGTTTAATCCGATTTGGAAAGTGATTCTTTATTTTTGTATCCAGGTATGGTGACCAACAACAATAATTATAAACAATATCGGGTTTGCAGACCCAAACAATAACAATAACCCTAACACGTATCCACCCCACAATTGTACATACACGGTCACCAGTCCTGGGTGAGTGCAGTAGTGCTCGTGGTGGGTGATACAGATTATTTATGACAGTTGTGCAGTGCTGTTCCGGCTTTAGTGCTGGCCCTCGACGACAGCTCTGGAATCATGTTAGCTGTCTAGTGCAGTGTAACAAACAAGACGATTACACACAGACAAACAAACCAAAAACACTCACTATACTGTTTTCACAGTTTACGGGGTCTCTATCAGTCCTTCTCAGTTTCATGCACAAAACCAAAGCGAAGGAACAGATTACGATTCTCCATCCCCTTTTATGCTGTCACACATGACCCCTTGGTAAACGAGTGCAACCGCCTCTCCAATCTGCGGCTGCCAATTCGCTTCCCTTCTGGGTCAATGTGTTATTGCAACAGAGTCTCGCCGCCTTCCAGACTGGCCGACTTCCTGACTCTGGGAAATAACTGTCAGACCAGCCCGTCCAAAGAACTCTGTTCTCGCTGCTTAACGCCCCCACAGGTCGGGAGGGAGATTTACAACCAAGAATCATTGTATTTCTGTCACAGGCATACGACATTTTAACACACATCTTTGTAACTGCAGCAGTTGTATTCAAACAAGTTAGCATTTCTGTTTAATTTTCAAGAGCAGAAGTTTTTTTAAAAACAATGGCATAACCGGTTTACAACCATTTTCTTTAGTTCTGTGGTAAGAGGTATAATAGCTTTCTATTGAGAGATGTATGAAAAGATGCTGCTTTTGAAACACTTTTGGTTGTAGATCACAGATGGTATGCAAGTCCTCCAACTCTGCAATTATCTCCAAATATGTGGTCAGGATGGCTGTTTGAAAAGTTGGTATAGTGCTTGTACAGTTGTGCATTTAAATTAAATGCACAAGAATTTATTTAGTTTAAACATCTAATTTCTTTGTTAAATCCCCAATTGTGTCTTTATATTTATAGATAATAACTGGTACAGGCATATTGCCTAGCTAGGGATGGCTGAAGCTTGGTATACAAATATAACCAAGTCACAGTTTCATTATCTGGTGTTGAAAAGCCTTTTAATTTCCTGTTAATATAGCACTGTGGTATTTGCCAGTACACATTGATGTTTTTTTTTTTTGGTTTATCTGTGGTTGTTTTTTTTTTTTTTTTATGTGAAGCTCTGCACAATTTGACTCATACTGTACATACTGTTTTAGGTACAGCTGATCATGTATGTTACACTTATGTCTGGCATAATGTTTCTTTGTTAATTTGTTTATTAAAACAACAGACAACATAAACATGCCTATTATTAATCAAATACGTAAGTACAATATGAGTGTATAAGAAACCGAACACACAACAAATTATTTTAAATCATATACAGTACAGGGTTCTTTGTGGTACCTAATACAACTATAAACCAGGACACTATATAAAACTGCACTGTACTTCCATTTTGATCAGATGGAAATAGTGAAAGGTATTTTATTGTTTTACAATGGCAAGTAAGATGAGACGCTAAGGTGAGTTATGTGTAATGATAGCAACAATTGCTGAAACAGGAAAAATGATTGCTTACGTGCAACAGGAACCAGGAACAACATGGTTCAGCTTTTGACACAGTGAATATATATGAATATGACCTTTATACTGTTGTGCAACAGTGCTTTGGGAAATTTACTTAAAATATGATGATACATTTCATATGAGAAATCAACCAGTAATTACGAATTTTTCAAATTTCCAATACATATTATCATTTGTATCGTCATATTTGCTGTCAACAGTATGTACAGAATACTGTAGAATAAGCAATTACATGCTTATTTCCAATTTGATAAGATTTGAGTCTCCATATGACAGACACCATATATCCCCAGGATCTCATATTCTCAATAACGTATTTAATTTCCAGTGCAGGATAATTAGAGATGCCTAACACACACAATATTAGATTAAACATGTTCTAAAAGAAGGGTTAACCAATATTCAACTGAAATGTATTGGTAGAAATATAGGTTTTATAATTGCAACTGTGTTATTATTTGTAATCCCATTAAATGTGTAAAGGGGCCTAAAACGTCCATTTGGCCTTTTATTTATCTAGGTTGTTTATCAGTGGTGTGGCTCAATGTGCAACAAGTTTGAGCGCCTGAAGGCCGCTCAGGTGGCAGCTGGTATTCGAGACAATGAGAGAAACGGAAGAGCTCAGCTGATCGTTGTAGAAGAAGGAAGTGAACCTGAGGAAATGAACAAGGTAATCCGAGATGGGGAATAAACTAGGCCCTCATCCACATCTAAAACTGATAACTTCTTCCTCAGCACTGCAGATGTTAAGTTGTTTATTTCAATACCTGTTTTTATTTAACTGTTTTGCCCTGCAGTTTGTATTAATTGCAAATTTGACTATCTTTACCCATCTCTCCCTTAATCACTCTGTTTTACTGTAACAAGTGACATTTCCTGTATTTCAAATAAAAGCAAAGGAAAGCAACATGTAGCTTAGCAGTAAGAGACAAGGCACTCTATTCACAATGCTATTTGCATAATTCCTTTCCGTCATTCATTTAGTAAGACTGTGTGCTACCTGCCAGTAATAAATAAGTAAAGAGGAGATCAAAGTTAGATTATTTCCTTGAGGAAACATTTGCATAGTGCGCTTTTCAAGGTTTTTCTTTTCTTCAGGATGCTAATATCCTCTTCTTATGGTTTGGCCATTGGCCATTTCTAACAGAAAGGCAAAAGGAGTAACTTGTTAATTGGCAGAACTATTTTAAAGTTAAAAAATACACATACAAAAATCATACTGCAATCTTATTTGAAATGAAGTGTACTTTGTATCAAATCAATACATTTTACTTTGTTTCTTCTATTGTTGTTTCTGTGATGTTGTTTGTTTGACTGTTTGCTAACGTGTACGAGACACATCACATATTAGGTTGCAGTAGACGAAAAAACCAGAAGTCTTACCACAAGGGCTTCTAACTCGTTTCACTCATGGCAAATGCTATGCTACTCTGACCAATTTCCTGTTTGGTGACATCTTAATCTGGGCCACCCATTTTCAATTTGGTTACTAGTATATCAGAGAAATATTTTTACTATTGAAATACATTAAAAATGTGATAATTGTGCTCAGTGTGTCCACAGCCTATGTGTTCTAATCCTTCCTGAATTAGTAAGTAATTAACCATTGAGATAGTCCTGGATAATTTGTTTGCAATAACATTCAATGTATTAACAAAGTAATGATGATCATTTCAATGAATAATACCTTACAAGTATACAGCTATATTCTTTGGTGGTTCATAATTAAAAAAGGTACTAACCCTTGCCATTGGGACTTACTGAGAATTATTCAATTAAAATACATAACGGTTATTCTTCTAATCATTGCCTTAATATGCCATATGGAGCATTGCAACTGTGTGCACCAAATCCCATGTATAGGCGTCAAAGCAGTTTGTTCCTATGTTCTTATGTTTTGTAGGTGTTGGGTCGAAAACCGATACTTCCAGAAGGGGATGACAATGATGATGAAGTGGCAGATGTCTCCAACAGGAAACTGGCAAAACTGTACATGGTATGTATATTCATCACTGTAATGCAGTTCACTGTAGACAAATGTAATTTCAATAGTTTTTAAATGGAATTTGTCCTTATATTTAAACCCTCCCTTACATTTGTAGTGTTTGTAATAATTCTGAGTATTTTGGAGTCCAGGTGCTCTAAAATTGACATTTTTGTCCCCTTTCTCTGTTCTAAATGGTTGCCATCTTGTTTGCAGAACTGGGTTGTTTTGCCATGTTTTTTGGTTTCTGATCTTAGGAAATCTTGTGAAATTGTGACCTCTCAGCATAAGCTTTATAACATAATTTCTGAAGAAAAAATGATACAAGTCTCAGTACTAGAGCACCATTACCATTTGGAATACAAACAGCATGATAAAAAATAACATAAAATTACAGTAATTAAATGTGATTTATAGTTTTATATACTTAAATTAGAAATAAAAGGTGCATGGTCCATCAAATTTTACTAAAGAACACTCATAGCCTTTCTTTTCTCATTCTGTAGTTTGTCAGGGCTGGGCCTACTTAAATGTAGCCATTTGACATGTGGTCACTTTGATTGGTCAAAGCTTTCTTTCTGTCTTGAATTGTTCCAACCATTGGTCTCATTTTAGGTTTCTGATAAAAGTGGAACAATGCAGGTGACACTAGTATCAGAAGAAAACCCCTTTAACCAGAGCCTGCTTCTTTCTGAAGAATGTTTTATTCTGGACAATGGAACAAACAGGATGATATGTGTATGGAAAGGTATGACTTTATCTCTATACCCTTCTTGCCAAACACAATAGCCAGGGAACAAAATAAAATGGGTCTTTTGGTGATTTCTAACTTGATCTCTGTCATAATACTTGAGTTTAAGGAATTAATATCTCTTATTATTATTATTTATTTCTTAGCAGATGCCCTTATCCAGGGCGACTTACAATTGTTACAAGATATCACATTATTTTTACATACAATTACCCATTTATACAGTTGGGTTTTTACTGGAGCAATCTAGGTAAAGTACCTTGCTCAAGGGTACAGCAGCAGTGACCCCTACCAGGGACTGAACCCACGACCCTCCGGTCAAGAGTCCAGAGCCCTAACCACTACTCCACACTGCTGCTGCTGATGTCTAGTCAACATGAGCAGTGAAAAGGATAGTTCCTCAAGTCATAATAATTCCCAAATATAAAAGGGCCAAGACAGGATATTCCTAGATAGAAAATGCCTTAGTCTACTACTAGGAAGGAGTTGACTCAATATTAATGGTATAATGACTTTAAGAGAGTATTTAGATATAGAAACCCTGAAGCACTTGCTAATTTCCAATACATGTATCATTTCTAGATGGGCTAAATTCCATCCTGGCTAACTCCTGAACAAGTCTTTAATTTCCTGTCCACCTATAAACAGGCATGAGAGAGCTATGGAAATGAGATGTTATTTCTTAGTATCTCAACATCTTTAAATAAATACATTTTGTTCTGCTTGATTAATTGATTATTCTTTGGTTCACATGTATAGGTAAAAATGCTAACCCTGATGAGAGAAAGACAGCAATGAAAACAGCCGAAGGATTTCTTAAACAGATGGGATACCCCCAGAATACCCAGGTGATTCGTATATTGTCCCTTAAAACCACTGTCACATTTGTAACCTTCAGTCGAAACTCAATGTACTCTCAGCTATCAAGAAGAAAAAAAAACGTTTTTTCATAATGTTGCGTGCAGATGACAAAGAGAGTAACCTTTCTAGGTAATTCCAAATTGGTTATATTTTCATTAGCTGTGTGTGGCAGCAGGCAGGGTGAAAGCCCTGCCAGTGCACAGGTGTGGGGAACATTGGGTGGCAGGGAGGGGGTTAGATTCCTCCCTGCAAAAGCATCTGGGGATGTGGCTGGAGCCATGAATTGAATAAGTAACTGAATGATTAACTAAAGCTCCAGCCACAGGTGTATAAATAAGGTTATCACGGGTTAATTTACGTAGTGTTGTGATGGTGAAGGCAGTGCGGTTTTGTTTTGTGTTATGAAATGTATGTAAATAAAATGTGCATGAGCGCTTGAACTGTGCATGAGCACTTGAACTGGGGGTTAAAATCCTCCCTGCCAAACACATGTGCAAATGTGTGTGTTAATTGTTTCATTTTAGTGTTAATTGTCACCTGTACCTGGCAGTTATTGTACGTGTACCCTGCTGCCGAGCAGTCAGATGAAAGGTACTGTGTGTTACCGTGCTACAGTGTGTAAAACAGCGTGTTTGTTTGTTAATGGGTAAACAGCTTAGCTGCCCTGTTTATAGTTAGTGTGTTCCTGTATGTTTAGTTAGTGGTTGAGTAGAGCTAGGTGTTTATTTTGTTTTTGTATTATTAAAAGTGCATGTTAAATGCTAAAACCTCAAGTACGTGTCGGGTCTGCGGTTTTATAGGGGCAAACAAATGTGAGTGAGATCGGCCGTGTTGCAATATATATATATATATACCAAGGTCGAGTAATTTATAAACTGTCACAGAAACTCGAGATGGAATTGTTTTCCTGTAACTCACTGAAGAGGCCCATCTATTGTTTTTTATAATACATGGATACCCTTGTGATGCTAATATTAAAGAAGACGAGGTTCAGCAGCACAGTTTTTTTTTAAACATAGTGTTTCAGTGGTGTACAGACATTCTATGTCGTTATCCATTTCTCCAGTTTCTGTGAGATACGAATGCACAAGCTTTACATCTTTTTTTATTTTTTTAAACGTATTCTAATTTTGTTCATTAATGAACATTTCTGTGCTGTGGGTGTTGTCGAGTGATTGAAAACGAGACATTTTGTGTTTGAATTGAAAGTGATGGTCTTGAGGATTCAAATGGGTTAAAGTTCAAGTATATTTTCCTCTAGAGGAATTATCAGTTTTTGACGTCACTACTGTGGTATTATGCCTTTTTTTTTTTAGAATGGCTCAGGATGCAAATATAGCCTTCATCCATGTATTCTTTATATATATATATATATATATATATATATATATATATATATATATATATATATATATATATATATATGTTTTATTCTTGAATTGATTTTGTGGGGTGAACTGCTGAGGCAATTCTGTGCTGTCTAACACTTCAGTAACAAATGCTTAGTTGCACAGTACTAATCAAAATGTACACCATCAATAATAAGTTATCACAGCAATGAGGCTGGCCTAATAATGTGCTGTGTTTAACTCTAGATCCAAGTTCTTCCGGAAGGTGGTGAGACTCCAATCTTCAAACAGTTTTTCAAGGATTGGAAAGACAAGAATCAGAGTGAAGGTTTTGGGAAGGTGTTTGTCACAGAAAGGATTGCAAACATTGAACAGGTGGAATTTGATGCCTCCACGCTCCACCAGTCCCGTCACATGGCAGCACAATACAATATGGTGGACAACGGCACAGGAAAAACAGAGGTACTAAAGTTTTTTTCACAATGTCAGCAGCCAGTTATTCCAAAACATTTCAATGCTGAAGCTCAGCGTTGTGAGGGACCAGGAGAAACACACAATTTAAAAGACATATCTTGTCAACAATATTAGCACAAATGGAGTCCTAGTACCAAGTACGAAGGAGAATTTCAGACATTTCTCCAATCTGGCTTATTTCACCAAACTACAGGGAAATCGGATAGAATATAAAGGCTTAGTTTACCTTTGGCACTTGTAGCATCTAGTGAAGTGGTGCTTAACTGAAAATAATGAAAGGGCTGCGTTTGCAGCCCTAAACAGCCCTGAGGGCCATCAGATTCAACAATACATCCAGATGCCAGAAACTGCAAATTAAAATACATAGGTAAAGAAATAATCAAATACATTCACTGACTAAAATATAAGCAATGTTACCATTTCAATCGAATAACATAACTAGAACTGCCAGGCAGTTTTACAGCTTCCAAGCTCAGTACCAGTTGGAAATCAGTGTCAGCAACAGATCAGTTTTATGGAGCAGTTTCAATTCAAAATACTGCATTAGTTCATTATTTCACAATGCTTTATAACACCATAGTAATCATTACCCTATCTACACACTGTAAGGAGTTATCCTTACAGCTAGATTTATAATTAACCTGAGAGGTCAAAGGTCACAGGCAAGGTGATTTTTGGATAGAGCATAGATGGGTTCCTATTTGTGTTCTATAGTAACCATTAACTTATATACCCTTGTGACGGAAATATAATGAGTTCTGGTTGTAAATCTCCCTCTTGACCTGTGAGGGCACTAAGTAACGAAAGGGAAAGGCTTTGGACAGGTTGGCCTGACAGTTCATTCCCTGGGTCGGGAGGTCAGTCAGCCTGGAAAAAGGCAAGACTCCGGTGCAGGAAAGTATTCACCTGGACGGTAAATGAGGTAGCAGCTGCAGACAATAGAGTCAGCTGCAATCATTTACCAAGGGGTCATGCATAATCACATAAAAGGGGCCGGAGAATTTTAAATCTTTTCCTTTGTTTTTGGTTTCGAAATAGACCCGGAAGGACCCGTGCACTGTGTATTAAGAGTATCGTGAGTGTTTGTTTTGTTTGTCTTGTCTATAATTGTTACTTGTGTGTTTATAGATGCTAACATGTTCTGGAGCTGTCGCTAAGAGCCAGCACTGAACCCGGAACAGCACTGCACTATTTGTCACTCTTTAAACTGTATCACCCACCACGAGCACTACAGCACGCACCCAGGACTGGTGACTGTGGTTGTATATTGTGGGAGAGATACTGTGTTTATTGTTTAGGGCTGCAAACCCTGTTACTGTTCTCCGTGTTTTACGCATCGCTGTGTATAACCAGAGTTTATTATTTGGTCACCAGAGTACACGGCTCTATATTCAATTCCAACACTGTTTTTTATTGTATAAGCTTGGAGTAGTATAAAGCTTGGCAGTGGCGAAGGCCATTATTGTACCCCAAGCGGCCACTGATACAGATGTTTGTTGATTACAACTTTCTATATTTATTTTATATTTTTGGAGATGTACAGTAGAATAAGCCTGAAGCAATTTTTCTATTGCCTTTTACTGTATATAAATAATATATGGCAGATTTTACACAACGAAAGACTTTCCACCCATCTGTCATCTGTTAACGTTGCATGGATGTTTTTGACAAACAGGAATAAAAGTGTATTTTAATGACTATACCGTTGTGATGTATTACCGCAACCATGCAGCAGCAGTGGCACTAAAAAAAGTATTCATACCGTACATACTGTATACAAGTTCACAAAGAAACACCCAGACATAACCACACACACAGTATACAAAAAATACTGGTACCTTTGTTAGTTTTTGAAGGAACGATCATATTCATTTTCATTTGATTTGGTTTGTTTTTGGCATATCCTTAGTAAGCTTATCTAATCAAGCACAGTGTATTTAAATCTTATATATGCCCAGGAGCTGTACAAACACCTTTTGGTGTCACTATAATAGAATTGTCTTCTTTATGTGACTTAGGGTGTTACTCTTATACTCCCAGACTGTTTCTCATGGAACAGTAACCAACAGTGATATAATTGAATATCTTTATATTTCTATGTACAGATATGGCGTGTTGAAAACAATGGTAGGACCCCTGTTGACCCGAGTACATACGGCCAATTCTATGGAGGGGATTGCTACATTATCCTGTATACTTATAAAAATGGCCAGATCATCTACACCTGGTAGGTTTACCTTTTTAAGCTCCTGTTTTTTTTAATATAGTGTACTGCATGTGATTTAAAAGACAGCATTATTCACTAAAACAGTGTATTTTTAAAAGGGTCCAGTTTCCAAGCTTATCAGTGTCACTATAAAATATTGTAATGAATCACTCCGTTGGAAGTGAAACAAGACTCCCGGAGACCAGATGGGATTTTGCTGCTTTTAATTACTGCACTAAATAAAATAAAATAACAGCGAATCCCTGTTTGGGCCAGGGTTCACACCAAATCAGTAAATAAAAATAACTCCCTCGTTCTCTCAGCTCTTCCTCTCACTTTCCTCTTCTCTTTCTTTCCTCCAACACTCTCACTCGCTCTCGTTCTCTGTTCTTCCGACTCACTCTGGGCTCCTACCGCTTCACAGCCACTCTTTCACCCTTTAGCTCTGTCTCTCACAGTCTCACTCCAGTCGAGTCTACACGCACACACTCCATACACACATGCACACACACTAACGACGTGCCCTGTACCCTTACAATACACATAAGACAAACACAATGTCCAGGACTATGCCATCACCAGTGTCATTACAATATCTAAACAGCTTGGAGCAGCTAACTGTAATTTGAACATCTGGAACTATTACCAAATAACAACAAAAATGCTGCCAGAGGCAGGATGGAAAATTTTTGCTCTTGCAAATGTATTTAATTAGTTTATTTTGTTTTGACAAAAGATAAACCATTACTTTTTAAATGCAGTTTTTGTAAAATTAAGTTAACTTTAATAGACTACTACTGTGGGGTATGTGACAACAAAGAAGTTTGTTTATAACATTAGTAAATAATAAACATGCTATTTAAAAAAGAAACATGGCTAAAACAGGATTGGAATAAGATTCCCATTGCATAGTAGTTTGATCCATTCCTGGTTTTACTATGAGTCTAATAAGACACACCTGAGTTTTATACTTAAACACTGCTAATCAAGCCTTTAGTAAATCCTGGAATAGGTTAAATTACTATGCAATAGGAGTTATTTCTATCCCTGCTAAAAGGTTATGTACTGTACAAGTATCAGCCAGACAAACAGCAATTGTGTTTTTTTAATAGGAAGGATATTATGCAAAAATCTCTCAACCATGGTTAAAATAAGTGTTGAAGCATTTCTCTTTAACAGTGTAGCAAAAGCAAACAAATATAAAGTCAAATTACCTGTACTTCTAAAACATATCAAAGTGTCATTTGCAGCTCGTCAAGTTATTTACCATGCTGTATCGTAATATTTCTTTACCATTATGCTTCACTAAATGTTGCTTTGTATTAACCATGTGTTAAAAGGGTCATGTTGCTCTTCGGTAGGGCTGTGGCTTGCACAAATTGTTTTACAAAATATACAAACAAATGCAAAACCAGCACTGTTAAAACAAAAGGTTGCCTAGTTCACACTACTTAACCCTCTCCCTGACAAATTATCCAAAAGAATATTAAAAATACACTACATTTTAATTACAAAAAACAAAGCCACAAAACAAACTATGTGGTATACCACAGTAAAGTGGAGTATGGCTAGTAATGTAAGCTTTATATGAACAATGGAAACTCTGTATTAGTGCAAAACCAAAATAAAATCCACACAAACATGTTGTCTGGGTTACTGAAGAACCACATGTCATGTTGGGCATTTGTTGTGATGTACTAATTCTACATTCTGTAGGTGTAAAACTTTGGTGACCATATACAGTATCCTGAAGATGTACTTTTTTTGTCATGGTGTTCAATTGAGAGATGAAGGTATTCAAAGTCTGTTTCTTGTGTTAACTCTGAGCATACATCCATTCTGCAGGCAAGGTTCCAGTGCAACTAGAGATGAACTCACTGCGTCAGCATTCATGACCGTTCAGCTTGATCGGTCCCTTGGTGGCCATGCAGTTCAGGTAGGATTCTGTGTTGTGAATCCTTGAAGCACACTTAATTCTTTTCAATGCCTAATAAAGGGTGTACAAATAGCAGAAAGACAAGCCTTGTTGTTGTAACAGGAGTTAGAGTGAGTTTATTTCACTTGTATATTTCCTCCAGTAGCTGTCACTGTTCTATTATGTATTTCATAATTAGTCAGCTTTAAAAATTGTATTGGTCTTTGGTATTGGAATGCTACTGAAATATCTTTAGAAAATCAAATTTGTAGACATTGCAATTATGTATCTCAAATTATGGTTTCAACAATACACATTTTATAATGGGAAGTCAAGTGCATCATCCGCATTGAGAAACCTAATCTTCCAGTTGACATTTTGGCAGCTTCCTCCTTCATCTCTCATGTGAGTTGAAGTGGACCACCATGTGATGGAAGGCTGTAAACTAATCCTGTTTAAAGGAGAATGATTAACTGGTTCCTGCATCATCAGAAATCACATTAGTTACATCACATGCATTTCTGTGACATCCAGAGACCATTGACATTGAGTAAGAAAGGAGACACAATTCCTATCCTTTAAATGTCCAGTACATTTGCTGCCTTAAATCTATTTTGATAAATAATACAATACTGAAATAAAAGTCGAAATTTGTGAAAATATGTTTCAAACTGATTTCTGACATTGACACCCTTTTAGTTTAGAGCAGATCAAAAGCAAATTAATACTATTATTTAATACCACAAAATGTAATATTTTGTTAAAAGAACATAGACTGTCATCTTTTAAACTGATGTGTGAATTGCAAGATATGCATTGCACAACATTTTCTTAGGAAATATGTTGCTTCTTTTATGTGTATATGATAATATTTCATTTGAACAGCTTATCTACGTTATACTTGATGAGTTTGAAGCAGAATCTTTACCAATTCTAAAAAAATATTAATTTCTACTGCAAATAGAATTGTAAATCAGAAGATGCACATTCTCAACTCCTTTGTGAAAAGCACACTCTGGTTGATCAAGTTGTAATGCTGCCACCTACAGCATGTGTATACTAATATCACACCCTGGTAATTATAGACATTATTATGCATTGCTTTATAATAGTTGCCACCAATATGCAGGTCTCTAGAATGGATTAAGTTGCAACTGTAACAAATGGACAATGACTAAAGCACAGACTAGAATACACCAACTGCAGAAACCATTAGTCAAAAATCCTGGTTTTAACCATACAATAGGTTGGAAGCAGACTATAGTTCTGTGTAACCAAAAATATATATTTTTAAAGATTACACTGTGGTACCTTTTAATATTTTAAAAACATAGTAGTTGATATCTGTTTTTCTAAAATTATATTCATATTTTCCTCCATGATTATGTAGTGTGAATGTGGATTACTTTTGATATAATGTAATTTACAAAACACATTCTTTGTTATACGTTAATGTGACAGCTTAAAATTACTTTTCTTACATCGTACTGCACCACATCTAATTCATAGTAATAGAGTGATTAAACCTCATCGGCATTGTTTTGTTATGATCCTAAGGATCTCCTGGGTTTATATTAATGATTCAGAAATAGTATGTGCTTGGAAACCATGGCTTCAACTAAAACATTCATTGGCTTGCTTTATGTTGATTTGTTTTTAAAGGTCAGAGTGTCACAAGGCAAGGAGCCACCGCACTTGCTAAGTTTGTTCCAAGACAAACCTCTCATTGTTTACAAAAATGGAACTTCAAGAAAAGAGGGACAGGCCCCTGCACCACCCACTCGCCTTTTTCAAGTGCGAAGAAACCTAGAAACCATCACTCGAATTTCAGAGGTAAAGACGGAATGGTAAAATTCGCTTTTATTCATTTTGTTTACTTCTCTTCATTCTCATAATTAAACACCACTGTAACTTGTAAATTGAATCACATAAACAGCTTGTTTCTAAAGTACAGTAATTCAACATTGGTGCTAAAAGATCTGTGAAACTGGACACCTATATTTAATATGTCTTTAAAGCATGTTTAACAACATCACTATGTGATTCAATTACAAGACGTGAACTCAAACATGCAAGTTCAGCCAAAACATACAACAGCAGCAGGCAGAGTTGTTTCTGGTTTCATCAACACTAAAGGTCCAAACTGGGCTTTTTTATTCACTGTAAAAGGCTTGTGTGTTTTGTTGTTGCTAGGTTGATTTGGATGCTAAGTCTCTGAACTCAAATGATGCCTATGTTCTAAAACTCAAAAACACTGGATATATCTGGGTAGGCAAGGGGGCAAGTGGAGAGGAGGAGAAAGGAGCAAACTACTTGACTGAAGTCCTGCACTTCAAAGCAAACAGGCTTGTGGAAGGAGAAGAACCAGGTCTGTTCAAATGTCTTTAAGCATAGTATCTATTACTATATTGACAGTCTGTGACAGAATTCAAGAAGTTTATTTTTTACTGAGCTTTGTCTTATCTCTATTAGCAAAATTGTATTTTATGGTCTTTCATTCATCTCTTAATTTCCTTGTAAAAGACACCTTTCTTTTTGCCTGCTTTGTAAAGTCCACAATTATCAAATATTTATGAGCTTTATGATATGCTGGGTAATCAAACTCGGCATTCCAGCACAGCTCAATGCATCACATCAATAAACACCAAACCAGTCTGTACAAGGCTGTAATATGCTCTTAATTGTACTGTAATTCTTGATATATATTTTTGTATACAACTGTAAGTCACCCTAGGTAAAGGCGTCTGCTAATAAATAAATATCTAAATAATAATAATAATAATAATAATAATAATAATAATAATAATAATAATAATAATATCCTGTATAACAAAACAGTTGCATTCACAAAAGCATGCTCCAATGCCATCTTGAAACAGAAAAATCACCCTTTCCTATAGGAAATCAAAAGTAACATGGCATATTTATAACATGATTTAAGTGTGGGGGATAAGAATGGACATTTAACACAAGTTGGTGTGTATCTCCCATTACCTGTACAGTAACACAAGAGCTACTATCTTGCACACACTTAAAGGAACTGCATAAACCACCACTACAGAGCATTAGAATGAGAAGCAGCACACTATGAAAAATCAGATCATGTATTATTTTCCTCTTTTTTGCAGCTGAATTTTGGGATGCCCTGGGTGGAAAGAAAGGTTACCAAACTTCAGTTCTGCTAGAAAGCAAAACTATGGAGCACCCCCCACGTCTGTATGCCTGCTCCAATAAGACTGGCAATTTTACTGTGAGTAATGCTGGCCCTAGGCCTGTCTACTGATCCTGATTCACAGCTCCAGGGCTTTTATACAGGAACACTTGTCTCTAATCCACAGAAAGTCCCTTGCTGTGTTCACTCAAATTATTTGTATTTTGTTATTTTTTAATTTTTTTAATTTTGCATATTGTGATGCATACATATGCTGGACTGGAAATGATAATACAATAACCACTATGGAAAATTAAGCAACTGAAAATGAAGTAACAATATATAAGAAAAAAAAAAAATTAATTCTGAAATAATGCTATGTATGTCAAATTCTTATGTCCAACATGTTTTCACTTTTTGTACAGATTGAAGAGATACCTGGAGAATTCACGCAGGATGATTTAGCTGAAGATGATGTTATGTTGTTGGATGTTTGGGATCAGGTACAATTTATAAATCACGTATGACAAATTAACATCTTAATGGTTAGTCAGAATTCCAGTACTTCTAGCAGTGTGGAGTAGTGGTTAGAGCTCTGGACTTGATCGGAGGGTCGGGGGTTCAATCTCAGGTGGGGGACACTGCTGCTGTACCCTTGAGCAAGGTACTTTACCTAGATTGGGCCAGTAAAAACCCAACTGTATAAATGGGTAATTGTATGTAAAAATAATGTGATATCTTGTAACAATTGTAAGTCGACCTGGATAAGGACGTCTGCTAAGAAATAAATAATAATAACAGCATTCATTTATGTTTAAAAGCAGTTACTGAATACTGTATTTTTGTAATTTATAATAAAATATGTTCTGTGTAGTATCTGTTAAACCGGAAATCGTGCACAGTTTGAGCAGCTTTGCTTTGCAGTGCTCTTGCCAAGATTGCACAATGTAATAATGTAGGTCTCTATAATGCTTTACACTCTGACTGGCCAACCACAAAAATCGAGTATACGTAAAATAGTAACATCTCCTAGTCTGCAGTGTTTTCAAATTGATGTGGTCATGTGAACTGCTGTGTGATTGGCTAGACCTACCTGTATACAGTAAAGGAGGTGCGACAATTATGAAAAAGCAGTAGGATGTCATAGACTTCACAAGGTGGCATGGTAGTAGAGGCCCATGCAACATATGGGTCATGGGTCATGGGTCATGGGTCGAGCCTGCTGATGTGTATAATGTATTATGATAGTGGCAAGCAATTACAAAACCCCTAAAGTGATCCTGCTGATTTATTAAAGCTGCTCTTCTTTTTGTAATGAAAGCACCTTTATATTTCTGAAGGTCTTCATTTGGATTGGCAAAGACGCAAATGAAGTTGAGAAAACAGAATCTATTAAATCAGGTATGAAAAGTCACTTTTTTTTTACTTCAAAACTTTATTACCACTTTTATTTTAGTTTTTAATAAAGAAGAAAAAAAATTAAAAAACTAACCACAATTCTAAACTAATCATTTAAAAACATAATATTTCTTTCAATACATAATGGATACAGATAAATAAAATTAAAACTAATGTAGAACAGTATATTACAAACAGTGGTTGTATTTTGGGTTTGCCCTTCATGTATCTTGGGATAGAACAGAAATGTAATTGAATTACATTTCATATGAGATAACAGTACTTGAATAATATTAAGTCGGAAACAAAAAAAGTGATGTATCTAATTGGCATCAGAATTCCATTCAACTGGAGTGTTAAGTGACATTTCAGCTTGCCTCTTAATGTGATTTGAAGACCACTGATAATAGCAAATGTGTTCTTAATTAGTACAGCAGAACTTTGTGTGCAATGGTTGTCCTTATTCATTATTCTAGCAAAGCGCTACATACAGACCGATCCATCCAGGAAAGACGAGGGAACCCCAGTCGTCATTGTGAAACAAGCACATGAACCACCTACCTTTACCGGCTGGTTCCTGGCTTGGGACACTTCCAAATGGGATACCGACCCAGTCGCCAGAGCCATGACGTCTCTAAGGCTAGGATACTGTTAGGTGGTATTGCTGTAGGCTGTGGAAATGAACATGTTGTGTGTATGCTTTCTAGAATTTAATGTCTTCTTTAGGTAAAGATAAAAATGCAATAAATATAAATCATGAATTATGTGAACTGTGCAGAGGTAAGAAAAGATATACATAGGAATTTACATGGTTGTAACTATGTGAGCAGGTTTCAGGTCTCTATAAATGATTGATGCAGGCTCTATTCTCAAAGTGCCCTATGTTTCACATGTATTTTAATTTTTTTTTTTTTTGTTATTTAGTTTGCCTTAAAAGCGATATGAAATACTAGATACTGATCTTTAATATAAAACAAAATGCAATATGTGTGTGCATAAAACAAAGTCCTGTAACAAGCATCATATAATGCTTCCTTTGCCAACAAGCAAGTTGATGATTTATTTTTTTTTTTACTCTGCTTTTAACTGCTGATTTTGAAGGTAATGGCACAAAAAGCACATCTGACAATAAAAGTAAGTGCATTACTTAATGATTAGTATTGTCTTGTATTACAGTGTAGTTGTAAGCTGTTCAGTTGATTGGAGCCAGCAGTTTTGGAGTACAGTATTTCTCTTAGCTCTTAAGGTGCCAATTGTGATACAGATTTCTGGTCAGATACTGAGTGAAATGGCGCTAAAAATGTAAAAGAAACATCTGTTGTGTGACTTTTACAAAGATGTGATTGTCATGATCTTCGGACCACTTGATTGTTAACAGAGATCAGACAAATTCGAATTGGGCATTTCTTGGTAAATTATACTATTTTAAAATAATAATACTATTTAATCAAGAAAATATGAATGCAAATTAACACAAGTGAATTGCAGCTCTTTGTCTCAAACTAGAGAATCTGAGGGTCTAATTATGAATTGTGTGTTGAAATATATGTCTGAACTCATTTAGATTTTATTTTCCTGTGCATTTTGCTTCCTGTTTTACCTAGACAATAGTCACACAAGCTCTTTCAGAAGGTACGTACACAAATGGTTTCTTTTAAAGAGCTGTATTTTTTTAATTTTTTAATTTTTTTTTTATTATCATCAAGCACAAGTGTGGATGCAATTATGCATTTAACATTTTAGACATAAGGGCATAACAATAGGGGCATAATATAGACTGCCAAATTCAGATACTGAGCAAAATAATCTCTAATATAATGAAATTTGACATGCGTGTAGCAAAGGAGAAGCCATACTAATGGGGGATTTCAACTTCCCCCATATAAAATGGGAAAACCCGGTGGGGAGCATGACAGACAAAACTGAAATGGTGCAAATGACAAATGCCTGCTTCCTAAAGCAATCTGTCAATGCACCGACTAGAGGGGGGGAGGCATGCCTTGATTTACTATTTTCAAATAATGAAGACAGAATAACTAACAGAGAACCATTGGCAAACTCAAATCAAAACATGGTCTCATTTGAAGTGCTTTTTAAAACCTCAAAGTAATGACAAATGGAAACTGTAATCCGATTTGGAAAAGGGATCTTTATTTTATACAAATTCCGGTCTGGTGACCAAACAATAATCCTCTGGCAATACACCCCAATGTGTAAAGCTCGGCAGGAAAATGATAATAATGATTTGCAAAACAAAACAAATAATAACACGTTATCTGCTCCCACAATAATACTAACACAATCACCAGTCCGGGTGCGTGCAGTAGTGCTCGAGGTGGGTAATAACAAATAAACAGTGACTGTGGTGTTGTTGTTCCGGGTAGTGCTGGCCCAAGGCGACAGCTCCTGAGACGTGTTAGCCGTCTAGTGAATTTACAAACAAAAGACAATTACTAACAGTGCTACAAACAAACAAAACACTCACAAATTATTTTACAATTATTTGGGAACTCTCCCAGTCCTTCCAGTTCCATGCTTCTCTGAACCAAGCAAAGGAAAAGATTTACGATTCTCCGGCCCCTTTATGCCATTCCGCATGACCCCTTAGTAAATGATTGCAGCTGCCTTTACTGTCTGCAGCTGCTACCTCGTTTCCCTTCCGGGTCAATATGTTCCTGCAACGGAGTCTCGCCTTCTTCTAGACTGACCGACTTCCCATACCAAGGAAAGAATTGTCAGGCCAGCCCGTCCAAAGCCTTTCCCTTTCGCTGCTTAGCGACCTCACAGGTCGGGAGGGAGATTTACAACCAAAACTCATTATATTTCTCTCACAGCACCCTATGAAGGAATGAAACTACAGAAGTAGATTGGAGTAAAATAGAGAAAACATCCACAGAAAAAGGATAGTTTTAAAAAATGTAGTACTAGAGTCATAAAACAATTACAAAAGTAGAAAAATCTAAATCTAAAACAAAATGGTATAATAGATCAATTAAAAAAAATATTCAGAGAAAAAAGGCACTTTACAGAGCGCCAAGAGAGAGATAGAAATGAACATTGTCAAGGGGGCTAAAACCAATTCCAAAAAGTTTTTCCAATATTATAACAGCAAAAGAACATTCAAAGAAGAAGTAAAATGTCTAAGAGATACAAATGGCAAAATCAAAGTTGGAGAAAAAAATTGCAAATATATATATATATATATATATATATATATATATATATATATATATATATTTTAATTTAGTTGTTGCCAATTATTTTTATTATTTTCTCCCCAATTTGGAAATTGGCAATTATTTTTAGGCTCAGCTCACCGCTACCACCCCTGCGCTGACTCGGGAGGGCGAAGACGAACACGAACACACTCCAAAGCGCGTGCTGTCAGCCGACCGCTTTTTTCACACTGCGGACTCACCATGCAGCTACCCAAGAGCTACAGCATTGGAGGACAACGCAGCTCTCAGGCAGCTTACAGGCAAGCCCGCAGGCGCCCGGCCAGACTACAGGGGTCGCTGGTGCGCGGTGAGCCAAGGACACCCTGGTTGACCTAACCCTCCCTCCCCCAGGCAGCGCTCGGCCAATTGAGCGCTGCCCCCTGGAAGCTCCCGTCCACGGTCGGCAAAGGAATAGCCTGGACTCGAACTCACGACGTCCAGACTATAGAGCGCATCCTGCACTCCACGTGGAGCACCTTTACTGGTTGCACCACTCGGAAGCGTCTAAAAATTGCAAATATATTAAACAATTACTTTTCACAAGTTTTTGCGAAAGAGGATACGGACAACATGCCCCACGTCAAAGGTTTGGTCATATGGTTGGAAGGCACTTGTACTGTATATGCAATATTTCACCGTTCACTGAAAAACAGAAATTTAGACATCCTTTGACAGTGTTAATATTTGAGGACTAGTATGAACATGCTAATTCTCTCTTTCGTCAAAGGTATCGATTGTATATCTTATTTACTGATTGTATTGTGTTACTGTGTGAATAATGGAGTCTATAGCAAATTGACAGTTTTCCCAGGACTCTCATGTAAACAAGATGAAGCATCTCTAAAAGTTAAGCTGGTAAAACATGGTGAATGCCTACAGTACAGTATCTGTCTTACAGTATACTTTTGATGTTGAAGCTGAAAACAAATTAAGGTTGGGTTTGTTTCTCATTGAAACATACTTGAAATATCTAAATATGGTTGTGCATACGCTGTTATCCTAGACACGTCTATTCTGTACAGTTAGCTATTAGTCTCCTGGTATAATGTTGCTTCGGTTTCAGTAGTCCAGCTTATGAATTTAAATGTAAACAGTATGGGTTCTAGGCCACACTGAATACATAGTCTAGTGACATAGGTGTCAAGTCCCATAAATTAGGAATACAAATAAGCTATTTGGCTAGAGCTTGTTTATTTTTTGACAGGCTGTTACAGAAAGTAAACCCTCAACCTTTGACCTCTAATTTCAGTACCTGTCTGCTGTTTCAGGTCTGAATCAGGCTTTTGAAATCCCAAATCAGTTACCCCCAAACCTCTGAAGGTTAGAATACAAATGGCAATAGTGGGTGCGATAATGACAATTTAAAATAAAACTCCAATACAGCTAAATCAAATGCAGTCAAACTCACTTTAAAATCACTTCAAAGGGAGAGGGTGACAATAGCAGAGTTGCATTTTTTTTGTATGAAGACATTTTTATGTGTTTTTAAGTTATATTTTGGACTGTTTTTTAGGAGGCTTTGTGACTGACTCAGGTGATCAGTGAGGTTTACAATGTTCATTAATAACATGTATTTGCACGCCCAATCTTTGGCTTGCTCCTGATACTCCTGTATCTTGGCGTCCTCTTGAGGAAGACATAATCTCCCCTTATAGACTCCAAGATTTAATCTATGCCAATGTCCCCCTCAGACAGTGTAAATTGCGCTTTGGCCCTATAATTTCTCATTTAATTGCTAAGTGGCGTCTGGTAGAGAGACTTACATATTCCCAAACTCAATGGCATTCCCATTCACCTATCTTCCATAACTACAAACTCCTCACAGGCAATTTTCCTTTCTCTTTTTCACATTGGAGTAATAATGGTATACATAATTTTGCGGATATTTTTAATGACAATGGTCTGCGTTCCATGATTTGCAACTTCATTATAACTTGCCAGGATCTTCTTTCTTTTTCTATGTATGTCTCCGTTCTGCAATGCGTGCCTATGGTGTTCCCTGGGGAGAACAGCTGCCTATGCATCCACTTCACAATTTATTAGATAAACAGGGCAAAACAAAAGGGTTGGCTTCAGCCATTTACATCTCTCTTTTAAAGACCTCTTATAAACCTCTAGCACTTTTTACTATATGGAATAGGGATCTGAATTTTGGAGATGACGAGATTTGCTGGAACACTCTCTGGGACAACATAAATCTGGCTTCCAGGAACCCTAATCATCAAATGATTCATTTCAATTTTTTTCACAGGGTATATTTAACCCCTCGCAGACGTTTTCAAATGTGACTTACCCCCAGCCCTTTGTGCATGCTCTGCCTCCAGGGTGCTATGGGTACTTTTTTACATATGTTTTGGGAGTGTCCAGATGTGGCTCACTTTTGGGCCCGAGTATCCTCATCCTTATCCACTATTCTTAACACGAATATTCCATGTTCTCCTCGGGTCCTTCTCCTGAATGATCACTGTACTCTCGATCTCTCACGGCAGCAGAAGAGGATATGGTTGGCTGGCCTCACAGCAGCTAAAAAGTTACTGGCGCTCCGCTGGGAGCCGCCCCACTCCCTCCCTTGGCAACATTGGCTCCTCACTTTCCTTGACATTATCCATATGGAACTGTCTACTGCTCGAATCCATGGTGCCAGGTGGGGGGGACTGTGGAGGCATGGAGTGCAGCTGCGACCATTGTCAGGTCATTATTATAAGATCCAGTGGGATGAAATCCATAGAGGAAAGGGGGCACCAACGGGGGGGGGGGGGGGGCGGTTTGTGTTTGGGTTTTTATATTATGTTGTGTTATGTATTGTTCCATGTTGTTCTTTTCTCTTTAAATAAATAAAAAAAAACATTTGTTAAAAAAAAAATAACATGTATTTGCAATCGGTACAGTCTACTATACTGTACATATAAAACACATTGCAGTTTTTAAATGACAAAGAACAATAAAATATACACATTGCAGTGTTCAGCATGCTGCATTGTGCTATAGTCTGGCTGGAAGATTTCAACATGGTTTTAACAAGCTGAATTCTGTTCAGTGTTATATTAAATAAGGACAGGAGAGTGCGGACCTTGAACTCAGGCAAAACTTAGTGAAACCCCTAAGGTTCAAGCAATTTAATGGATTTTGTGACATAGTGCAATCTATTAGACAGTGGGTGGTACAAATTAGCATGCAAACTACATTATGCTTGTTCTTCTGTGATTGTGGTAAGCACCCATTTAGGAGTAAGCTATCAGTGAGTCTTTGGGACAGTTATCGATGCAGTCAGTAAATGCACTCAACTTCTATATGATTCTCCAGAAGCACGTAGTAATTAGTCCACATAGGCTGGTGATGATTGCTTAGCTCATATTTGTATTTAATAATTGACTTAAAAAAAAAAAAAAAACTTCATCGATAAAAAATATGAATTTATAAGGATATTTCTAAACAATGCACTAATAATAATAACAAAAAAAGTAACTACACAGCACACTGACATGTGAGTTATCTTTGACCTGACTGGAAACGTTTCGTGTGTGTGTGTGTGTGTGTGTGTGTTTCTTTCTCAAATTTAAGAACAAATTGCACTGAAGTTTAAAGCTTCAGTCTGGGTTGCTGTCAGATACATTCAATTCAAGCACACATCAAAGCCTGTTCTTTTTCAGTAATGCATTTGCTGAAGCTGTCAACTTGTGGCTAACTCCATTTTGCTGAATCAAGTAAATAGTGCAGAGATGCTTAGTGAAAAGTGATAAAGTGTCAACCCATTTAACAAATGTGTGGAAGACCTATGACAAATTAACTGATACGGTCAAAGAGGTGCCAATCAGTCATAGTGCTGAAAGGAACCGTGTGTTAACAATAATAGCAAATTATTCATATTGGGCTGGAATGGACACTCATGATGGAAAAGTTCTTGAAGGTTAGAAAAAGCCATAGGTGAGAATCCAAGAAATATTGAATAGAGGGGGCTTGCACGTATGTTACACATTGTAAACCTGGTCTTGGTTCCTTTTTGGATTCTATTGTTTGTAATATAAATATATTGCCAAACAAAACAAAGGTACTGCCTGCTAATATGAATTTAAATGGTATCAATAACATGTGTACCCACGTAAATTATTATTACAATTATTGTTTACATATAAAATTACATTTATTGTATTTCAGAAGAAAAAAACAAGCATATTTATTATTATTCAACTGTCTAATCAAACAAATTTGTAAAAGTAATACTGAATATTCTGAAACAGAAAACAGACTACATCAGTGGAATAAAAAGTAATGCTTAAAAACGAAGTCAGCCAAATGACCACTAGATGGAGTAAGTGAGTGCTACTGAAATACTTCATTAGGATTACAGCTGGTAACTACAGCTGTAAATCAGTAAGCAAGCTCATGGTTTTGATTGGTGTCTGAATTATTTGCAACAACCCTTCAACTGAGCCATGCTTTGCATATGTTCAGTGTTTTATAGGTGTAAGTGACCTATAAGTGCACACAAAGATGACCCAATCTAAGCCTAAAGACTCACTACTGCCTCAAATGAATCTGTAATGGGGATTCAGTAACAAATGTGTTTTGTAAAATTAGTGCACATCAAAAACATATTGAGCATGCATCTGAAAAGCCTGGGATGGAAAAGTAAACACCCAATTAATTATTTTATTAAAAGCACACCAATGCTTAATGAATGAGTCCTGCAGTACAGCAGTATATGTCATATGAAGCTGTGTGGTCCAATGGTTAAAGAAACAGGCTTGTAACCAGGCGGTCCCCGGTTCAAATCCCACCTCAGCCACTGACTCATTGTGTGACCTTGAGCAAGTCACTTAACCTCCTTGTGCTCCGTCTTTCGGGTGAGACGTAGCTGTAAGTGACTCTGCAGCTGATGCATAGTTCACACACCCTAGTCTCTGTAAGTCGCCTTGTATAAAGGCGTCTGCTAAATAAACAAATAATAATAAATAATATGAAATAAATTGTGTTTTCAATGTCTATGTATGTATTTGCTAATACCACAATACTTTAAAGGAAAATATGTAAATATCACCCGACTCAGGCTAGGTTTGACCTGCTTTTACACCTGCCTGCGTAATCACAGGCAGGTGTCCTTCATTTCATTAAAACCATGTGCTTCCAACTCTGGCTCTATTTCTAACCCCAAGGCATTCTGGAGAATGTAGTCCTGTTACCTATTTCTCCAGGACTACATTTTCATTGTTTCCTCCCCCTACTTTGCCAGAATATATAACCGATAATAACTGAAAAAACACCTGAATGACCTATTCAGAAAATTCGTTTTTTTTTGTTTGTTTTTTTACAGCTAAACCTAGGTTTCGGCAGTATATTTTGTAATAATGTCAATTATTCACTACTCTTTCTACATAAAGAAAACGTCTTTCAGAAAGTGGGCAGTGTGCAAAGACATTACTGCTGACCATTCAGCATTTTTTGTGGACCTACATGATAGAATGCACTCATTCAGTGACTTGTGACTGGAGTGGACTGAAAAAAAAACATTTTTGTTATTGTTAACGACCAAGAAATTCAGGGCCATTTTAAAGTTAGGTTAACGTTTATATTTACAAAATTAATAATTTGTGTAAAATTGTAAAAATGTATTAAACAGCAACAGTATTACGATTAATAAAATAATAATTATAATAAATAAAAAATACCTAATGTTAAAAGGCTAATAAGTCAATTGGTTAAACTCTCCTGTTAACTTTATCTTCCTTTGCAGTATTGCTTTGCAGTGTGTGTGTTTGCCTTCTAATTGATTGTATAAAGTTATTGTGAGACTGTATTCAATAAGCTTTATTGACAAACCAGGAAGTCAGTTGGGTTGAGCAATTGGAAGCACTGTACAATGTGTGAGCTGCAGTAATACAACTGTAAGATTGGAATATATCTGCATCCAGCTGAATTATTGAAATGTGAGTTATTTCTTTGCCATATCCAAACCCAAACATTACAGTGTGCAGATATGAAATATTTCTCACAATTCTCGGCATCAAAATGCATCCAGAGTTCTCCTGAATCGTAATGTGGACATTGTCACTTCAACATATGTATTAGTAAAACATACATGCAATTTATTATTGAAACTGAAAATGTATGCGTGGATGTGGAACTCTGTTTATTTCTAAACAGACAGCAACAACAGGCAACAGGCAACAGCTCATCAAATGGAAACTCCCACTCTGGCCCTCCAGGCTGCAGGAACCAGCCACTTCTGCAGCCTCTACCAACGCTGACGGTGACATAACATAAATCCAGGAACAACACTCAATAACACACAACACTTTGCACGAAGAACAATCGATATAACAGCAATAACCCATAACAATAACACAATAATTAACAGTCATTTAACAGACAATAGACATGTTCCCCAAAACCCTGCAGTCCCAGCATCCTTTGCGCCTCTATATACAAATTAGCTATTGGCTGCTCGAGCAGCTGCAGCATGCTCATTATACTGCCCCCACCTCAGATCTGAATGTCCCGTCGGCCTACTGCCCTGTGTCCACAACAAAGTCACTGAGTCCTTGGGGCAGGCAACGTGAATGCTGGTGTGCTGAGGTGAAGGCCGTGTCTGTTGGGGGCTGGCTCTGCCTGGGGATCCAGTGTCTGCGGTTCAAGAGGGCCCGTGCTCTCCGCGGTCCCAAGTTCCCCACCAGGCTCAGTATTGTCCAGGACAGGACGGTAGGGGACCAGTCGGTCCTGATGCAAAACAACCACGCACCTCCTGGTCCGGAGCTTTACCCGGTAGGTCCCGAACATGAGCGCCGGTGGCGTGCACCCTGTTGACTCATGTCCAGTAGGCCATTAGGACCAGGGGTAGGTGTTGGTCCCAGTAACGCTAGTGTCGGGAAGTCCAAATGGTGAGCTGCGTGGCGAGGGTCCGGTTGAATAACACCGCTCTACCCACAAAGTGACGGCTTGGTGGAGCGGTGTTGTCCTGGTTTTCCGTATACCCAGCCGTCGACAGACCTCCCCAAACACCTGCACCTCAAAGTTGCGCCCCTAGTCACTGTGTAGCTCCTCAGGCACCCCAATCCAGCTGAACATGCCATCCAGGATTACCTCTGCACAGGTGGTGGTGCTCTGGTCCGGCACCATGTACGACTCTGGCCACTTCGTAAGGTAGTCCATGGCGGCAAGGACGAACCTGTTGCCCTGCTCTGACCGAGAGAAGGGGCCAATGATGTCCATGCCAATGTGCTCCAGGGGGGGTCCCCCATCTTGTACCGTTGGAGCGGAGCATGGGAGCGGCTCAGCTGGCCTTTCTTGGCGGTGCAGTGGTCAGAGCCTGCCCAAGGTCTTGGTGACGCCGAAGTGCCCTGTCCCTGGCCCACCATGCACGGCTCTCAAAACGTGCTCCCTGAGTCTGTCCGTGTGTGGTACAGCACCCTTGTAGCCACCAGTGCTTTCAACCCCGGGGAGAGGGCTGTGACCTCGTCCCTTGCTGGTCATTCCCCTGCCATTAACCAGAGGACTGAGCTTGGCATCCAGACTCTGCTGCCTCTGGAGCTCGCCCTCGGGCAACTCTAACGGTGGTTCCACGGGACTGGCATCCACATACAGTGCCTTGCGAAAGTATTCGGCCCCCTTGAACTTTGCGACCTTTTGCCACATTTCAGGCTTCAAACATAAAGATATGAAACTGTAATTTTTTGTGAAGAATCAACAACAAGTGGGACACAATCATGAAGTGGAATGGAATTTATTGGATATTTCAAACTTTTTTAACAAATAAAAAACTGAAAAATTGGGCGTGCAAAATTATTCAGCCCCTTTACTTTCAGTGCAGCAAACTCTCTCCAGAAGTTCAGTGAGGATCTCTGAATGATCCAATGTTGACCTAAATGACTAATGATGATAAATAGAATCCACCTGTGTGTAATCAAGTCTCCGTATAAATGCACCTGCACTGTGATAGTCTCAGAGGTCCGTTTAAAGCGCAGAGAGCATCATGAAGAACAAGGAACACACCAGGCAGGTCCGAGATACTGTTGTGGAGAAGTTTAAAGCCGGATTTAGATACAAAAAGATTTCCCAAGCTTTAAACATCCCAAGGAGCACTGTGCAAGCGATAATATTGAAATGGAAGGAGTATCAGACCACTGCAAATCTACCAAGACCTGGCCGTCCCTCTAAACTTTCAGCTCATACAAGGAGAAGACTGATCAGAGATGCAGCCAAGAGGCCCATGATCACTCTGGATGAACTGCAGAGATCTACAGCTGAGGTGGGAGACTCTGTCCATAGGACAACAATCAGTCGTATACTGCACAAATCTGGCCTTTATGGAAGAGTGGCAAGAAGAAAGCCATTTCTTAAAGATATCCATAAAAAGTGTCGTTTACAGTTTGCCACAAGCCACCTGGGAGACACACCAAACATGTGTAAGAAGGTGCTCTGGTCAGATGAAACCAAAATCGAACTTTTTGGCAACAATGCAAAACGTTATGTTTGGCGTAAAAGCAACACAGCTCATCACCCTGAACACACCATCCCCACTGTCAAACATGGTGGTGGCAGCATCATGGTTTGGGCCTGCTTTTCTTCAGCAGGGACAGGGAAGATGGTTAAAATTGATGGGAAGATGGATGGAGCCAAATACAGGACCATTCTGGAAGAAAACCTGATGGAGTCTGCAAAAGACCTGAGACTGGGACGGAGATTTGTCTTCCAACAAGACAATGATCCAAAACATAAAGCAAAATCTACAATGGAATGGTTCACAAATAAACATATCCAGGTGTTAGAATGGCCAAGTCAAAGTCCAGACCTGAATCCAATCGAGAATCTGTGGAAAGAACTGAAAACTGCTGTTCACAAATGCTCTCCATCCAACCTCACTGAGCTCGAGCTGTTTTGCAAGGAGGAATGGGCAAAAATTTCAGTCTCTCGATGTGCAAAACTGATAGAGACATACCCCAAGCGACTTACAGCTGTAATCGCAGCAAAAGGTGGCGCTACAAAGTATTAACTTAAGGGGGCTGAATAATTTTGCACGGCCAATTTTTCAGTTTTTTATTTGTTAAAAAAGTTTGAAATATCCAATAAATTTCGTTCCACTTCATGATTGTGTCCCACTTGTTGTTGATTCTTCACAAAAAATTACAGTTTCATATCTTTATGTTTGAAGCCTGAAATGTGGCAAAAGGTCGCAAAGTTCAAGGGGGCCGAATAATTTCGCAAGGCACTGTAGTTATGCTTACACTGATACATGCTTACAACCTTGAGTTAAGTTTGATACATTTCACCTGCTTAAACCAGTGAACATAAACTGCTAAATAAGCACCACATTCCTGTGAATGTCAAAAGTAGAAATATGTAGCAACGTTTTAAATAACATGTTTACACAGATAATCACGAATAAACTTTCATCTTGGCAAATTTATCAACACCAGCCTGTATTTGTAAGTCTAATGTTTTTGCTTGTCAGATTAGCTCGCAATAACCAAAAGATCGCGCAATTGCTCATCCCCAGTAGCTGTACGCATGTATGTTTTGAATCTTTTCATGCATGAAAAGAACCTTTCATTTGCTGAACTAACATCTGCATATGGCGAAAATCTGTTAGAAAAAGAAATCCATTGATTGAAAAGAAATCCATAATATTGCCTAATCATTTCTTTACATATAAATTCATATTTAGGCAATGTAACATTTGAAAACAGTAATTACAACAGTACATTTGAACCAGAGTGTATTCTGATTCAAGCATTCAAAATTCTAAAAGGTACTGACAATGTCAACCCAAGGGACTTTTTCAACCTGAAAAAAGAAACAAGGACCAGGGGTCACAAATGGAGACTAGATAAAGGGGCATTCGGAACAGAAAATAGGAGGCACTTTTTTACACAGAGAATTGTGGGAGCCTGGAACCAACTCCCCAATAATGTTGTTGAAGCGGACACCCTGGGATCCTTCAAGAAGCTGCTGGATGAGATTCTGGAATCAATAAGCTACTAACAACCAAACGAGCAAGATGGGCCGAATGGCCTCCTCTCGTTTGTAAACTTTCTTATGTTCTTAATGTAATGTACCACCTTAATTTAAATATAATTTTCCGATCCACTGTGAAAAATACATTATAGAGGAACTATGCATGCCCGTACCAAACCTGAAAACGGACAGCAGAGCCCTACACATGAGCCTAAACTGCTCCTCCTGTCCTATAGCATATAGCAAATATCTAATTTATGTTCACATATTTATATGTTGTTTAATTATTCCTCAATCCTAAAATTCTAGGTTCTGCAAAACATTTGCCATAGCTGTAAGCGTAACTCACTAATTTAAAAACAAAATGCAAAAAAAGAAACAGATACATTAAAACTAATTCTCATTATAAAGTAGTAATTGGACAGTGCCATTGTGGTTGTATTTTTTATAACAAGTTGAAAACAGGGAGGGAGCGGTCTGTTTGAATAGTGGCGTCAGGTGCAGCAAACGTGAAGACACAATTGTGTGACATACATCTACGAATCAGGCATGGGGAAAACTCCAGCCTGTTTTGAGAAGGCAGCCAATCGACGTTTAGGATTTGTTGGGGGTGGGGCTGATCTTGCGGATGGAAATGACCAGAAACGAGTTTTGTTCTACACAGCGCATAGCACAGGGGATCGTAATGGATATAGCAGTGCTGGATGACCAAGTGGATAATGAATTATTGCAGAGATTTTAAGCAATGCTGATAAACTAAGATGTAACCCATTTCATTTTAACAGGGTTAAGTAAGGTACGTTTAAACTAGTGCTAGATGTAACCATTGTATGTTATTTACACTGCAATTGGAGTCAGAAACTGCAAAGAGGATGTTTGCATGCGTAGTTTTGGTTTTCCACAGTATACAGTAAAAGTACAATCATGAAAAATGTTATGCCACTTTTTTACGTCAGTGGGTTTCCTTTTTTTTTCTTCAGTACAGTAACGTCTTGTCTGTATTCCATAAAATGACAATTTGACGTTGTGTATATACTGTAAGTAACCTACTGCTTTAACGATTTGACAAATGTTTTGAGAGCCATGCTTCTGTTCCTTTTGGTTGATACTGTAACATTTCAATTTATATGAAATAAATTATAAACTAAAGCTTTACATTCACAATGCCATGTTTTGGTATGTTCAAAGTTACTGTATGCTTACGAAAACCTTCAGTAATAAATCAAATGTACGTAAATTAATTTATTAAGTTCAGGTTGAATGAAAAGTTATTTTCAATGTTTAGGTGGGCAAGGAGGATTTCTAGTCCTTTGCGATGCTTTTAGGTGTTGAGACATGTAACGTAATTAGCATTTTTTTTTAAAAAAACCGTGGGTAGTTGGCTGGCTGTGACCATTTAAAAAAAAAAAAAAAAAAAAAGGCGTCATACATTACAGTATGTCTTATGCGTATCGTGCTGCTGCACAGTCTATAATATGTGTATGCGACTTGTGTCACTGGGAATTTTAGTAGTATGTCTTGCAAGTACGGTATTAAGAGCAAATGTACAAGTACATGTATTTTACATACACCTGTATTACATTTTAAAGTATGTATTTACAAGCCCTAAAGTACTATTTAATTACTGATTTAATTACAAAGTTACTGAGTTTATTACACTTTGATGCTTATAAAGCTAATGTTTATGTTTTGATTTTCTTCTCATTGTGCCTGGATAGGTATTGACGTTTCTACCCACTGAAGATTATTGAGAATTATTGAACACACAGAAGAGAGTGTGAAGTTGCTTTTTCTGTTTTAAACCACTCATATTTAAACTGAATCTCCAAGATGGGGAATGGATTATCAGAACAGAGTCCCATTTTGTCAAGTTTTCCGTCTTTTCAGGCTTTCCATATTGCTATTCTGGGCTTGGACTGTGCAGGGAAAACCACAGTTTTGTATCGACTACAGTTCAATGAATTTGTTAACACTGTCCCGACGAAAGGATTTAACAGTGAGAAGATCAAAGTAACTCTGGGAAGTTCCAGAACAGTGACTTTCCACTTCTGGGATGTGGGCGGCCAGGAGAAGTTAAGACCTCTGTGGAAATCATACACAAGATGCACGGATGGCATCATTTTTGTAGTAGACTCTGTGGATGCAGAAAGGATGGAAGAGGTCAAAACAGAATTGCATAAAATAACAAAGATATCTGAAAACCAAGGCGTGCCCATTCTGCTAATCGCAAACAAACAGGACCTAAGGAATTCATTAACTCTTTTAGAGATTGAAAAAATGTTAGCACTACATGAACTAAGTTCCTCCACCCCTTGGCACCTGCAACCCACATGTGCAATCATAGGGGATGGACTCAGAGAAGGACTGGAGAAACTTTATGAAATGATTGTAAAACGGAGAAAGATGTTAAGGCAGCAGAAAAAGAAGAGATGAACTGCAGTTTGCAAGTGAAGCTGTATTTCTGATGTTGTTATTTGCCATGAGTGGATCGAGGGTCACTGTTTTAGTCAGTTGACTGATGTCATGCCTGCAGTAAGTGGTTACAGCTGAAGCTCAGTTAATGCTGTGCAAGCTGTATCGATGCATGAAAGCTGTCCAGAAACTGCTAGTTCTACTCATTGTTATCATTAGATCATAGAACAAATACTAAATGTACCTGTTCAGTGTTTCATTAGATGGAAAGAATGTTATTCGCAGATAAGGCCAAAGTGACAAAGTAAAAGGTGAAGGTATAGTGGTCCCATTTTATGAGGACAAAAGGCTTGACACTTTTTTTAGTGTTGATTCTTTTTCAAATTAATATGCCTTTTGACTTATTTCTCAGTGAGCACAATGCTGGTATCTACCAAAAGCCCTCTATATTGATTATTAAAAAGACTTGCTGCTACCCATTGATCATTAGATAATTTGAATAGATACTATATTGACACATTCACGTGTCTGTTGTGAGATTTTCTTGGAATTGTATGAATCCATAAAGGCTTGCATGAGAATCGTATTTTTCTGAAGTCAAAAGTATGGGCTAAATCTGAAGGGATAAAAAAGCAGCAGACATTTTTTTGATGTTGCTGTTTTATTTTAAAAAAGGTCAATATTCCTAACTGCAAATAGAAAGCATACATTCTCCTGATTACTGGGTATAGTGTAATAAGAACATGTAACAGATTGGTCTTTTGCAATACAAAGTTGTACTAAACTTGACTTTTGGCCACTGTGAAAGCTAGAATGGTTCCATGCTGTATCCTTTTCTTATTGAGCTGATCAATAAAAGGGGGTGTAAGTCTTAACCAATGAACATGTCAATGTAAAGAAAGGAAAATAAGAAAAAAATCTGTTTTTATGTATTTCTTTTTTTAAAAAGCAAAACAAAAGTATAGCTACTTGGTTTTTGCTTGCACAAATCTATTTGTATTGAGCTGCCTGACGTTCAAACATGAAAATTGTGCCTAATTAGGTTTTATTGTAGGTAATGTGCTGTACTTGCTTAGTCCTTTTCCGTTTATGCTTTCACCCTCTGTGTTTCCACTTGCTTCCTTGAGAAATGGATTAGGACTGGTATTGTACTCTCAGTCTCAAGATTGTGTATTTGTACATCTGTACCAATTCAAAACAGCTGTATTGTAAATATGCTTCCACATAGGGATGGTAATTTAGAATTGTTTCCTGTTCGAATACACAGGGGCCAACATTTTCGTGTATTCGAATACCCGAAATAAAGAATAAAAGGCAAATACATATGTGTACTACAGCAGACATCGTAAAACGTGTAAGCCTCTAAAGTTTAAGTTCACTCTTCGGAGGAGCTGGCCGGGTTCACGAAGTGTACAAACAATGTCCAAGATGAGATTTCTTTCCAAAGTTACTTGGTTTATTCAATAGCCTGTAAATAATAATAATATGAAAAAGTGAACATACCTGGTTGTACTTTATGGTCAGTGCAAATGTTGACGTTACTCAGAAAGTCAACAGTAGATGTTTTACATTATACTGCAGTCCACAGAGTTAAAAATAAATAAATAAAAAATACTCCACGCTGTTTTCTCAGGCATTGTGGTGTTCTGCTTAGTATTTAGTATGTATTTATATTCAACATATAGCTAAATTAGCATTCTAATTTAAATGTTACTGAAGTTAGGCTTCCTTTTTAGTACTTGCTACATCCATTTGTTTACAAATTTAAAGTTAGCTGGGGCCGTGCTCCCGGAAGTTGTATCATGACTGCCTAGCAACAGCGGCTGTGTGCTGTCATTACAGGGGAAGACAAGCAGGGGATCTGTTAACATTAGCTGAAAACAAGGCAACAGAATTGGCAACAATTTCAAACAGAATGTGTTTACTGTAGAATTTTGCTGTTACAAGCATTGCATGATTAATTAGCCCTTACGTATAATATGCCTCATTCACATGAACGCACAGGGTTTGACACTGATTTTGAACACTTGTCAAGCATCAGATGTGTTTGCTTCTACTAGTAGCTAACATAAGTCTTTTTTTGTGTACTTGAATATGTAATATGCTATTCGAATATTTTTTTATTTTCATGTAATCATGTATGCGACTACACTGACCCATCCCTACTTCCACATTCTACAAAGATATTTAAAATGCACTTTAGTTGTCTGTTTTCTGCATCTAGTAACATCATTTTTATGGAGTCTGATAATTTGTATTTAAAGAGCGTGAAGTAGCTTCTAAAGGAGCTTACATAAATTAGTTACATGTTGTTACCATCTGCACTAGTTGCATTGAAGTCACTGAATGGGTAATGTTTATATTTATATCAATTAGAAAAAATGTTAGATCTTAATAAACAACTATACAAATGAACTCAAAGATATGTCTGTTTTCGTTTGATTATTTCAGCTGTGACTTGTGCTGTTCTTCAGTGTTGAATTACTAGGGCAAATGTACACGTGTTGCGTAGCAATTTACACTTGGCAAGTAAATACAGTCATGTGCCTTGCTACGTAATATGTGTTTCAGAGGCTGACCTCTATTACACTTTTCCAATCTATTGTTCACACACATGCCATTTTTATATTATTTCCTGTAATGTTACAAAAATGTAACTATATGGGAAGTAGCTATATTTATTTTTTGAAAACTTTTACATAGTTTCAAAATATATAATGTTGGCACACTGAACTGAGTTCTTTGCATCCCTTGGCACCCGCAACACACACATGCAATCATAGGGGATTGATAAACTGTATAATACTACTGTTTTACCCAATTCTCTCATAATCTTTCTTAGACACTTCTTAAATGTCTACGAAATTTCGTTAAGTAAAGGTTTATTTTTACTATGAAGTATTACTATCCATTTTAGCAATTTTTAGTAGCAAGTATTCTTATGTACTGTAAAACATGAAAATGGATACAGTGGGAAAGGCTGTTAGTCTTCATTTCCACATGGGGTTGGCAGTGGGTGGCTTACTTGTAGGTGTTAACTGACTTGAAAGGTAGTCATAGTGCACATTAGATATTGGTGTCGGGCCTTACTGACAAACATCGAAACCCTTTAGATTGTCTTTATTCAGTTGAATGTGTATTCAACTGACACCCAGCAGGGTTAGGACAAGAGGCATATGCATATGGATGTACTGTCTGACAGCCTTTTTACAGGTTAGGATGGATTGCCCATCAATAGACATTGTGCAGAAGGAGGTTCAGAAACTGGTGGTTTGCATTGAATTGAGTGATACTTGTACTGTATGGTATTGTAGACTTTTCCTTTGAATAGTGCCAAATAATTAGGATGCAAGTTTTTTTTTTTGGTGGGTAAAGATTCCGTCGCTTTCTTTTTTAAAAAAAAATAATATATATTCTATTGCAAGCTTTAAAAGCTGGTGGTGTGAAAGGCTTCCTCTATTTCTGAAGATATCTACCTATCCAAGTGGGAGAACTTGTCAGATATTTACAAACCCATTTTTGAGAGGATTAATGAACAGTGGTCTGTTCTATTCTGATCAGTTGCTGTCGATCTGTTGTACTCCAGCCAGTGTTGGGGTATCTCGCTACTGTAATAATATTACTTTTGTCGATAGTATTTTTAATGGAAGCAATAACATGACACTTTCTGCAAAAAGAAGCGAGTTAGTCTCATTGCCTTTTCTCTGTTGCACACTTACATTAACAGTCTTCATTTTGTAACCCTGACGCGCCAGACGAGCCCTACATGTCAATTTTGATGATACACTTCAAAAACATCATACAGGAAACGCGTCTACCACCACATATTTTGAAGTTTAATAGGGCAGGATCGAGAGGAGTCTCGTACTTGACTGTACCTACCACTTTTATTTATTTATTTATGTATGTATGTGTTCCTTTTTGACTCTAGGAATAACCAGCAGGCAAGCATCCAGTGATTTCAGAGTGCAGTTTGGAAGATACGGGGTCAGTAACTCCTGCAAATAACTCGGTGCTAATCCATTCAGGCACCTTGTAAGTTAACAGCAAACTCTTAAAATCAATTCTATACTGCCCAGGGAACCAGTGTAAAGAGGCCAAAACAGGGGTAATATGCTCACTTTTCCTGGTTTTAGTCAGAATTCTAGCGGCAGTATTCTGAACAAGCTGCAAGAGGGATACCACAAGTTTTGGGTCACCGGAAAAAAGTGCATTACAATAATCAATTCTAGATGAAGCAAAGGTATGCATTAGTCTCTCGGCATCAGATAAGGAAATAATTGGTCTAAGTTTGGCGCTATTTCTCAAATGGTAAAAAGATACTTTAGTAACTTCCCTAATGAGGATAGGTGGTTAATTCAGCTTGGCTGTTCTGGTAACACACTGACCCTCATTCAAGTACAGTAATATTGACCTAAATTATCATACCCGACCAGTTTACCTATCTATATTATTATTATTATTATTATTATTATTATTATTGTTATTATTACGTTTATATGAAACAAAACCAGATATACAAATATACAGTAAATTAGTAAGCATTAGATACTAAATCATTTATTTAATTTACCTTCTGTTATCTGTTTATGGTTGGTATCAAACATATTTTCTAGCATATACTCCAGAAAGGTGTACCAGATGCAAGGGCAAATTTAACTTTAAAAAATTCAATTGAATAGTTTCTTTAATTCCTGCTTTTTATTTTACTGTCATGCCCTCAGCCAGGTTACATCCTTGTGGACGAGTCTGCAGCTCCAGTCAAGATGCATTATATCATCATACTGTATGGCTTTGTAAAAAACATTTTGATGCATCTATTGTATGACCACTAAAACATGGCAATGTAATGCTTCACAGTGCCATATATAAAACAATGGGATTATTTATTTATTATTTATTTTTTTGATAATGCTAACTATTCATGAAATGTGATCTTCTTACCTTCTAGTCTACCCTATTTTCCGAGATACGTCTTTACCAGAATTACATGTTGGACTTTTTTAAATTGTACTTAATAAATTCTAGAAAATTAAATCTATAGATTAAATGATGGACTATCCTGTAGATGGGATCAGTCATACCATGCAGGGCATGTACAACAGGCACTGTAGCAACCCAAATTCAATGAATGTTGGATTAAAACCTGCAGGAAAGTAGGGCAAATGCTTTTTTACTGAGACTCCAGAAAGATACCAGATTGTAGTTCCCTAGAATCTGGTAATGAAGCCTCATACACAGGATGTAGCTGCAAAGAGATGATAATGTGAAGTAATGAGCAGGGCCTTCAAAAAACCCTGGCTGGCTTAGTAGTGCACAGAATATATATATATATATATATATATATATATATATATATATACAGTGCCTTGCGAAAGTATTCAGCCCCCTTGAACTTTGCGACCTTTTGCCACATTTCAGGCTTCAAACATAAAGATATGAAACTGTAATTTTTTGTGAAGAATCAACAACAAGTGGGACACAATCATGAAGTGGAACGAAATTTATTGGATATTTCAAACTTTTTTAACAAATAAAAAACTGAAAAATTGGGCGTGCAAAATTATTCAGCCCCCTTAAGTTAATACTTTGTAGCGCCACCTTTTGCTGCGATTACAGCTGTAAGTCGCTTGGGGTATGTCTCTAGCAGTTTTGCACATCGAGAGACTGAAATTTTTGCCCATTCCTCCTTGCAAAACAGCTCGAGCTCAGTGAGGTTGGATGGAGAGCATTTGTGAACAGCAGTTTTCAGTTCTTTCCACAGATTCTCGATTGGATTCAGGTCTGGACTTTGACTTGGCCATTCTAACACCTGGATATGTTTATTTGTGAACCATTCCATTGTAGATTTTGCTTTATGTTTTGGATCATTGTCTTGTTGGAAGACAAATCTCCGTCCCAGTCTCAGGTCTTTTGCAGACTCCATCAGGTTTTCTTCCAGAATGGTCCTGTATTTGGCTCCATCCATCTTCCCATCAATTTTAACCATCTTCCCTGTCCCTGCTGAAGAAAAGCAGGCCCAAACCATGATGCTGCCACCACCATGTTTGACAGTGGGGATGGTGTGTTCAGGGCGATGAGCTGTGTTGCTTTTACGCCAAACATAACGTTTTGCATTGTTGCCAAAAAGTTCGATTTTGGTTTCATCTGACCAGAGCACCTTCTTCCACATGTTTGGTGTGTCTCCCAGGTGGCTTGTGGCAAACTGTAAACGGCACTTTTTATGGATATCTTTAAGAAATGGCTTTCTTCTTGCCACTCTTCCATAAAGGCCAGATTTGTGCAGTATACGACTGATTGTTGTCCTATGGACAGAGTCTCCCACCTCAGCTGTAGATCTCTGCAGTTCATCCAGAGTGATCATGGGCCTCTTGGCTGCATCTCTGATCAGTCTTCTCCTTGTATGAGCTGAAAGTTTAGAGGGACGGCCAGGTCTTGGTAGATTTGCAGTGGTCTGATACTCCTTCCATTTCAATATTATCGCTTGCACATTGCTCCTTGGGATGTTTAAAGCTTGGGAAATCTTTTTGTATCCAAATCCGGCTTTAAACTTCTCCACAACAGTATCTCGGACCTGCCTGGTGTGTTCCTTGTTCTTCATGATGCTCTCTGCGCTTTAAACGGACCTCTGAGACTATCACAGTGCAGGTGCATTTATACGGAGACTTGATTACACACAGGTGGATTCTATTTATCATCATTAGTCATTTAGGTCAACATTGGATCATCCAGAGATCCTCACTGAACTTCTGGAGAGAGTTTGCTGCACTGAAAGTAAAGGGGCTGAATAATTTTGCACACCCAATTTTTCAGTTTTTTATTTGTTAAAAAAGTTTGAAATATCCAATAAATTTCGTTCCACTTCATGATTGTGTCCCACTTGTTGTTGATTCTTCACAAAAAATTACAGTTTCATATCTTTATGTTTGAAGCCTGAAATGTGGCAAAAGGTCGCAAAGTTCAAGGGGGCCGAATACTTTCGCAAGGCACTGTATATATATATATATATATATATATAAACGGAAACTAGATAAGGTAATGTATATGAATCCACACCCAAAATACATTTAAATACATTTTTGTTTTAATCAATATTTCATATTACTAAATATGTTATTAGTATTGAAAGTTGTTTAGTTCCTGTATAATGTTAATACAGATTTGAAATGTATTATTATTATTATTATTATTATTATTATTATTATTATTATTATTATTATTATTATTTAGCAGACACCATTATCCAGGGCAACTTACAGTTGTTACAAAGTATCACATTACAAAATATAAAAATACAAAATAAGAACATAAGAACATAAGAAAGTTTACAAACAAGAGGAGGTCATTCAGCCCATCTTGCTCGTTTGGTTGTAAGTAGCTTATTATTATTTATTTCTTATTTCTTAGCAGAAATAAGAAATAAATGCAATTATTGATCCCAGAATCTCATCAAGCAGCTTCTTGAAGGATCCCAGGGTGTCAGCTTCAACAACATTACCGGGGAATTGGTTCCAGACCCTCACAATTCTCTGTGTAAAAAAGTGCCTTCTATTTTCTATTCTGAATGTCCCTTTATGTAATCTCCACTTGTGACCCCTGGTCCTTGTTTCTTTTTTCAGGTCGAAAAGGTCCCTTGGGTCGACATTGTCAATACCTTTTAGAATTTTGAATGCTTGAATCAGATCGCCGCATAGTCTTCTTCGTTCAGGACTGAATAGATTGAATTATTTTTGCCTTTCTGCATATGACATGCCTTTTAAACCTGGAATAATTCTGGTCGCTCTTCTTTGCAAAATATCACATAACAGACAAGAGCAGTTATAAAATACAATAAAAAGCAGTACTTACATGAACAAACAAACCACAGCATCACATGTATTTATTCATACCAGCATTTAAATCTTCTTTTAAGAGTATAAAATAGCCAGCTATATATATACATATGTATACCACCTGCTCTCCTTTCCAGTTACTGTATACGGCCATATTATAGGTGCATGATAAATATATATATATATATATATATATATATATATATATATATATATATATATATATATGTATTTTAAAATAATGGGTTCTAGAATATAACAGGGTTTGTTTGTTTTGTTTTTACTATTTTCCTTGAAGTTTAATTGAAAAGTGTCATAAAAAGTTAAATAACAAAATGTGTATTATTTGTATTGAATTTACCCTTCAGTGTGTTGTTGTACATGTTTCCATTAGTTAGTTTAGGTATAAATCAGTGTTTCTTAATTCCATTAACTTAATTCCAAAAGCTGCCAAAAACATTTCCAGTCCTTCCAGAATTCTAATACCATGGTCCCTGAAAGTCTGGTCCATCCCTGATCTCTTTGGCAGTGCAGATTTCTGGATAGATAAGTAACTTGATTCTACTGCAACACTTTAACTGTATGTAGTTAAGCAGGTTTTTGAAAAGTGGCAAGTATGAACAATAACATTGCTCTATCAGTAAATAAAAGCCCAAAAATAAAAACAAAAAAACAGCCAAACAGACAGTGCCTTTACTGTAATGACATGTATGAGATACAAATCAAGTACATCACTCTCTGTCTTTATCACAGTCCTGATTTGGACTGATTTCCAATGGCTAATCAGCTCAAAGCATACAAGGTACTGCGACAGTGCAGTAGCCTTGTTCCATCCATACCCACTGTATAAGGTTTATAAAATGCACTCCTGAAGCATTAAGAATCATCTCCAAAGCTACTATCTCAATATAAGCTTACTTGGGAATGTTTGTCAACTCTTTTTTTTTACTTCACAATGTATTATATTAGTTGTTTGAAGTTATGAATGAAAGTAAGTTAATAATCTGAAAATACAGCTACAACCAGAGAGGATGACCCCTGAAGTATGTTTATATACACACAACAAGATATTGTACATTGTAATAATAATAATAATAATAATAATAATAATAATAATATTTATTTTTATATAACGCCTTTCATAGTGGACCACCATCACAAAGGGCTTTACAGAGGTAGGTTGTGAACTGTGCATTATATGCAGTCACTTACAATAGGACATTGGTTTAACATATCATCCGCAGGATGGTGATCATGGAGGTTAAGTAACTTGCTCAGGGTCACACAGTGAGAGTCAGTGGCAGAGGTGGGATTTGAACCAGTGACTGTCTGGTTACAAGCCCTGGACTTTAACCACTGCCTCTGTAATTAGATGTAGACAAAGAAAAAAATGCCTATTCATGTCTGCAATATGCTGTCATTGATAAAATAGAATTGTTTACTTCAAATGTTTTTATAAACTGATTGTTCCATTCAGGTGGATTTAGTGCCAAGTTGAATAGTTACAGTATCTATTCGGAACCTCAGTGAACAGTGGACCTTACAGTTTGTCTTTTTATTCTTTATCTCCTTAACCCGATATTAATTTTAGATGTGAACATCAGTTTCGATACAAACGATTTACTTTTGAACAAATCCACTTCAAAGCTTGTGTATGAATCTATTTGAAAACCTGAGAGAGTAGAGACACAATTGTCTTATATAACCCCCATTCACACAGGGCTGCTGATTAAATATTCCCTTTGTAATCACCCCCATCTCCTTAGCTATCTAATGGGTCTGAGAGTGTTGCACATTAGTTTCACAATACAAATGCCAATGGAGGTATTCAGGAACAAGACTGTGCTTTGAATTATAAAACGATTCTTCATTGTTTTGTGATCTTTAAACTAAATTCTTTGAATATAGTTGCCCATTGATCGTTCCAAGTCAAAGGCATGCTAGTGGTATTGTGTTTTTTAAAGTTTCTTTTTGTCAAGAAGGAGAGGTTTAGCCTACCCCATGATGCTAGGGTTAGGTGATTGTTTTTCCTTGAGGCATTAGCCTCTTTTGCAGATTGTTAAAGGTTTCCTATTTCACTTATTTGAAATACCCCCAAACCTCCTACAAATGTTTCCCTTTTTGGCATCCCTCACATTGTGTTGAGAATGATGTGTTGTGTGCAGTGTTTTTTATTGATACAACCCTTTCTATTGTGTCAAGAACAGATGTCATATACTGGTTTCTTAGTTTTTTGTTTGTTTGTTTAACTTTAAATACATATCTTCTTGTTTATTTTTGTAATATATTGTATTTTCATGATATTTTTAGAGTTTAATTCTTGGTATTTATCTTTTTGTTACTATGTCTTTACAACCTTTCAGAAAGTTTTGGACCAGTATTGGGTCCCAATTGGAAGAAAGTGTATAATCGAAAAAAAAAATATATACTGATCCCTATTCTCTTTGAGGCCACATATGGTTGTAATCGCCTAGTAATATATGATACAGCTGCTAATTATCATTCAGATAAAACAATTGTGTGTGTTTTACCAATAGAAGGCTTTTGTCTGCGGTGCACTATGAACTACATGTAACCAGCAGGCAGTTCGGTTTACAAAGAGAGCATCACATGCGGTGCTCAATATCCTAATGTTTTATTATCTCTACATTATGGTACAGTATTGACAAGGCAGAGTATCCCCCCCCCCCCCCCCCCCCCCCAGAATTGCCATATATAATGATTGTCTAAACTATATCTAACAGTATGTGACAGTCACAAGATGTTCTTTAACTACAGCTCATTGGGAATCAGCCTTTGCATGTGACCAAATATTGCAGAATATAACTTGCACTCTTTCCACAAATCATTTTTTATTCATCAAACCTTTTTGTATGTGAAGTGGCGGGTCTGATGATGGAATTAGCTAGGGATTATAACTGATGATGTAATTAGCTAGGATTATGTTGTTGGAGGGGTTTTGAAATCCAAGAACAAGTTCCCTTTCCCACCATTAACTGCTGACTCAATACAGTCATCTTGAAACAAGTGTACCTTCACCATTCCCAAGGTACAAATTGTACAATCCTCACCCTTTACAAATAAACTAGACTTTTATCTGTGTTTCCCATTACTAAAAGACCAGTATACTTTTTCCTCTTGTTCGTTACATACATTTACAGTTCAGGATTGCTGATGATGTAATGCAAGCAAATAGGAATTCAGGCCGACAAGATTTACAGACACTGGCAGTAACACCTATCTAGCTCAGGCAAGATCGGTCAGTCCTTTTAAAAGACTTAATTAATTATTAAAGAATATGTTATGTCTCTTTTAATGATAAAATAATCTTTCCATTTGTTTTGCTCTTTAGTTTGTGAATGAGCATCTTTCAATTTGAACATTTTGAAGTGGTTTTCATATACCCCCAACATGTCTATAGATAACTTGGGGTGTAGCATGACAAAATTGAAACCAGTGACAGAGTTCTCTGTTCCCTTTTCGCTGAAATAGGATGGGTGGGACTACATGGTGTGTCTGTAGAGGAAGGGGCTGCTAGATATATATTTTTTTAACCACACCTCAGATTTCCTGAGAAAAAAAAGAACTTGCTCAAAGCTGATTAAGGAACGGCTATGTTATCAATGAAACACAGTTCATTACATCTGAGAGGTGTCTTGGACTAGATAACTCACAATTTCATTTTCATTAGATAACCTATCCATATTTCATATATTACCAAATTATGGTCAAAGCTAACTATTGGCAATATTTGAATACAAAAAGACACCTTTGCACTTATCTTATAGTACCAACACTGTAAATGTCACAATAGAGACTGGATGTTATAGTTCTGACAGCACAGTATATATAGAAAATCAATGAGATTTTATGCTATGGCATTGATGGTATTTAGTGGTATGGCACCAATGGTATTTACCAATGATTTGTTACTTTTTCAAAGGGATTCCCAATATTTAAAGAATCCCTTTTTACACTTACTTAGACGTTTGTTTTTTTTACAAATCCTGTATCAATTTGTTTGTTTTGTATAACAGTATTTCCTAAATAAAATTCACGCAGCAATAGCTGTTTCTTAATTGAGTATACAGTGATTCTTCTTTTTATACAGAACCTACAGATCTGCTAAAAACGAATCTTGGTTAACAAATGCCTAACTAACTCTAATCCTGTTGTAAAGCAGCAAGCAAGAGCTAATTGAAATTGCTTATTGAATTACAACTTCCCGTGCTACTGCTTATTCATGAGGCTTTGGTGTTGCTGACCAGAATCATTGATCACCTCTGTCTAAATAGAACTGTGACAGGTGATGGGTATGAATAATGCCAGACCCTGCATACTGCAGTAACTCTCCCCTTTTCTATTGCCGTGATTATGCAGACATGTGGGGCTGTTGTGTCAACAGCCATTTTCCCTCTTCCAGTCACTCCTAAGGCACACTATTTGCATGTGAATTCCAGTAGTCCCATGGCGAGCGGCACAGAGAGACCTGTTGAAAAAGGTCACTGATGTTTTTCAATAATTGTACAGAGCCACAGCTAAATAATCCTCCCAGTCTGAATACAAATGACCCACACAATTGAAAAGAAGGGCAGATGGGGCCTAATCCAAGTCCACTGCTGTGGGAATATGGAATGACTTTAAGGTAGATCTCTTGTGGTTGGATAGAACAGGGGAGTGTTTTCAAAGCTATGAATACTCTGGGGTATTAAAGCTGTAGTGTCAATTTTACAGTAAAATATACATTTCTGTATGTTTACGTTATTCTATAATTTAGCTTTCTAACCAGGCGGTGCTCTTTACTGTCCTTTTTGTTTAAATTAATCAAAGATTGTTAAAGCTACTTTAATTGATGTAATTATGTGAACCAAATAGGAATGCTCCGGTTATTTCTTGTAGCAGTTTAAGGCATTTTAAGTTTATAGCACTGATATTTCCAACATGGGCTTACAAGACAACAACATTATGAAATATGTGAAATATATATTTTTTAAACTGCAGACATACTGGTATTTGTGCAGGGCTATTTTGAACCTCCATAAAAATGAGAAATGAGTCTCAGGGAGTAATTATCCTAGTTTAACAAAATTGAAATAAATAATTTAAATAAGCAACACAATTAATTATTGTCGTGCTTTGTTTCCAGGTCTCATGGTTTGTTTAATAATAAATAAGCAAACAAAACATTTAAATTCATAATTTATAACTGTACATTTTCAGTCTGATATAAAATAAAAACACCAGTTTTTTTTTGTTTTTAAGGGCCCATTTCAATGCTTAAACCATAAATTAATCCATATAACTGCTTTTTGTCAGAAGTGGAAGGAAGCTGTTGTAACCGGCAAAAATAAAAATGTAGATTTTTAATGATTTAAAGGCTTACATATGCTGAAAGGTTTACAACATGATGTATTGCCTCCTGATGCCCCTCACAGCCTTGGGGATCCCAGATGAGCCTCGATCTCAGGGCTTTTCCCTACCCTTGACCTTGTTCTGCAGGTCCAACACTGGGTAAAGCAGGGTAAACTCATACGTTTAGAAAAGCACTGGTTAATCTTAAAAAAAAAGTGTGTTGTATAGCCCAGTAGAGTATGCTTCTATCTCAGTCTCTGGCTCCTGTCAAGGCACACTCTGAAAGCCCTGAGCATAACCTTGTGCTGAAACAATAGACATACTGATACAATAGTTGGTTCTCTGCCATTCAGCCAGTGCTTGATAATGTTGTGGTCAGTGCATCCTCTTCCCCTATAAAAGCCTGCCTGCTCTTTTCTCAAGGTCCTATCAATTGGAGATTTATTTATTTATGTATTTATTTATTTATTTATTGCATTTATATAGTGCTTTTTATACAAAAGTATCACAAAGTACTGTACAGTACATAGCAGAAAAAAAGAACAAACCACAATACATTTGTATAGCATGTCACACATACAACTGCCACAATCAGACCATTTAAATAACAGATTTAAATAACAGTATACACATAATAATACAAAAGCAGCAATTTTAAAGTTACATTAAAACCCACTAAGATAAGAAAGCTATTTTATAAAAGTGTGTGTTTTAGTCTTGACTTGAAAACTGTAACGGTCCCAGCTTCCCTGACAAATGAAGGCAGAGCATTCCATAATTTAGGAGCTCTGCCTCAATTGTACCTTTTCTTCAGGCGCTGTGACTTGGTTTCCATAATCTTACCTTTCAGCTTCTTTCTCTCTGCAATGACATTCCATGTCGCTAAACACAACCATTCCCTGTGTTCCCTCTGTTTGTGGCCGAGGGTTGAGATGCTGGTCTCATGTTAAGCTTGAATGAGGTTGTTAGCCTCATGCTCAACTCCCAACCTGAAGGACCAGGAGAATGACTTTGGTCTGACCTCTACCCTTCGACCTGTCCAACATGGGTGATCTTACCAGGAGTATTTAATATCCCGGCCAACATAGCATTTATGGTAAAAACATTTAAAATAAAATATCTAGACCCTATTTTAAAAGTTTTTCCAATGTGTTTATTGAAAAAATATATATTATTGCATTCCTTTTAGAAAACATTGGATTTCTTTCAAGTCACCCCACTGTGACAAGGTACCAGTCTCAATGGGGGCAAAGGTCTATACACATTACTTTGGAATGCCATGTGAAATGTTTACACTTTGTTTCATCTATAAATTCTGAAGCTGAAGCTTTACTTCGGGGGTATCAAGGGGGAAAGCTGTGTATACCAACTTGATTTGCAAAGTCTATGACTTGCAGAGTTGACAGCTACTATGTGCCTGCTAGCATTCTCTGGCAGGGATCCAAGAATCATTAATTGAAGCTTCATTGTCAAGGTGATGTCCATTCAGACAGAGTCAGTTTAATTCAATAGATGATTCTGTTTGCATCTTTGAACAAGTCTCAACAGTGCCAGCTGCTAATTGAATGGGATACTTTTAGCTTTGAAAATGTCTTTGCCATATGCAAAATCGTAGCACTCATGCAGCTGCAGGATGTCATTGGTCTCTGCTGTCTTGTGTCTAAAGAAAACACTACATTCACAGACTAATTGTATATCATGGTCTGCATTACTTTGCATTGCCTCTGTTATACAATAGAATAGAACCCCTAATATTCCAAAGAAATGAACATGTGCAGACTGAATCAAAAGCCATATTTTGATGATAACTAGAGTGATTCAGGGGTTATCGCAAGTTAAGGACAGCAGTTTGCAAGGCGTTATGACTATGAAGAGTAATGTGGCCTACATTTCTATGTAAAGTACTAACCCACTGTGTCACGTATGCCGTTTTTTCTTTCTCTTTCCTAACATATTCCCATGTCTTATCTAATAATACTGTAGCGTGTACGGAAGGCAGCAGCAAGTCTGCTAGGTGATGTAATCACACACGAAGACATAAGCCCAATATACGCTCCTTGCACAGCGGTATCGGCGCTATGCTTTAGTGCAAGAGGTCCCGGGTTTGCACCCGACCTCTGCCTGTGTGTGGATTGCCTCATCCTGTGTGATGCGCCTGCCTGCGTTAACCGAGATCGCTACAAACCATACAGCTATAGCCAAAAGTTTTGCATCACCTAGAATTTTAGGATTAAGACATAATTAAAAAAAATACATCTATATAAACATAATTTATATGTGTGTGTGTAACAAAGTAATGCACTCACCCGTCACATGCAATTTCCATTTGCAAATCAGTCTGTCTGTTGTGCAGTTACACAGCACTTCCTCCAGTTTCACCTGACGAAAATGCAGCCAAAACAAAGTGAACTAGACCAGCTACTGTAATGTAAAACAGTTCATCATTAAACAGTTTTAGATATGTGATGTATATAAAAAATAATTCTGTGATCTTTAGTTGCTTTTGTGCATTTTCAATTGCATGTAAACCGTGACATTAGGGTCTTATCGAGCACTATATTCTGCAATTTTGAATACTGACTTTGGATACTGATTTAATTCTGGAATTTTTTATTTTTTTATTTTTTTAATCTTTTGCTACATTGCATTGCCTTTTACGTTTTACGCAGTTCTGTGCATGGGTCACATTTTGATTTCATTTTGCTGTTGGGTCGTTAATGGGGACTTTTACATACTGCTACAATACGTACAGGATTTAAAAGTATATACTGTATTACAGTCCACGTGTCATCTCTTTTGGCAAGTGATATTTTCAGAATCATATTGTTCCGAATTAAAATACATCTTCTGTTGAAAATATAGTACTGTACCAACAAAACCAACTACAGTACATCTAAATGGAAGCCTACTTATTTTAAAACACAGCTATGTATTTTTGAAATTATATCTTTTTTCTGTTCCCTGAAAAATGGACAAGGGCTGGAACGGGCCAAAATGAAATAATCAGATATGCGTCACACTCAGTTCAGACTGATAATATGATCTTATCTTATTTTGACCATTGTGTGGTGGGGAGTAGTTCAGATCAATTTGTGAAAAAAACCTTTGTTTCTGTGTCTGTATTGGTGAATTGGTGAATAGATGGGTGGGGTAGGGGTTTGTTCGGGCAGGTTCCAAATCACTTTGTTTCTTATGGTCTGAACTATTATTTATTAACTATTAGTGCATTTATACTTAAACAATACTTCTGATTTCTGAATGGTGAAAAGACACCAAAACAAGACAAGTGTAATGCCAGTCTGATAGTAGCTGTGTTCCCGTGGCAAGGAATCAGATAGCAGTGCAGTAACTTACACACACAAAAGATTTGGGTTGATCTGTAGCAGTGCTGTTGATGAGACATTTACTGCTATAAAATTGAAAGAAAAAACTAAAACGTGCTTGATTATCCGTCATGACCCGCATTTGTTTTTGTTTTTTTTGTCTAGCATGCACAAATCAGTCTGTCTTTATTGTGCAGTTACACAGCACTTCCTACAGTTTCACCTGATGAAAATGCAGCAACAACAAAGTGAACGAGACCAGCTACTGTAATGTGAAACAGTTCATCATTAAACAGTTTTAGAAATGTGATGTATATAAAAAAAAAATCTGTGATCTTTAGTTGCTTTTGTGCATTTTCAATTGCATGTGAACTGTGACATCAGGGTCTTATCGAGCACGACATTCTGCAATTTTGAATACTGACTTTGGATACTGATTTAATTCTGGAATTTTTTTTTTTTTTTTTTAAATCTTTTGCTAAATTGCATTGCCTTTTACGTTTTACACAGTTCTGTGCATTGAGTAACATTTTGATTTCATTTTGTTGTTAGGTCGTTAACGGGGACTTTTACATACTGCTACAATACGTACTGGATTAAAAAGTATGTACTGTATTACAGTCCACATATCATCTCTTTTGGCAAGTGATATTTTCAGAATCATATCACTATGTATTTTTGAAATTGTATCTTTTTGTATCTGTTCCTTGAAAAACGGACAAGGGCTGGAACGAGCCAAAATGAAATAATAAGATATGTGTCACACTCAGTTCAGACTGATAATATGATCTTATCTTATTTTGACCATTGTGTGGAGGGGAGTAGTTCAGATCAATTTGTGAAAAAACCTTTGTTTCTGTGTCTGTATTGGTGAATTGGTGAATAGATGGGTGGGGTAGGGGTTTGTTCGGGCAGGTTCCAAATCACTTTGTTTCTTATGGTCTGGACTATTATCTATTAACTATTGGTGCATTTACACTTAAACAATACTTCTGAGTTCTGAATTGTGAAAAGACATCAAAACAAGACAAGTTTAATGCCAGTCTGATAGTAGCTGTGTTCCCGTGGCAAGGAATCAGATAGCAGTGCAGTAACTTACACACAAAAGATTTGGGTTCATCTGAAGCAGTGCTGTTGATGAGACATTTACTGCTATAAAAACTGAAAGAAAAAGTTGAAGAAAAAACTAAAAAGTGGTAAAGAAGTAACACATTTCTAAAACTGCTACAAATGCAACCTTATGAGTGAAGATGACATTGATCAAATTAGTTCATCCCTAACAGTTTATGTTTCATTTGTTGAACTACAATGTTGAGAATTGAAGAATAAAACTGTGTTTTTGTGATGGATGAGTCTACTTTAAACTTTAATCCTTGTCCTGTTATGTTAATAATCCTAGAGGAATAATCCTAGCATGGATGCCGTTATGTTATTGGAAGCCAATTTCCATTTGGTTTTCTGTGCTAATATACTTTCCAAAGAGAATTACTGCTGAAGCACATCTTGGTGGGGCAGGATCTACAATACATATGTGAAATGCACAGCATTGCTCAAGAATATGAATATATATGTATATACATGCAATTCACACATATGCACAGCACTTTTAATCAATTATTGGCACAACTAAGGCATTTAAACTAAGCAAAACTGATGACATTGCAGGAGTAGACACACAGCTGCAGCATGCAAATATGGAACTTGACTGGATTCCGTATAGCCACAAAGACACAAACCTTTGGAGGCAGTAAACACAGAAATAAAGTCATAAGCCAGAGTTTGTCTTAAATAGAATCTATCTGCTTTCTGATGTTTCAGCTGCTGAAATACAAGGCTGAACCAAAGTGTCTTTGGATGACTAAGCTGGATGAGTTGGGTTTCCCCCTGAGGGTTTGGTAGACAGATATCTAATACAGTTCCATTACTGCTTATCTGGATGCTTCTCCTGGAAAAGGTTCTTGGGTTGGAAATGAAAGTGTCAACTTCAGGCTTTCAGGAAAAGCCAAATAGACGACAAATTATTTGGGCCATTATGTCAATTGCAGAATAAAAGTTACGAGATAATCTAAAACAAACAAAAAAATATTTGTCTGGTAAAATGTGGCTTTTAGAACACAAGGAACAGCCAGATGCTTTTTAAGACAGTGACAGATACATCAACTATCTGCATTTCTCAGATGCATTCAACTTTCATGCAAAACAACATATTTAGATTGCAATTGCTGATAAATCCAGGCCTTTTTTGTGTTTGCCAATTAAAGCCTCTTTTGTGTGTGAGAGCGGGCCCAACGGGGTCACATGGGGGAAGCTAAACTTTGTCTTGATTAATTATTGGACAATCATGCAATCTATGTTATTTCTATAGAAGATTATTTTATGACTAGCATAAGCAATTCTGGCATAAACCAGGGATAAACCAAGGATTGTAACTGTGCCTGTGACCTACATTGTAGTTTCTGTCAAGCAATTGGTAACAAAAAAATACCATACTGTCTGGCCACCTGGCTATGCTCAAAGCAAGATTAGGAATCCTTCAAATTTGAAATTGTACACCTTATACCAGGGGTGGCCAAACCTGGTCCTGGAGAGCCACAATCCAGCAGGTTTTATATGTAATCCATAATCATCAATTTCTAAAGACTTCAATTTCTAAAGGAACACTTTAATTTTGACTAGTTAAGCATTATTTTCTTTTCAATTTAAGTAGTATTTTGTTCAATTATGTAATTTAGAGATCATTTAGAACAGAAACCTGAACACCCTGCAGCTCTCATGGACCAGAGGTGACCACTCCTGATATAATTGAACACATTCACTTGATAAATTGATCAACAACTTACATTCTTTAGAAATTGATGATTTGAGGGTTACCTATGAAACCTGCTGGATTATGGCTCGCCAGGACCAGGGTTGCCACCCCCGCTCTATACCATGGGGAAGATTTTGATTACATCAGGAAACTGCTGCTGATTATTTATATTTATTATACATCCCACATTGATAACTTCATGTTGCCTAGAGCAATCAATAATTATAACTCTTTACAAGGTTCCAATCAAACCTCAATTACTACTTATACAATGGTACACATGTGGTATTCCTAAGGGTTCTTTCAAGGTAGTTTTTTAGAGGGGTCAGGTTAAGGGTTGTTGAATACAAGCATTTCTAGAACACATGAATAATTCAAACTGTGCACTTTCTTTCTCTTTGTGTCTTTCTCTTCTCCTGGGGAATTGGGACAAATTGACAAGTCTGTATATACAGGCAGTTTATATAAACAAAAACATTTCACACTTCACGTAAAAGAAAAGTTTTACCCTTTAAAAAATCAAAGTGTAAGTACATTATTTTGAGTTATTGTTGGCTGTCTGTGCGTGACAAATCACTCTTTATTGTCAAATTAACCTTTTCCACTAGGTCAGGCTATGTAAACCGTTAATATAAATTTCAATTAAAATGAAGTTAGTCAAGAATAATAGGTGGCATGCATTTGATTTATTTAAACCTAGGACACAGCATGAGGTATCCTGTCCTTTCCCCCAGCATGTTTTGTTCAAGGGTAGCAGTATAGGATCTACACAAATCGGTCCCTCAAAGAGGCTCATGTGTGCATTCAAATAAGAACAAAGAATATTTTGGGGAGAATAATAGTGGCAATCCCAAAAGAAGCAAAGACAAAAGCAACTATGTTTATTAGTTTAATGATTAACATTTTGGTAGGATTTATGTTCCAGTCTATGGTTCAGGTCATCCAATCTGTTTCAATTTACATGGCAATTACCTCTACAGATGCCTGCCAGTTACAGGGCACGCATTTTCTCTTTCAGTTTAAGGGTTACAGTGCAATTAGTAGCAAGCTAGCATTATAATCAATGTTTGTATGCTTCTCTGTTGAGCAGTAAAACATTAGCATTTAGAGAAAAGCCAGCCAAATTAAATATGCTTAAAAAAAGTGTATTATCACTAAATCCTACAATGCCCTGTAGTATCGGCTTATTGAGTGAATTTGAATGAAGTTTCAGTTTTAGAAAAATACAATGGCATTTACTTTCACTTGAGACATTTTACTTTACAAGGATTACTGTGCCTAAACAGTGACAATTAGCAGTTTCTATTGACTTATTTTAATTACCAAATGTCTTGAATATTTTCATTCAAGTGTAAAAACCACCTGCGTGCAAAAGCCACATGTGTAAATGAAATTTCCTTTTGGAATAGAATATTCTACAAAAAAAAAATTCTAAAATCAAGTGGCTGAGAGTTGTTGAGAAACACAGTGGTGGATCTTTATAATACCAGTAGGTTGTGTTGCTGGCACCATTTTCATTAACTCTTGTCCTGTTTGAAGAACTTGTACTATCTGGATCTAGAACTGCAAGACATTCTGATTCCATACATCTTTGAATCCGCAGAGGTGTTACAGAGTAAACTACACAGGATGACTGGAGGGCTAAGTACTATTAGTTTGACATAAACTAAACTACATGTTAATACAGTTATACTCATCACAATAGAGTACTAACAAGTCAATGTGTAAGAGTATTTACATGTCAATGTTTTTTTGGAGTGTAATAATAATAATTGTTGATCTTCTTAGATGACTTATGCCAAGGTGGGCAGGATTTTCAAAAGGTCGTAAATGATACTCCAGTGTTAAATCAACCAAATCTGGATGTAGCATTGATTATGGCATTTTTGTTATTAAATAATCATGCTAATGTGGTTTCCGAAATTATGTTGATTTACGAAATAATGTCAACATCTTAACGAGCAGTCCTTCTTGCGACTATTTCTTTTGTTTGCATGGGAATTTAAAAGCAAATCCATGTTGTCATAATTTATCAGGAGTTAATTTGCACTTGGAAAAGGAGAGTTTTAATTATCGAAAGAGTATATAACTCACCTTGAAACATATTTAACAGCCCGTGGCTGTGACGCCGACGATACAGAGAGAGATTGTACAGGACCAGGGTTCATTTCTTACAGACTACCTAGAAAATTCAATATTTGTAGTTATGAATATATTTGAGCCTTTTCTATACTTGTGGTTATGAATGAGATTTATTCACTCATTTTAACCATTTATAACCTTATGGAACATTTGTTGTATTGATAAAATGATATACCATTACTTGCACCCAATGTAATGTTACCACCAAGAAATTATCAATGTACTCTGAACTCTGGTCATTTCCTTAGGTGATTAGGATAAATAAGCTTTGCCAGAGTCAAAGCAGATAATGCTGAAAAACAAAAAACTGTCCACAGCAATATAATAAGGAACTTGTGAGAATGCGCGGTATGCATATAAATGGTCTGACGTGCTTTGTGTTGTTGTTAAAGCTTTGGAATACTCCTATAAGTAATTTAGTTTAGTGATGAGTACACCCGTCTATCCAGCCCTATGAAAACACAAACCTCAGTTCACAATGGAAGGACATTCCTCATTTATATATTTTTTCTTCTGTTGATTTTCTTTCATGACTGAACTAGACAACCAACTGATAAGAAATCATAATACATTAAAGTCAGAGCCTCTTGCGCAGCTGTTGCTCTTCTGAAAGGGCTTTGGAAGGCCACCCTTGATGTGACCCTGCCTAAGAGGCCTGCTAATCCATCATTACGCTTTTCTTCTGGATGGGGTCAAATAAGAATATTGTTAGACCAAGTAACACTGTGGCTATGATAAGAAGTCTAAGTGCCACTTCCTGATTTACAGTTGGCTCACATGAGACATTTTGTTTTTGTAATCTTACTGTTTGGTATTATTATTATTATTTATTTCTTAGCTGACGCCCTTATCCAGGGCGACTTACAATTGTTACAAGATATCACATATACATTATTTCACATTATACCGATATCACATTATTTTACATACAATTACCCATTTATACAGTTGGGTTTTTACTGGAGCAATCTAGGTAAAGTACCTTGCTCAAGGGTACAACAGCAGTGTCCCCCACCTGGGATTGAACCCACAACCCTCCGGTCAAGAGTCCAGAGCCCTAACCACTACTCCACACTGCTGCCCACTATTCTTCTTAGGTTCTGCTTCATATACTTTTGGAGGATCTACAATGTATTCATATTAAGAACAAGTAAATGCTTAGGTATAAGAGGCAAGGGTGTGTGTCTAGAAAGGAGAACTGATTAGAAAAATATCACACAAGGAATTTGCTATTTATTAAACTTTCCATTGTAGTCTGACATATAGACAGGTCCTTTATCTCCTGTGATAAGATATGTTACATACAAAAGGATTCACTAGAAATGGCCAAATACATTCTAGTTATTCTTATGAAGTATTTGTTTAGTATGCCTTGAAACTAGAGCTTTTAAAAATAAATAAATAAAATTGTACTAAATGTTTGGGGCTGGGGTGGAAACCCCTAACCCCAGTGTATTGATAATTGAAGTCTTAATGTTAAAACAGATTTGTCACAATGAATGAAAAGATACCGTATGCCCCAGGCTTACACTGTAAATTCTTGTCAAAAGAAGTCAACCTATATAACATAAATAAATAATAAAGAATGGCTATCAATGCTGATTACACACATTTATGTTTATAACGTTTAGTTAAGAGTAACAGATTCCATTTAAACCTATTATTTTATCCAAGTAACAAATTCAGACAGCCAGAGAATTTATTGATTATTTGAAACCAAAAGAAAATTGAAACTCAGTTCGTGACTCAGTTAAATAATACAATAATGCTAACGTACAATTGGACCACTTTAAAACCTTTTGGTTTGTGAAGGAAACTCCTCCTACCAATGTCCAACTACACCGTCCACCTGAGCACTGTGTGAGAAGGAAGAAGAGACAATATTTACAAGTGAGGTAGTAACATAACGTGTTTTGTTATATATATATATATATATATATATATATATATATATATATATATATATATATATATA